>NC_082658.1:28767659-29082236 GCF_028023285.1 Balaenoptera ricei | reverse complement strand
GACTGGCAACATGACTGAGGTTTGATGGTGGAACCCTGTGGCCTGGGAACATGAGAACGGTTTGATTCTGGAACCCTGTTGCCTGGGAACTTGTCTGAGGTTTCATGGTGGAAACCTGTGGCCTGGCAACATGACTGAGGTTTATTTCTGGAACCCTGTTCCCTGGGAACATGACTGAGGTTTGATTGCTGAACCCTGTGGCCTGGCAAGATGACTTAGGTTTGATTGTAGAACACTCTGGCCTGGGAACATGACTGAGACTTGATGGTGGAACTGTGGCCTGGCAACAGGACTGAGGTTTAATTGTGGAACCCTTTGGCCTGGGAATATGAGTGAGGCTTGATTCTGGAACCCTGTGGCCTGAGAACATGAATGCGGTTTTATTTTTGAAACCTGTGTACAGGGAACATGACTGCGGTTTTATTCTGGAACCCTGTCTCCTGGTAAAATGACTGAGGTTTGTTTCTGGAACCCTGTTCCCTGGGAACATGACTGAAGTTTGATTCTGGAAACCTGTGACCTGGGAACATGACATCTGTTTAGATTGTGGAATTCTGTGCCCTGGGAACCTGATTGAGGCTTGGTTCTGGAAACCTGTGGACTGGGAACATGACTGAGGATTTATTCTGGAAACCTGTTGCCTGGGAACCTGATTGAGGCTTGGTTCTGGAAACCTGTGGACTGGGAACATGACTGAGGATTTATTCTGGAACCCTGTTGCCTGGGAACATAACTGAGGATTGATTCTGGAACCCTGTTTCCTGGGAACATGACTGAGGTTTGATGGTGGTACCCTATGGCCTGGCAACATGACATCGGTTGGATTCTGGAACCCAGTGGCCTGGGAACATGACTGAGGTTTGATTGTGGAACCCTGTTGCCTGCCAACATGACTGAGGTTTGATTCTTGAACAATGTGTCCTGGGAATATGACTGAGGCTTGATTCTAGAACCCTGTTGCCTGAGAACTTGACTGAGGTTTGATGGCAGAAACCTGTGGACTGGCAATATGACTGAGATTTGATTGTGGAACCCTGTGCCCTGGAAATATGACTGAGGCCTGGTACTGGAAACCCATGGCCTGGGAACTTGACATTTGTTTGATTCTTGAACCCTGTGTCCTGGGAACATGATTGAGGTATGATGGAGGAACCCTGTGGCCTGGGAACATGACTGAGGTTTGATGGTGGTACCCTATGGCCTGGCAACAGGACTGAGGTTTGATTCTGGATCCCTGTGACCTTGGAACATGACTGAGGCGTGATTCTGGAAACCTGTGACCTGGGAACATGACATCTGTTTAGATTGTGGAATAGTGTGCCCTGGGAACCTGACTGAGGCTTGGTACTGGAACCCTGTGGACTGGGAACATGACTGAGGTTTTATTCAGGAACACTGTAGCCTGGAAACATAACTGAGGATTGATTCTGGAACCCTGTGGCCTGGGAACATGACATCGGTTGGATTCTGGAACCCTGTGTCATGGGAATATGACTGAGGCGTGATTCTGGAAACCTGTGACCTGGGAACATGACATCTGTTTAGATTGTGGAATACTGTGCCCTGGGAACCTGATTGAGGCTTGGTTTTGGAAACCTGTGGACTGGGAACATGACTGAGGATTTATTCTGGAACCCTGTTGCCTGGGAACATAAGTGAGGATTGATTCTGGAACCCTGTTTCCTGGGAACATGACTGAGGTTTGATGGTTGAACCCTGTGGCCTGGCAACATGACAGTGCTTTGATTGTGGAACCCTCAGGCTTGGGAACATGATTGAGGCTTGATGGTGGAACCCTGTGGCCTGGCCACAGGAATGAGGTTTGATGGTGGAACCCTGTGGCCTGGGAACAAGACATCGGTTTGGATTCTAGTACCCTGTTGCCTGGGAACATGAAATCGGTTTGATTCTGGAAACCTGTGGCCTGGGAATATGACTGAGGTTTGATGGTGGTACCCTATGGCCTGGCAACATGACATCGGTTGGATTCTGGATCCCTGTGGCCTGGGAACATGACTGAGGTTTGATTGTGGAACCCTGTGGCCTGGCAACATGACAGTGCTTTGATTGTGGAACCCTCAGGCTTGGGAACATGATTGAGGCTTGATGGTGGAACACTGTGGCCTGGCCGCAGGAATGAGGTTTGATGGTGGAACCCTGTGGCCTGGGAACATGACATCGGTTTGGATTCTAGTACCCTGTTGCCTGGGAACATGAAATCGGTTTGATTCTGGAAACCTGTGCCCTGGGAATATGACTAAGGTTTGCTGGTGATACCGTATGGCGTGGCAACATGACTGAGGTTTGATTCTGGATCCCTGTGGCCTTGGAACATGACTGAGGCGTGATTCTGGAAACCTGTGGCCTGGGAACATGACATCTGTTTAGATTGTGGAATACTGTGCCCTGGGAAGCTGACTGAGGCTTGGTTCTGGAACCCTGTGGACTGGGAACATGACTGAGGTTTTATTTTGGAACCCTGTAGCCTGGGAACATAACTGAGGATTCATTCTGGAACCCTGTGGCCTGGAAACATGACATCAGTGGATTTTGGAAACCTGTGGCCTGGGAACATGACTGAGGTTTGATTGTGGAACCCTGTGGCCTGGGACCATGTTTGAGGTTTGATGGTGGTAACGTGTGGCCTGGCAACATGACTGAGGTGTGTTTCTGGAACCCTGTTCCCTGGGAACATGACTGAAGTTTGATTCTGGACACTTTTGTCCTGGGAACATGACTGAGATTTGATTGTGGAACCCTGTGGCCTGCCAACATGACTGAGGTTTGATTCTTGAACAATGTGTCCTGGGAATATGACTGAGGCTTGATTCTAGAACCGTGTTGTCTGAGAACTTGACTGAGGTTTGATGGCAGAAACCTGTGGTCTGGCAATATGACAGGTTTGATTGTGGAACCCTGTGCCCTGGAAACATGACTGTGGCCTGGTACTGGAAACCCATGGCCTGGGAACTTGACATTGGTTTGATTGGAACCCTGTGTCCTGGGAACATGATTGAGGTTTGATTCTGGAAACCATTGGTCTGGGAACATGACTGATGTTAGATTGTGGAATCCTGTGGCCTGGGAACATGGCTGAGGTTTGATGGAGGAACCCGGTGGCCTGGGAACTTGACTCTGATTTGATCGCAGAAACCTGTGGACTGGCAACATGACTGAGGTTTGATGGTGGAACCCTGTGCACTGGGAACATGACTGAGGCCTGATACTGGAACCCCGTGGCCTGGGAACATGACATTGGTTTGACTCTGGAACCCTGTTTCCAGGGAACATGACTGAGGTTTGATGGTTGAACCCTGTGGCCTGGTAACATGACAGAGGTTTGATTGTGGAACCCTCAGGCTTGGGAACATGACTGAGGCTTGATGGTGGAAGCCTGTGGCCTGGCAACAGGACTGAGGTTTCATGGGGGAATCCTGTGGCCTGGCAAGATGACTGAGGTTTGATTGTGGAACACTCTGGCCTGAGAACATGACTGAGGCTTGATGGTGGAACCGTGGCCTGGCAACAGGACTGAGGTTTGATTGTGGAACCCTCTGGCCTGGGAATATGAGTGAGGCTTGATTCTGGAACCCTGTGTCCTGGGAACATGACTAAGGTTTGATTCTGGATCCCTGTGTCCTGGGAACATGACTGAGGCGTGATTCTGGAAATCTGTGGCCTGGGAACATGACATCTGTTTAGATTGGGGAATACTGTGCCCTGGGAACCTGACTGAGGCTTGGTTCTGGAACCCTGTGGACTGGGAACATGACTGAGGTTTTATTCTGGAACCCTGTAGCCTGGGAACAAACTGAGGATTGATTCTTGAACCCTGTGGCCTGGGAACATGACATCGGTGGATTCTGGTACCCTGTGGCCTGGGAACATGAGAACGGTTTGATTCTGGAACCCTGCTGCCTGGGAACATGTCTGAGGTTTGATGGTGGAAACCTGTGGCCTGGCAACATGACTGAGGTTTATTTCTGGAACCCTGTTCCCTGGGAACATGACTGAGGTTTGATTGTTGAACCCTGTGGCCTGGCAAGATGACTTAGGTTTGATTGTGGAACACTCTGGCCTGGGAACATGACTGAGACTTGATAGTGGAACTGTGGCCTGGCAACAGGACTGAGGTTTGATTGTGGAACCCTTTGGCCTGGGAATATGAGTGAGGCTTGATTCTGGAACCCTGTGGCCTGAGAACATGACTGGGGTTTTATTTTTGAAACCTGTGTACAGGGAACATGACTGCGGGTTTATTCTGGAACCCTGTCTCCTGGTAACATGACTGAGGTTTGTTTCTGGAACCCTGTTCCCTGGGAACATGACTGAAGTTTGATTCTGGAAACCTGTGACCTGGGAACATGACATCTGTTTAGGTTGTGGAATACTGTGCCCTGGGAAGCTGACTGAGGCTTGGTTCTGGAACCCTGTTTCCTGGGAACATGACTGAGGTTTGATTCTGGAACCCTGTGGCCTGGGAACATGACAGAGGTTTGATTGTGGACCCTCAGGCTTGGGAACATGACTGAGGATTGATGGTGGAACCCTGTGGCCTGGGAATATGACTGAGGCTTGATTCTGGAACCCTGCGGCCTGGGAAAATGACTGGGGTGTTATTTTGGAAACCTGTGTCCACGGAACATGCCTGCGGTTTTAGTCTGGAACCCTGTGTCCTGGGAACATGACTGAGGTTTGATGGTTGAACCCTGTGGCCTGGCAACATGACAGTGGTTTGATTGTGGAACCCTCAGGCTTGGGAACATGATTGAAGCTTGATGGTGGAACCCTGTGGCGTGGCCACAGGAATGAGGTTTGATGGTGGAACCCTGTGGCCTGGGAACATGACATCGGTTTGGATTCTAGTACCCTGTTGCCTGGGAACATGAAATCGGTTTGATTCTGGAAACCTGTGGCCTGGGAATATGACTGAGGTTTGATGGTGGTACCCTATGGCCTGGCAACATGACATCGGTTGGATTCTGGATCCCTGTGGCCTGGGAACATGACTGAGGTTTGATTGTGGAACCCTGTGGCCTGCCAACATGACTGAGGTTTGATTCTTGAACAATGTGTCCTGGGAATATGACTGAGGCTTGATTCTAGAACCCTGTTGTCTGAGAACTTGAATGTGGTTTGATCACAGAAACCTGTGGACTGGCAACATGACTGAGGTTTGATTATGGAACCCTGTGCCCTGGAAACATGATTGTGGCCTGGTACTGGAAACCCATGGCAGGGAACTTGACATTGGTTTGATTGGAACCCTGTGTCCTGGGAACATGATTGAGGTTTGATTCTGGAAACCATTGGTCTGGGAACATGACTGATGTTAGATTGTGGAATCCTGTGGCCTGGGAACATGACTGAGGTTTGATGGAGGAACCCGGTGGCCTGGGAACTTGACTCTGATTTGATCGCAGAAACCTGTGGACTGGCAACATGACTGAGGTTTGATGGTGGAACCCTGTGGCCTGGGAACATGAGAACGGTTTGATTCTGGAACCCTGTTGCCTGGGAACTTGTCTGAGGTTTCATGGTGGAAACCTGTGGCCTGGCAACATGACTGAGGTTTATTTCTGGAACCCTGTTCCCTGGGAACATGACTGAGGTTTGATTGCTGAACCCTGTGGCCTGGCAAGATGACTTAGGTTTGATTGTGGAACACTCTGGCCTGGGAACATGACTGAGACTTGATGGTGGAACTGTGGCCTGGCAACAGGACTGAGGTTTGATTGTGGAACCCTTTGGCCTGGGAATATGAGTGAGGCTTGATTCTGGAACCCTGTGGCCTGAGAACATGAATGCGGTTTTATTTTTGAAACCTGTGTACAGGGAACATGACTGCGGTTTTATTCTGGAACCCTGTCTCCTGGTAAAATGACTGAGGTTTGTTTCTGGAACCCTGTTCCCTGGGAACATGACTGAAGTTTGATTCTGGAAACCTGTGACCTGGGAACATGACATCTGTTTAGATTGTGGAATTCTGTGCCCTGGGAACCTGATTGAGGCTTGGTTCTGGAAACCTGTGGACTGGGAACATGACTGAGGATTTATTCTGGAACCCTGTTGCCTGGGAACATAACTGAGGATTGATTCTGGAACCCTGTTTCCTGGGAACATGACTGAGGTTTGATGGTGGTACCCTATGGCCTGGCAACATGACATCGGTTGGATTCTGGAACCCAGTGGCCTGGGAACATGACTGAGGTTTGATTGTGGAACCCTGTTGCCTGCCAACATGACTGAGGTTTGATTCTTGAACAATGTGTCCTGGGAATATGACTGAGGCTTGATTCTAGAATCCTGTTGCCTGAGAACTTGACTGAGGTTTGATGGCAGAAACCTGTGGACTGGCAATATGACTGAGATTTGATTGTGGAACCCTGTGCCCTGGAAATATGACTGAGGCCTGGTACTGGAAACCCATGGCCTGGGAACTTGACATTTGTTTGATTCTTGAACCCTGTGTCCTGGGAACATGATTGAGGTATGATGGAGGAGCCCTGTGGCCTGGGAACATGACTGAGGTTTGATGGTGGTACCCTATGGCCTGGCAACAGGACTGAGGTTTGATTCTGGATCCCTGTGACCTTGGAACATGACTGAGGCGTGATTCTGGAAACCTGTGGCCTGGGAACATGACATCTGTTTAGATTGTGGAATAGTGTGCCCTGGGAACCTGACTGAGGCTTGGTACTGGAACCCTGTGGACTGGGAACATGACTGAGGTTTTATTCAGGAACACTGTAGCCTGGAAACATAACTGAGGATTGATTCTGGAACCCTGTGGCCTGGGAACATGACATCGGTTGGATTCTGGAACCCTGTGTCATGGGAATATGACTGAGGCGTGATTCTGGAAACCTGTGACCTGGGAACATGACATCTGTTTAGATTGTGGAATACTGTGCCCTGGGAACCTGATTGAGGCTTGGTTTTGGAAACCTGTGGACTGGGAACATGACTGAGGATTTATTCTGGAACCCTGTTGCCTGGGAACATAAGTGAGGATTGATTCTGGAACCCTGTTTCCTGGGAACATGACTGAGGTTTGATGGTTGAACCCTGTGGCCTGGCAACATGACAGTGCTTTGATTGTGGAACCCTCAGGCTTGGGAACATGATTGAGGCTTGATGGTGGAACACTGTGGCCTGGCCGCAGGAATGAGGTTTGATGGTGGAACCCTGTGGCCTGGGAACATGACATCGGTTTGGATTCTAGTACCCTGTTGCCTGGGAACATGAAATCGGTTTGATTCTGGAAACCTGTGCCCTGGGAATATGACTAAGGTTTGCTGGTGATACCGTATGGCCTGGCAACATGACTGAGGTTTGATTCTGGATCCCTGTGGCCTTGGAACATGACTGAGGCGTGATTCTGGAAACCTGTGGCCTGGGAACATGACATCTGTTTAGATTCTGGAATACTGTGCCCTGGGAAGCTGACTGAGGCTTGGTTCTGGAACCCTGTGGACTGGGAAGATGACTGAGGTTTTATTTTGGAACCCTGTAGCCTCGGAACATAACTGAGGATTGATTCTGGAACCCTGTGGCCTGGAAACATGACATCAGTGGATTTTGGAAACCTGTGGCCTGGGAACATGACTGAGGTTTGATTGTGGAACCCTGTGGCCTGGGACCATGTTTGAGGTTTGATGGTGGTAACGTGTGGCCTGGCAACATGACTGAGGTGTGTTTCTGGAACCCTGTTCCCTGGGAACATGACTGAAGTTTGATTCTGGACACCTTTGTCCTGGGAACATGACTGAGATTTGATTGTGGAACCCTGTGGCCTGCCAACATGACTGAGGTTTGATTCTTGAACAATGTGTCCTGGGAATATGACTGAGGCTTGATTCTAGAACCGTGTTGTCTGAGAACTTGACTGAGGTTTGATGGCAGAAACCTGTGGTCTGGCAATATGACAGGTTTGATTGTGGAACCCTGTGCCCTGGAAACATGACTGTGGCCTGGTACTGGAAACCCATGGCCTGGGAACTTGACATTGGTTTGATTGGAACCCTGTGTCCTGGGAACATGATTGAGGTTTGATTCTGGAAACCATTGGTCTGGGAACATGACTGATGTTAGATTGTGGAATCCTGTGGCCTGGGAACATGGCTGAGGTTTGATGGAGGAACCCGGTGGCCTGGGAACTTGACTCTGATTTGATCGCAGAAACCTGTGGACTGGCAACATGACTGAGGTTTGATGGTGGAACCCTGTGCATTGGGAACATGACTGAGGCCTGATACTGGAACCCCGTGGCCTGGGAACATGACATTGGTTTGACTCTGGAACCCTGTTTCCAGGGAACATGACTGAGGTTTGATGGTTGAACCCTGTGGCCTGGTAACATGACAGAGGTTTGATTGTGGAACCCTCAGGCTTGGGAACATGACTGAGGCTTGATGGTGGAAGCCTGTGGCCTGGCAACAGGACTGAGGTTTCATGGGGGAATCCTGTGGCCTGGCAAGATGACTGAGGTTTGATTGTGGAACACTCTGGCCTGGGAACATGACTGAGGCTTGATGGTGGAACCGTGGCCTGGCAACAGGACTGAGGTTTGATTGTGGAACCCTCTGGCCTGGGAATATGAGTGAGGCTTGATTCTAGAACCGTGTTGTCTGAGAACTTGACTGAGGTTTGATGGCAGAAACCTGTGGTCTGGCAATATGACAGGTTTGATTGTGGAACCCTGTGCCCTGGAAACATGACTGTGGCCTGGTACTGGAAACCCATGGCCTGGGAACTTGACATTGGTTTGATTGGAACCCTGTGTCCTGGGAACATGATTGAGGTTTGATTCTGGAAACCATTGGTCTGGGAACATGACTGATGTTAGATTGTGGAATCCTGTGGCCTGGGAACATGGCTGAGGTTTGATGGAGGAACCCGGTGGCCTGGGAACTTGACTCTGATTTGATCGCAGAAACCTGTGGACTGGCAACATGACTGAGGTTTGATGGTGGAACCCTGTGCACTGGGAACATGACTGAGGCCTGATACTGGAACCCCGTGGCCTGGGAACATGACATTGGTTTGACTCTGGAACCCTGTTTCCAGGGAACATGACTGAGGTTTGATGGTTGAACCCTGTGGCCTGGTAACATGACAGAGGTTTGATTGTGGAACCCTCAGGCTTGGGAACATGACTGAGGCTTGATGGTGGAAGCCTGTGGCCTGGCAACAGGACTGAGGTTTCATGGGGGAATCCTGTGGCCTGGCAAGATGACTGAGGTTTGATTGTGGAACACTCTGGCCTGAGAACATGACTGAGGCTTGATGGTGGAACCGTGGCCTGGCAACAGGACTGAGGTTTGATTGTGGAACCCTCTGGCCTGGGAATATGAGTGAGGCTTGATTCTGGAACCCTGTGTCCTGGGAACATGACTAAGGTTTGATTCTGGATCCCTGTGTCCTGGGAACATGACTGAGGCGTGATTCTGGAAATCTGTGGCCTGGGAACATGACATCTGTTTAGATTGGGGAATACTGTGCCCTGGGAACCTGACTGAGGCTTGGTTCTGGAACCCTGTGGACTGGGAACATGACTGAGGTTTTATTCTGGAACCCTGTAGCCTGGGAACAAACTGAGGATTGATTCTTGAACCCTGTGGCCTGGGAACATGACATCGGTGGATTCTGGTACCCTGTGGCCTGGGAACATGAGAACGGTTTGATTCTGGAACCCTGCTGCCTGGGAACATGTCTGAGGTTTGATGGTGGAAACCTGTGGCCTGGCAACATGACTGAGGTTTATTTCTGGAACCCTGTTCCCTGGGAACATGACTGAGGTTTGATTGTTGAACCCTGTGGCCTGGCAAGATGACTTAGGTTTGATTGTGGAACACTCTGGCCTGGGAACATGACTGAGACTTGATAGTGGAACTGTGGCCTGGCAACAGGACTGAGGTTTGATTGTGGAACCCTTTGGCCTGGGAATATGAGTGAGGCTTGATTCTGGAACCCTGTGGCCTGAGAACATGACTGGGGTTTTATTTTTGAAACCTGTGTACAGGGAACATGACTGCGGGTTTATTCTGGAACCCTGTCTCCTGGTAACATGACTGAGGTTTGTTTCTGGAACCCTGTTCCCTGGGAACATGACTGAAGTTTGATTCTGGAAACCTGTGACCTGGGAACATGACATCTGTTTAGGTTGTGGAATACTGTGCCCTGGGAAGCTGACTGAGGCTTGGTTCTGGAACCCTGTTTCCTGGGAACATGACTGAGGTTTGATTCTGGAACCCTGTGGCCTGGGAACATGACAGAGGTTTGATTGTGGACCCTCAGGCTTGGGAACATGACTGAGGATTGATGGTGGAACCCTGTGGCCTGGGAATATGACTGAGGCTTGATTCTGGAACCCTGCGGCCTGGGAAAATGACTGGGGTGTTATTTTGGAAACCTGTGTCCACGGAACATGCCTGCGGTTTTAGTCTGGAACCCTGTGTCCTGGGAACATGACTGAGGTTTGATGGTTGAACCCTGTGGCCTGGCAACATGACAGTGGTTTGATTGTGGAACCCTCAGGCTTGGGAACATGATTGAAGCTTGATGGTGGAACCCTGTGGCGTGGCCACAGGAATGAGGTTTGATGGTGGAACCCTGTGGCCTGGGAACATGACATCGGTTTGGATTCTAGTACCCTGTTGCCTGGGAACATGAAATCGGTTTGATTCTGGAAACCTGTGGCCTGGGAATATGACTGAGGTTTGATGGTGGTACCCTATGGCCTGGCAACATGACATCGGTTGGATTCTGGATCCCTGTGGCCTGGGAACATGACTGAGGTTTGATTGTGGAACCCTGTGGCCTGCCAACATGACTGAGGTTTGATTCTTGAACAATGTGTCCTGGGAATATGACTGAGGCTTGATTCTAGAACCCTGTTGTCTGAGAACTTGAATGTGGTTTGATCACAGAAACCTGTGGACTGGCAACATGACTGAGGTTTGATTATGGAACCCTGTGCCCTGGAAACATGATTGTGGCCTGGTACTGGAAACCCATGGCAGGGAACTTGACATTGGTTTGATTGGAACCCTGTGTCCTGGGAACATGATTGAGGTTTGATTCTGGAAACCATTGGTCTGGGAACATGACTGATGTTAGATTGTGGAATCCTGTGGCCTGGGAACATGACTGAGGTTTGATGGAGGAACCCGGTGGCCTGGGAACTTGACTCTGATTTGATCGCAGAAACCTGTGGACTGGCAACATGACTGAGGTTTGATGGTGGAACCCTGTGGCCTGGGAACATGAGAACGGTTTGATTCTGGAACCCTGTTGCCTGGGAACTTGTCTGAGGTTTCATGGTGGAAACCTGTGGCCTGGCAACATGACTGAGGTTTATTTCTGGAACCCTGTTCCCTGGGAACATGACTGAGGTTTGATTGCTGAACCCTGTGGCCTGGCAAGATGACTTAGGTTTGATTGTGGAACACTCTGGCCTGGGAACATGACTGAGACTTGATGGTGGAACTGTGGCCTGGCAACAGGACTGAGGTTTGATTGTGGAACCCTTTGGCCTGGGAATATGAGTGAGGCTTGATTCTGGAACCCTGTGGCCTGAGAACATGAATGCGGTTTTATTTTTGAAACCTGTGTACAGGGAACATGACTGCGGTTTTATTCTGGAACCCTGTCTCCTGGTAAAATGACTGAGGTTTGTTTCTGGAACCCTGTTCCCTGGGAACATGACTGAAGTTTGATTCTGGAAACCTGTGACCTGGGAACATGACATCTGTTTAGATTGTGGAATTCTGTGCCCTGGGAACCTGATTGAGGCTTGGTTCTGGAAACCTGTGGACTGGGAACATGACTGAGGATTTATTCTGGAACCCTGTTGCCTGGGAACATAACTGAGGATTGATTCTGGAACCCTGTTTCCTGGGAACATGACTGAGGTTTGATGGTGGTACCCTATGGCCTGGCAACATGACATCGGTTGGATTCTGGAACCCAGTGGCCTGGGAACATGACTGAGGTTTGATTGTGGAACCCTGTTGCCTGCCAACATGACTGAGGTTTGATTCTTGAACAATGTGTCCTGGGAATATGACTGAGGCTTGATTCTAGAATCCTGTTGCCTGAGAACTTGACTGAGGTTTGATGGCAGAAACCTGTGGACTGGCAATATGACTGAGATTTGATTGTGGAACCCTGTGCCCTGGAAATATGACTGAGGCCTGGTACTGGAAACCCATGGCCTGGGAACTTGACATTTGTTTGATTCTTGAACCCTGTGTCCTGGGAACATGATTGAGGTATGATGGAGGAGCCCTGTGGCCTGGGAACATGACTGAGGTTTGATGGTGGTACCCTATGGCCTGGCAACAGGACTGAGGTTTGATTCTGGATCCCTGTGACCTTGGAACATGACTGAGGCGTGATTCTGGAAACCTGTGGCCTGGGAACATGACATCTGTTTAGATTGTGGAATAGTGTGCCCTGGGAACCTGACTGAGGCTTGGTACTGGAACCCTGTGGACTGGGAACATGACTGAGGTTTTATTCAGGAACACTGTAGCCTGGAAACATAACTGAGGATTGATTCTGGAACCCTGTGGCCTGGGAACATGACATCGGTTGGATTCTGGAACCCTGTGTCATGGGAATATGACTGAGGCGTGATTCTGGAAACCTGTGACCTGGGAACATGACATCTGTTTAGATTGTGGAATACTGTGCCCTGGGAACCTGATTGAGGCTTGGTTTTGGAAACCTGTGGACTGGGAACATGACTGAGGATTTATTCTGGAACCCTGTTGCCTGGGAACATAAGTGAGGATTGATTCTGGAACCCTGTTTCCTGGGAACATGACTGAGGTTTGATGGTTGAACCCTGTGGCCTGGCAACATGACAGTGCTTTGATTGTGGAACCCTCAGGCTTGGGAACATGATTGAGGCTTGATGGTGGAACACTGTGGCCTGGCCGCAGGAATGAGGTTTGATGGTGGAACCCTGTGGCCTGGGAACATGACATCGGTTTGGATTCTAGTACCCTGTTGCCTGGGAACATGAAATCGGTTTGATTCTGGAAACCTGTGCCCTGGGAATATGACTAAGGTTTGCTGGTGATACCGTATGGCCTGGCAACATGACTGAGGTTTGATTCTGGATCCCTGTGGCCTTGGAACATGACTGAGGCGTGATTCTGGAAACCTGTGGCCTGGGAACATGACATCTGTTTAGATTCTGGAATACTGTGCCCTGGGAAGCTGACTGAGGCTTGGTTCTGGAACCCTGTGGACTGGGAAGATGACTGAGGTTTTATTTTGGAACCCTGTAGCCTCGGAACATAACTGAGGATTGATTCTGGAACCCTGTGGCCTGGAAACATGACATCAGTGGATTTTGGAAACCTGTGGCCTGGGAACATGACTGAGGTTTGATTGTGGAACCCTGTGGCCTGGGACCATGTTTGAGGTTTGATGGTGGTAACGTGTGGCCTGGCAACATGACTGAGGTGTGTTTCTGGAACCCTGTTCCCTGGGAACATGACTGAAGTTTGATTCTGGACACCTTTGTCCTGGGAACATGACTGAGATTTGATTGTGGAACCCTGTGGCCTGCCAACATGACTGAGGTTTGATTCTTGAACAATGTGTCCTGGGAATATGACTGAGGCTTGATTCTAGAACCGTGTTGTCTGAGAACTTGACTGAGGTTTGATGGCAGAAACCTGTGGTCTGGCAATATGACAGGTTTGATTGTGGAACCCTGTGCCCTGGAAACATGACTGTGGCCTGGTACTGGAAACCCATGGCCTGGGAACTTGACATTGGTTTGATTGGAACCCTGTGTCCTGGGAACATGATTGAGGTTTGATTCTGGAAACCATTGGTCTGGGAACATGACTGATGTTAGATTGTGGAATCCTGTGGCCTGGGAACATGGCTGAGGTTTGATGGAGGAACCCGGTGGCCTGGGAACTTGACTCTGATTTGATCGCAGAAACCTGTGGACTGGCAACATGACTGAGGTTTGATGGTGGAACCCTGTGCACTGGGAACATGACTGAGGCCTGATACTGGAACCCCGTGGCCTGGGAACATGACATTGGTTTGACTCTGCAACCCTGTTTCCAGGGAACATGACTGAGGTTTGATGGTTGAACCCTGTGGCCTGGTAACATGACAGAGGTTTGATTGTGGAACCCTCAGGCTTGGGAACATGACTGAGGCTTGATGGTGGAAGCCTGTGGCCTGGCAACAGGACTGAGGTTTCATGGGGGAATCCTGTGGCCTGGCAAGATGACTGAGGTTTGATTGTGGAACACTCTGGCCTGGGAACATGACTGAGGCTTGATGGTGGAACCGTGGCCTGGCAACAGGACTGAGGTTTGATTGTGGAACCCTCTGGCCTGGGAATATGAGTGAGGCTTGATTCTGGAACCCTGTGTCCTGGGAACATGACTAAGGTTTGATTCTGGATCCCTGTGTCCTGGGAACATGACTGAGGCGTGATTCTGGAAATCTGTGGCCTGGGAACATGACATCTGTTTAGATTGGGGAATACTGTGCCCTGGGAACCTGACTGAGGCTTGGTTCTGGAACCCTGTGGACTGGGAACATGACTGAGGTTTTATTCTGGAACCCTGTAGCCTGGGAACAAACTGAGGATTGATTCTTGAACCCCGTGGCCTGGGAACATGACATCGGTGGATTCTGGTACCCTGTGGCCTGGGAACATGAGAACGGTTTGATTCTGGAACCCTGCTGCCTGGGAACATGTCTGAGGTTTGATGGTGGAAACCTGTGGCCTGGCAACATGACTGAGGTTTATTTCTGGAACCCTGTTCCCTGGGAACATGACTGAGGTTTGATTGTTGAACCCTGTGGCCTGGCAAGATGACTTAGGTTTGATTGTGGAACACTCTGGCCTGGGAACATGACTGAGACTTGATAGTGGAACTGTGGCCTGGCAACAGGACTGAGGTTTGATTGTGGAACCCTCTGGCCTGGGAATATGAGTGAGGCTTGATTCTGGAACCCTGTGTCCTGGGAACATGACTAAGGTTTGATTCTGGATCCCTGTGTCCTGGGAACATGACTGAGGCGTGATTCTGGAAATCTGTGGCCTGGGAACATGACATCTGTTTAGATTGGGGAATACTGTGCCCTGGGAACCTGACTGAGGCTTGGTTCTGGAACCCTGTGGACTAGGAACATGACTGAGGTTTTATTCTGGAACCCTGTAGCCTGGGAACAAACTGAGGATTGATTCTTGAACCCTGTGGCCTGGGAACATGACATCGGTGGATTCTGGTACCCTGTGGCCTGGGAACATGAGAACGGTTTGATTCTGGAACCCTGCTGCCTGGGAACATGTCTGAGGTTTGATGGTGGAAACCTGTGGCCTGGCAACATGACTGAGGTTTATTTCTGGAACGCTGTTCCCTGGGAACATGACTGAGGTTTGATTGTTGAACCCTGTGGCCTGGCAAGATGACTTAGGTTTGATTGTGGAACACTCTGGCCTGGGAACATGACTGAGACTTGATAGTGGAACTGTGGCCTGGCAACAGGACTGAGGTTTGATTGTGGAACCCTTTGGCCTGGGAATATGACTGGGGTTTTATTTTTGAAACCTGTGTACAGGGAACATGACTGCGGGTTTATTCTGGAACCCTGTCTCCTGGTAACATGACTGAGGTTTGTTTCTGGAACCCTGTTCCCTGGGAACATGACTGAAGTTTGATTCTGGAAACCTGTGACCTGGGAACATGACATCTGTTTAGATTGTGGAATACTGTGCCCTGGGAAGCTGACTGAGGCTTGGTTCTGGAACCCTGTTTCCTGGGAACATGACTGAGGTTTGATTCTGGAACCCTGTGGCCTGGGAACATGACAGAGGTTTGATTGTGGACCCTCAGGCTTGGGAACATGACTGAGGATTGATGGTGGAACCCTGTGGCCTGGGAATATGACTGAGGCTTGATTCTGGAACCCTGCGGCCTGGGAAAATGACTGGGGTGTTATTTTGGAAACCTGTGTCCACGGAACATGCCTGCGGTTTTAGTCTGGAAACCTGTGGCCTGGGAACATGACTGAGGTTTGATTGTGGAACCCTGTGGCCTGGGACCATGTTTGAGGTTTGATGGTGGTAACGTGTGGCCTGGCAACATGACTGAGGTGTGTTTCTGGAACCCTGTTCCCTGGGAACATGACTGAAGTTTGATTCTGGACACCTTTGTCCTGGGAACATGACTGAGATTTGATTGTGGAACCCTGTGGCCTGCCAACATGACTGAGGTTTGATTCTTGAACAATGTGTCCTGGGAATATGACTGAGGCTTGATTCTAGAACCGTGTTGTCTGAGAACTTGACTGAGGTTTGATGGCAGAAACCTGTGGTCTGGCAATATGACAGGTTTGATTGTGGAACCCTGTGCCCTGGAAACATGACTGTGGCCTGGTACTGGAAACCCATGGCCTGGGAACTTGACATTGGTTTGATTGGAACCCTGTGTCCTGGGAACATGATTGAGGTTTGATTCTGGAAACCATTGGTCTGGGAACATGACTGATGTTAGATTGTGGAATCCTGTGGCCTGGGAACATGGCTGAGGTTTGATGGAGGAACCCGGTGGCCTGGGAACTTGACTCTGATTTGATCGCAGAAACCTGTGGACTGGCAACATGACTGAGGTTTGATGGTGGAACCCTGTGCACTGGGAACATGACTGAGGCCTGATACTGGAACCCCGTGGCCTGGGAACATGACATTGGTTTGACTCTGCAACCCTGTTTCCAGGGAACATGACTGAGGTTTGATGGTTGAACCCTGTGGCCTGGTAACATGACAGAGGTTTGATTGTGGAACCCTCAGGCTTGGGAACATGACTGAGGCTTGATGGTGGAAGCCTGTGGCCTGGCAACAGGACTGAGGTTTCATGGGGGAATCCTGTGGCCTGGCAAGATGACTGAGGTTTGATTGTGGAACACTCTGGCCTGGGAACATGACTGAGGCTTGATGGTGGAACCGTGGCCTGGCAACAGGACTGAGGTTTGATTGTGGAACCCTCTGGCCTGGGAATATGAGTGAGGCTTGATTCTGGAACCCTGTGTCCTGGGAACATGACTAAGGTTTGATTCTGGATCCCTGTGTCCTGGGAACATGACTGAGGCGTGATTCTGGAAATCTGTGGCCTGGGAACATGACATCTGTTTAGATTGGGGAATACTGTGCCCTGGGAACCTGACTGAGGCTTGGTTCTGGAACCCTGTGGACTGGGAACATGACTGAGGTTTTATTCTGGAACCCTGTAGCCTGGGAACAAACTGAGGATTGATTCTTGAACCCCGTGGCCTGGGAACATGACATCGGTGGATTCTGGTACCCTGTGGCCTGGGAACATGAGAACGGTTTGATTCTGGAACCCTGCTGCCTGGGAACATGTCTGAGGTTTGATGGTGGAAACCTGTGGCCTGGCAACATGACTGAGGTTTATTTCTGGAACCCTGTTCCCTGGGAACATGACTGAGGTTTGATTGTTGAACCCTGTGGCCTGGCAAGATGACTTAGGTTTGATTGCGGAACACTCTGGCCTGGGAAAATGACTGAGACTTGATAGTGGAACTGTGGCCTGGCAACAGGACTGAGGTTTGATTGTGGAACCCTTTGGCCTGGGAATATGAGTGAGGCTTGATTCTGGAACCCTGTGGCCTGAGAACATGACTGGGGTTTTATTTTTGAAACCTGTGTACAGGGAACATGACTGCGGGTTTATTCTGGAACCCTGTCTCCTGGTAACATGACTGAGGTTTGTTTCTGAAACCCTGTTCCCTGGGAACATGACTGAAGTTTGATTCTGGAAACCTGTGACCTGGGAACATGACATCTGTTTAGATTGTGGAATACTGTGCCCTGGGAAGCTGACTGAGGCTTGGTTCTGGAACCCTGTTTCCTGGGAACATGACTGAGGTTTGATTCTGGAAGCCTGTTCCCTGGGAACATGACTGAAGTTTGATTCTGGAAACCTGTGACCTGGGAACATGACATCTGTTTAGATTGTGGAATACTGTGCCCTGGGAAGCTGACTGAGGCTTGGTTCTGGAAACCTGTTTCCTGGGAACATGACTGAGGTTTGATTCTGGAACCCTGTGGCCTGGCAACATGACAGTGCTTTGATTGTGGAACCCTCAGGCTTGGGAACATGATTGAGGCTTGATGGTGGAACACTGTGGCCTGGCCGCAGGAATGAGGTTTGATGGTGGAACCCTGTGGCCTGGGAACATGACATCGGTTTGGATTCTAGTACCCTGTTGCCTGGGAACATGAAATCGGTTTGATTCTGGAAACCTGTGCCCTGGGAATATGACTAAGGTTTGCTGGTGATACCGTATGGCCTGGCAACATGACTGAGGTTTGATTCTGGATCCCTGTGGCCTTGGAACATGACTGAGGCGTGATTCTGGAAACCTGTGGCCTGGGAACATGACATTTGTTTAGATTGTGGAATACTGTGCCCTGGGAAGCTGACTGAGGCTTGGTTCTGGAACCCTGTGGACTGGGAACATGACTGAGGTTTTATTTTGGAACCCTGTAGCCTGGGAACATAACTGAGGATAGATTCTGGAACCCTGTGGCCTGGAAACATGACATCAGTGGATTTTGGAAACCTGTGGCCTGGGAACATGACTGAGGTTTGATTGTGGAACCCTGTGGCCTGGGACCATTTTTGAGGTTTGATGGTGGTAACGTGTGGCCTGGCAACATGACTGAGGTGTGTTTCTGGAACCCTGTTCCCTGGGAACATGACTGAAGTTTGATTCTGGACACCTTTGTCCTGGGAACATGACTGAGATTTGATTGTGGAACCCTGTGGCCTGCCAACATGACTGAGGTTTGATTCTTGAACAATGTGTCCTGGGAATATGACTGAGGCTTGATTCTAGAACCGTGTTGTCTGAGAACTTGACTGAGGTTTGATGGCAGAAACCTGTGGTCTGGCAATATGACAGGTTTGATTGTGGAACCCTGTGCCCTGGAAACATGACTGTGGCCTGGTACTGGAAACCCATGGCCTGGGAACTTGACATTGGTTTGATTGGAACCCTGTGTCCTGGGAACATGATTGAGGTTTGATTCTGGAAACCATTGGTCTGGGAACATGACTGATGTTAGATTGTGGAATCCTGTGGCCTGGGAACATGGCTGAGGTTTGATGGAGGAACCCGGTGGCCTGGGAACTTGACTCTGATTTGATCGCAGAAACCTGTGGACTGGCAACATGACTGAGGTTTGATGGTGGAACCCTGTGCACTGGGAACATGACTGAGGCCTGATACTGGAACCCCGTGGCCTGGGAACATGACATTGGTTTGACTCTGGAACCCTGTTTCCAGGGAACATGACTGAGGTTTGATGGTTGAACCCTGTGGCCTGGTAACATGACAGAGGTTTGATTGTGGAACCCTCAGGCTTGGGAACATGACTGAGGCTTGATGGTGGAAGCCTGTGGCCTGGCAACAGGACTGAGGTTTCATGGGGGAATCCTGTGGCCTGGCAAGATGACTGAGGTTTGATTGTGGAACACTCTGGCCTGGGAACATGACTGAGGCTTGATGGTGGAACCGTGGCCTGGCAACAGGACTGAGGTTTGATTGTGGAACCCTCTGGCCTGGGAATATGAGTGAGGCTTGATTCTGGAACCCTGTGTCCTGGGAACATGACTAAGGTTTGATTCTGGATCCCTGTGTCCTGGGAACATGACTGAGGCGTGATTCTGGAAATCTGTGGCCTGGGAACATGACATCTGTTTAGATTGGGGAATACTGTGCCCTGGGAACCTGACTGAGGCTTGGTTCTGGAACCCTGTGGACTGGGAACATGACTGAGGTTTTATTCTGGAACCCTGTAGCCTGGGAACATGACTGAGGATTGATTCTTGAACCCCGTGGCCTGGGAACATGACATCGGTGGATTCTGGTACCCTGTGGCCTGGGAACATGAGAACGGTTTGATTCTGGAACCCTGCTGCCTGGGAACATGTCTGAGGTTTGATGGTGGAAACCTGTGGCCTGGCAACATGACTGAGGTTTATTTCTGGAACCCTGTTCCCTGGGAACATGACTGAGGTTTGATTGTTGAACCCTGTGGCCTGGCAAGATGACTTAGGTTTGATTGTGGAACACTCTGGCCTGGGAACATGACTGAGACTTGATAGTGGAACTGTGGCCTGGCAACAGGACTGAGGTTTGATTGTGGAACCCTCTGGCCTGGGAATATGAGTGAGGCTTGATTCTGGAACCCTGTGTCCTGGGAACATGACTAAGGTTTGATTCTGGATCCCTGTGTCCTGGGAACATGACTGAGGCGTGATTCTGGAAATCTGTGGCCTGGGAACATGACATCTGTTTAGATTGGGGAATACTGTGCCCTGGGAACCTGACTGAGGCTTGGTTCTGGAACCCTGTGGACTAGGAACATGACTGAGGTTTTATTCTGGAACCCTGTAGCCTGGGAACAAACTGAGGATTGATTCTTGAACCCTGTGGCCTGGGAACATGACATCGGTGGATTCTGGTACCCTGTGGCCTGGGAACATGAGAACGGTTTGATTCTGGAACCCTGCTGCCTGGGAACATGTCTGAGGTTTGATGGTGGAAACCTGTGGCCTGGCAACATGACTGAGGTTTATTTCTGGAACGCTGTTCCCTGGGAACATGACTGAGGTTTGATTGTTGAACCCTGTGGCCTGGCAAGATGACTTAGGTTTGATTGTGGAACACTCTGGCCTGGGAACATGACTGAGACTTGATAGTGGAACTGTGGCCTGGCAACAGGACTGAGGTTTGATTGTGGAACCCTTTGGCCTGGGAATATGACTGGGGTTTTATTTTTGAAACCTGTGTACAGGGAACATGACTGCGGGTTTATTCTGGAACCCTGTCTCCTGGTAACATGACTGAGGTTTGTTTCTGGAACCCTGTTCCCTGGGAACATGACTGAAGTTTGATTCTGGAAACCTGTGACCTGGGAACATGACATCTGTTTAGATTGTGGAATACTGTGCCCTGGGAAGCTGACTGAGGCTTGGTTCTGGAACCCTGTTTCCTGGGAACATGACTGAGGTTTGATTCTGGAACCCTGTGGCCTGGGAACATGACAGAGGTTTGATTGTGGACCCTCAGGCTTGGGAACATGACTGAGGATTGATGGTGGAACCCTGTGGCCTGGGAATATGACTGAGGCTTGATTCTGGAACCCTGCGGCCTGGGAAAATGACTGGGGTGTTATTTTGGAAACCTGTGTCCACGGAACATGCCTGCGGTTTTAGTCTGGAACCCTGTGTCCTGGGAACATGACTGAGGTTTGATGGTTGAACCCTGTGGCCTGGCAACATGACAGTGGTTTGATTGTGGAACCCTCAGGCTTGGGAACATGATTGAAGCTTGATGGTGGAACCCTGTGGCCTGGCCACAGGAATGAGGTTTGATGGTGGAACCCTGTGGCCTGGGAACATGACATCGGTTTGGATTCTAGTACCCTGTTGCCTGGGAGCATGAAATCGGTTTGATTCTGGAAACCTGTGGCCTGGGAATATGACTGAGGTTTGATGGTGGTACCCTATGGCCTGGCAACATGACATCGGTTGGATTCTGGATCCCTGTGGCCTGGGAACATGACTGAGGTTTGATTGTGGAACCCTGTGGCCTGCCAACATGACTGAGGTTTGATTCTTGAACAATGTGTCCTGGGAATATGACTGAGGCTTGATTCTAGAACCCTGTTGTCTGAGAACTTGAATGTGGTTTGATCACAGAAACCTGTGGACTGGCAACATGACTGAGGTTTGATTATGGAACCCTGTGCCCTGGAAACATGATTGTGGCCTGGTACTGGAAACCCATGGCAGGGAACTTGACATTGGTTTGATTGGAACCCTGTGTCCTGGGAACATGATTGAGGTTTGATTCTGGAAACCATTGGTCTGGGAACATGACTGATGTTAGATTGTGGAATCCTGTGGCCTGGGAACATGACTGAGGTTTGATGGAGGAACCCGGTGGCCTGGGAACTTGACTCTGATTTGATCGCAGAAACCTGTGGACTGGCAACATGACTGAGGTTTGATGGTGGAACCCTGTGGCCTGGGAACATGAGAACGGTTTGATTCTGGAACCCTGTTGCCTGGGAACTTGTCTGAGGTTTCATGGTGGAAACCTGTGGCCTGGCAACATGACTGAGGTTTAATTCTGGAACCCTGTTCCCTGGGAACATGACTGAGGTTTGATTGCTGAACCCTGTGGCCTGGCAAGATGACTTAGGTTTGATTGTGGAACACTCTGGCCTGGGAACATGACTGAGACTTGATGGTGGAACTGTGGCCTGGCAACAGGACTGAGGTTTGATTGTGGAACCCTTTGGCCTGGGAATATGAGTGAGGCTTGATTCTGGAACCCTGTGGCCTGAGAACATGAATGCGGTTTTATTTTTGAAACCTGTGTACAGGGAACATGACTGCGGTTTTATTCTGGAACCCTGTCTCCTGGTAAAATGACTGAGGTTTGTTTCTGGAACCCTGTTCCCTGGGAACATGACTGAAGTTTGATTCTGGAAACCTGTGACCTGGGAACATGACATCTGTTTAGATTGTGGAATTCTGTGCCCTGGGAACCTGATTGAGGCTTGGTTCTGGAAACCTGTGGACTGGGAACATGACTGAGGATTTATTCTGGAACCCTGTTGCCTGGGAACATAACTGAGGATTGATTCTGGAACCCTGTTTCCTGGGAACATGACTGAGGTTTGATGGTGGTACCCTATGGCCTGGCAACATGACATCGGTTGGATTCTGGAACCCAGTGGCCTGGGAACATGACTGAGGTTTGATTGTGGAACCCTGTTGCCTGCCAACATGACTGAGGTTTGATTCTTGAACAATGTGTCCTGGGAATATGACTGAGGCTTGATTCTAGAACCCTGTTGCCTGAGAACTTGACTGAGGTTTGATGGCAGAAACCTGTGGACTGGCAATATGACTGAGATTTGATTGTGGAACCCTGTGCCCTGGAAATATGACTGAGGCCTGGTACTGGAAACCCATGGCCTGGGAACTTGACATTTGTTTGATTCTTGAACCCTGTGTCCTGGGAACATGATTGAGGTATGATGGAGGAACCCTGTGGCCTGGGAACATGACTGAGGTTTGATGGTGGTACCCTATGGCCTGGCAACAGGACTGAGGTTTGATTCTGGATCCCTGTGACCTTGGAACATGACTGAGGCGTGATTCTGGAAACCTGTGACCTGGGAACATGACATCTGTTTAGATTGTGGAATAGTGTGCCCTGGGAACCTGACTGAGGCTTGGTACTGGAACCCTGTGGACTGGGAACATGACTGAGGTTTTATTCAGGAACACTGTAGCCTGGAAACATAACTGAGGATTGATTCTGGAACCCTGTGGCCTGGGAACATGACATCGGTTGGATTCTGGAACCCTGTGTCATGGGAATATGACTGAGGCGTGATTCTGGAAACCTGTGACCTGGGAACATGACATCTGTTTAGATTGTGGAATACTGTGCCCTGGGAACCTGATTGAGGCTTGGTTTTGGAAACCTGTGGACTGGGAACATGACTGAGGATTTATTCTGGAACCCTGTTGCCTGGGAACATAAGTGAGGATTGATTCTGGAACCCTGTTTCCTGGGAACATGACTGAGGTTTGATGGTTGAACCCTGTGGCCTGGCAACATGACAGTGCTTTGATTGTGGAACCCTCAGTCTTGGGAACATGATTGAGGCTTGATGGTGGAACACTGTGGCCTGGCCGCAGGAATGAGGTTTGATGGTGGAACCCTGTGGCCTGGGAACATGACATCGGTTTGGATTCTAGTACCCTGTTGCCTGGGAATATGAAATCGGTTTGATTCTGGAAACCTGTGCCCTTGGAATATGACTAAGGTTTGCTGGTGATACCGTATGGCCTGGCAACATGACTGAGGTTTGATTCTGGATCCCTGTGGCCTTGGAACATGACTGAGGCGTGATTCTGGAAACGTGTGGCCTGGGAACATGACATCTGTTTAGATTGTGGAATACTGTGCCCTGGGAAGCTGACTGAGGCTTGGTTCTGGAACCCTGTGGACTGGGAAGATGACTGAGGTTTTATTTTGGAACCCTGTAGCCTGGGAATATAACTGAGGATTCATTCTGGAACCCTGTGGCCTGGAAACATGACATCAGTGGATTTTGGAAACCTGTGGCCTGGGAACATGACTGAGGTTTGATTGTGGAACCCTGTGGCCTGGGACCATGTTTGAGGTTTGATGGTGGTAACGTGTGGCCTGGCAACATGACTGAGGTGTGTTTCTGGAACCCTGTTCCCTGGGAACATGACTGAAGTTTGATTCTGGACACCTTTGTCCTGGGAACATGACTGAGATTTGATTGTGGAACCCTGTGGCCTGCCAACATGACTGAGGTTTGATTCTTGAACAATGTGTCCTGGGAATATGACTGAGGCTTGATTCTAGAACCGTGTTGTCTGAGAACTTGACTGAGGTTTGATGGCAGAAACCTGTGGTCTGGCAATATGACAGGTTTGATTGTGGAACCCTGTGCCCTGGAAACATGACTGTGGCCTGGTACTGGAAACCCATGGCCTGGGAACTTGACATTGGTTTGATTGGAACCCTGTGTCCTGGGAACATGATTGAGGTTTGATTCTGGAAACCATTGGTCTGGGAACATGACTGATGTTAGATTGTGGAATCCTGTGGCCTGGGAACATGGCTGAGGTTTGATGGAGGAACCCGGTGGCCTGGGAACTTGACTCTGATTTGATCGCAGAAACCTGTGGACTGGCAACATGACTGAGGTTTGATGGTGGAACCCTGTGCACTGGGAACATGACTGAGGCCTGATACTGGAACCCCGTGGCCTGGGAACATGACATTGGTTTGACTCTGGAACCCTGTTTCCAGGGAACATGACTGAGGTTTGATGGTTGAACCCTGTGGCCTGGTAACATGACAGAGGTTTGATTGTGGAACACTCTGGCCTGGGAACATGACTGAGGCTTGATGGTGGAACCGTGGCCTGGCAACAGGACTGAGGTTTGATTGTGGAACCCTCTGGCCTGGGAATATGAGTGAGGCTTGATTCTGGAACCCTGTGTCCTGGGAACATGACTAAGGTTTGATTCTGGATCCCTGTGTCCTGGGAACATGACTGAGGCGTGATTCTGGAAATCTGTGGCCTGGGAACATGACATCTGTTTAGATTGGGGAATACTGTGCCCTGGGAACCTGACTGAGGCTTGGTTCTGGAACCCTGTGGACTGGGAACATGACTGAGGTTTTATTCTGGAACCCTGTAGCCTGGGAACAAACTGAGGATTGATTCTTGAACCCCGTGGCCTGGGAACATGACATCGGTGGATTCTGGTACCCTGTGGCCTGGGAACATGAGAACGGTTTGATTCTGGAACCCTGCTGCCTGGGAACATGTCTGAGGTTTGATGGTGGAAACCTGTGGCCTGGCAACATGACTGAGGTTTATTTCTGGAACCCTGTTCCCTGGGAACATGACTGAGGTTTGATTGTTGAACCCTGTGGCCTGGCAAGATGACTTAGGTTTGATTGTGGAACACTCTGGCCTGGGAACATGACTGAGACTTGATAGTGGAACTGTGGCCTGGCAACAGGACTGAGGATTGATTGTGGAACCCTCTGGCCTGGGAATATGAGTGAGGCTTGATTCTGGAACCCTGTGGCCTGAGAACATGTCTGAGGTTTGATGGTGGAAACCTGTGGCCTGGCAACATGACTGAGGTTTGGTTCTGGAACCCTGTTCCCTGGGAACATGACTGAGGTTTGATTCTGGACACCTTTGTCCTGGGAACATGACTGAGGTTTGATTGTGGAACCCTGTGTCCTGGGAACATGACTGAGTTTTGATTCTGGAACCATGTGTCCTGGGAATATGACTGAGGTTTGATTCTGGATACCTGTGGCCTGGGAAAATGACTGAGGTTTCATTGTGGAAATATGTGGCCTGGGATCTTGAGTGAGGTTTGATGGTGGAACACTCTGGCCTGGCAAAATGACTGAAGCTTGATTCTGGAACCCTGTGGCCTGGGAACTTGACTGAGGTTTGATGGCAGAAACCTGTGGACTGGCAACATGACTGAGGTTTGATTGTGGAACCCTGTGCCCTGGAAACATGACTGTGGCCTGGTACTGGAAACCCATGGCCTGGGAACTTGACGTTGGTTTGATTCTGGAACCCTGTGTCCTGGGAACATGATTGAGGTTTGATTCTGGAAACCATTGGTCTGGGAACATGACTGATGTTAGATTGTGGAATCCTGTGGCCTGGGAACATGACTGAGGTTTGATGGAGGAACCCTGTGGCCTGGGAACATGACTGAGGTTTGATGGTGGTACCCTGTGGACTGGCAACATGACTGAGGCTTGATTCTGGGACCCTGTGGCCTGGGAAATTGACTCTGATTTGATCGCAGAAACCTGTGGACTGGCAACATGACTGAGGATTGATGGTGGAACCCTGGGCACTGGGAACATGACGAGATGCCTGACACTGTAACCCCGTGTCCTGAGAACATGACATTGTTTTGATTCTGGAAAGCTGTTTCCTGGGAACATGACTGAGGTTTGATGGTTGAACCCTGTGGACTGGCAACATGACTGACGTTTGATTGGGGCACCCTCAGGCTTGGGAACATTACTGAGGCTTGATGGTGGAACCCTGTGTCCTGGCACCAGGACTGAGGTTTGATGGTGGAACCCTGTGGCCTGGGAACATGACATCGTTTTGGATTCTGGTACCGTGTTGCCTGGGAACATGAAATCGTTTTGATTCTGGAAACCTGTGGCCTGGGAATATGACTGAGGTTTGATGGTGGTACCCTATGGCCTGGCAACATGACTGAGGTTTGATTCTGGATCCCTGTGGCCTGGGAACATGACTGAGGCGTGATTCTGGAAACCTGTGGCCTGGGAACATGACATCTGTTTAGATTGTGGAATACTGTGCCCTGGGAACCCGACTGAGGCTTGGTTCTGGAACCCTGTGGACTGGGAATATGACTGAGGTTTTATTCTGGAACCCTGTAGACTGGGAACATAACTGAGGATTGATTCTGGAACCCTGTGGCCTGGGAACATGACTGAGGTTTGATGGGGGTACCCTGTGGCGTGGCAACATGACTGAGGCTTGATTCTGGAACCCTGTGGCCTGGGAAATTGACTCTGATTTGATCGCAGAAACCTGTGGACTGGCAACATGACTGAGGTTTGATGGTGGAACCCTGTGCACTGGGAACTTGACTGAGGCCTGATACTGCAACCCCGTGGCCTGGGAACATGACATTGGTTTAATTAAGGAACCCTGTTTCCTGGGAATATGACTGAGCTTTGATGGTTGAACCCTGTGGCCTGGCAAGATGACAGAGGTTTGATTGTGGAACCCTCAGGCTTGAGAACATGACTGAGGCTTGATGGTGGAACCCTGTGGCCTGGCAACAGGACTGAGGTTTGATGGTGGAATCCTGTGGCCTGGCAAGATGACTTTGGTTTGATTGTGGAACACTCTGGCCTGGGAATATGACTGACGTTTAATTCTGGAACCCTGTGGCCTGGGAATATGAGTGAGGCTTGATTCTGGAACCCTGTGGCCTTGGAACATGAATGGGGTTTTACTTTTGAATCCTGTGTCCAGGGAACATGACTGAGGTTTGATTCTGGAACCCTGTGTCCTGGGAACATGACTGAGGTTTGATTCTGGAACCATGTGGCCTGGGAATATGACTGAGGTTTGATTCTGGAAACCATTGGCCTGGGAACATGACTGATGTTAGATTGTGGAATCCTGTGGCCTGGGAACATGACATCGGTTTGGATTCTGAAAACCTGTGGTCTGGGAATATGACTGAGGTTTGATGGTGGTACCCTATGGCCTGGGAGCATGACTTAGCTTTGATTCTGGATCCCTGTGGCCTGGGAACATGACTGAGGCGTGATTCTGGAAACCTGAGGCCTGGGAACATGACATCTGTTTAGATTGTGGAATACTGTGCCCTGGGAACCTGACTGAGGCTTGGTACTTGAACCCTGTGGACTGGCAACATGACTGAGGTTTTATTCTGGAACCCTGTAGCATGGGAACATAACTGAGGATTGATTCTGGAAACCTGTGGCCTGGGAACATGACATCGGTGGAATCTGGAACCCTGTGGCCTGGGAACATGAGAACGGTGTGATTCTGGAACCCTGTGGCCTGAGAACATGTCTGAGGTTTGATGGTGGAAACCTGTGGCCTGGCAACATGACTGAGGTTTGGTTCTGGAACCCTGTTCCCTGGGAACATGACTGAGGTTTGATTCTGGACACCTTTGTCCTGGGAACATGACTGAGGTTTGATTGTGGAACCCTGTGTCCTGGGAACATGACTGAGTTTTGATTCTGGAACCATGTGTCCTGGGAATATGACTGAGGTTTGATTCTGGATACCTGTGGCCTGGGAAAATGACTGAGGTTTCATTGTGGAAATATGTGGCCTGGGATCTTGAGTGAGGTTTGATGGTGGAACACTCTGGCCTGGCAAAATGACTGAAGCTTGATTCTGGAACCCTGTGGCCTGGGAACTTGACTGAGGTTTGATGGCAGAAACCTGTGGACTGGCAACATGACTGAGGTTTGATTGTGGAACCCTGTGCCCTGGAAACATGACTGTGGCCTGGTACTGGAAACCCATGGCCTGGGAACTTGACGTTGGTTTGATTCTGGAACCCTGTGTCCTGGGAACATGATTGAGGTTTGATTCTGGAAACCATTGGTCTGGGAACATGACTGATGTTAGATTGTGGAATCCTGTGGCCTGGGAACATGACTGAGGTTTGATGGAGGAACCCTGTGGCCTGGGAACATGACTGAGGTTTGATGGTGGTACCCTGTGGACTGGCAACATGACTGAGGCTTGATTCTGGGACCCTGTGGCCTGGGAAATTGACTCTGATTTGATCGCAGAAACCTGTGGACTGGCAACATGACTGAGGATTGATGGTGGAACCCTGGGCACTGGGAACATGACGAGATGCCTGACACTGTAACCCCGTGTCCTGAGAACATGACATTGTTTTGATTCTGGAAAGCTGTTTCCTGGGAACATGACTGAGGTTTGATGGTTGAACCCTGTGGACTGGCAACATGACTGACGTTTGATTGGGGCACCCTCAGGCTTGGGAACATTACTGAGGCTTGATGGTGGAACCCTGTGTCCTGGCACCAGGACTGAGGTTTGATGGTGGAACCCTGTGGCCTGGGAACATGACATCGTTTTGGATTCTGGTACCGTGTTGCCTGGGAACATGAAATCGTTTTGATTCTGGAAACCTGTGGCCTGGGAATATGACTGAGGTTTGATGGTGGTACCCTATGGCCTGGCAACATGACTGAGGTTTGATTCTGGATCCCTGTGGCCTGGGAACATGACTGAGGCGTGATTCTGGAAACCTGTGGCCTGGGAACATGACATCTGTTTAGATTGTGGAATACTGTGCCCTGGGAACCCGACTGAGGCTTGGTTCTGGAACCCTGTGGACTGGGAATATGACTGAGGTTTTATTCTGGAACCCTGTAGACTGGGAACATAACTGAGGATTGATTCTGGAACCCTGTGGCCTGGGAACATGACTGCGGTTTGATTGTGGAACCCACTGGCCTGGGAACATGACCGTGGTTTGATTCTGAAACCCTGTGGCCTGGGAACATGACTGAGGTTTGATGGGGGTACCCTGTGGCGTGGCAACATGACTGAGGCTTGATTCTGGAACCCTGTGGCCTGGGAAATTGACTCTGATTTGATCGCAGAAACCTGTGGACTGGCAACATGACTGAGGTTTGATGGTGGAACCCTGTGGCCTGGCAAGATGACAGAGGTTTGATTGTGGAACCCTCAGGCTTGAGAACATGACTGAGGCTTGATGGTGGAACCCTGTGGCCTGGCAACAGGACTGAGGTTTGATGGTGGAATCCTGTGGCCTGGCAAGATGACTTTGGTTTGATTGTGGAACACTCTGGCCTGGGAATATGACTGACGTTTAATTCTGGAACCCTGTGGCCTGGGAATATGAGTGAGGCTTGATTCTGGAACCCTGTGGCCTTGGAACATGAATGGGGTTTTACTTTTGAATCCTGTGTCCAGGGAACATGACTGAGGTTTGATTCTGGAACCCTGTGTCCTGGGAACATGACTGAGGTTTGATTCTGGAACCCTGTGTCCTGGGAACATGACTGAGGTTTGATTCTGGAACCATGTGGCCTGGGAATATGACTGAGGTTTGATTCTGGAAACCATTGGCCTGGGAACATGACTGATGTTAGATTGTGGAATCCTGTGGCCTGGGAACATGACATCGGTTTGGATTCTGAAAACCTGTGGTCTGGGAATATGACTGAGGTTTGATGGTGGTACCCTATGGCCTGGGAGCATGACTTAGCTTTGATTCTGGATCCCTGTGGCCTGGGAACATGACTGAGGCGTGATTCTGGAAACCTGAGGCCTGGGAACATGACATCTGTTTAGATTGTGGAATACTGTGCCCTGGGAACCTGACTGAGGCTTGGTACTTGAACCCTGTGGACTGGCAACATGACTGAGGTTTTATTCTGGAACCCTGTAGCATGGGAACATAACTGAGGATTGATTCTGGAAACCTGTGGCCTGGGAACATGACATCGGTGGAATCTGGAACCCTGTGGCCTGGGAACATGAGAACGGTGTGATTCTGGAACCCTGTGGCCTGAGAACATGTCTGAGGTTTGATGGTGGAAACCTGTGGCCTGGCAACATGACTGAGGTTTGGTTCTGGAACCCTGTTCCCTGGGAACATGACTGAGGTTTGATTCTGGACACCTTTGTCCTGGGAACATGACTGAGGTTTGATTGTGGAACCCTGTGTCCTGGGAACATGACTGAGTTTTGATTCTGGAACCATGTGTCCTGGGAATATGACTGAGGTTTGATTCTGGATACCTGTGGCCTGGGAAAATGACTGAGGTTTCATTGTGGAAATATGTGGCCTGGGATCTTGAGTGAGGTTTGATGGTGGAACACTCTGGCCTGGCAAAATGACTGAAGCTTGATTCTGGAACCCTGTGGCCTGGGAACTTGACTGAGGTTTGATGGCAGAAACCTGTGGACTGGCAACATGACTGAGGTTTGATTGTGGAACCCTGTGCCCTGGAAACATGACTGTGGCCTGGTACTGGAAACCCATGGCCTGGGAACTTGACGTTGGTTTGATTCTGGAACCCTGTGTCCTGGGAACATGATTGAGGTTTGATTCTGGAAACCATTGGTCTGGGAACATGACTGATGTTAGATTGTGGAATCCTGTGGCCTGGGAACATGACTGAGGTTTGATGGAGGAACCCTGTGGCCTGGGAACATGACTGAGGTTTGATGGTGGTACCCTGTGGACTGGCAACATGACTGAGGCTTGATTCTGGGACCCTGTGGCCTGGGAAATTGACTCTGATTTGATCGCAGAAACCTGTGGACTGGCAGCATGACTGAGGATTGATGGTGGAACCCTGGGCACTGGGAACATGACGAGATGCCTGACACTGTAACCCCGTGTCCTGAGAACATGACATTGTTTTGATTCTGGAAAGCTGTTTCCTGGGAACATGACTGAGGTTTGATGGTTGAACCCTGTGGACTGGCAACATGACTGAGGTTTGATTGTGGCACCCTCAGGCTTGGGAACATTACTGAGGCTTGATGGTGGAACCCTGTGTCCTGGCACCAGGACTGAGGTTTGATGGTGGAACCCTGTGGCCTGGGAACATGACATCGTTTTGGATTCTGGTACCGTGTTGCCTGGGAACATGAAATCGTTTTGATTCTGGAAACCTGTGGCCTGGGAATATGACTGAGGTTTGATGGTGGTACCCTATGGCCTGGCAACATGACTGAGGTTTGATTCTGGATCCCTGTGGCCTGGGAACATGACTGAGGCGTGATTCTGGAAACCTGTGGCCTGGGAACATGACATCTGTTTAGATTGTGGAATACTGTGCCCTGGGAACCCGACTGAGGCTTGGTTCTGGAACCCTGTGGACTGGGAATATGACTGAGGTTTTATTCTGGAACCCTGTAGACTGGGAACATAACTGAGGATTGATTCTGGAACCCTGTGGCCTGGGAACATGACATCGGTTGGATTCTGGAACCCTGTGGCATGGGAACATGACTGCGGTTTGATTGTGGAACCCACTGGCCTGGGAACATGACCGTGGTTTGATTCTGAAACCCTGTGGCCTGGGAACATGACTGAGGTTTGATGGGGGTACCCTGTGGCGTGGCAACATGACTGAGGCTTGATTCTGGAACCCTGTGACCTGGGAAATTGACTCTGATTTGATCGCAGAAACCTGTGGACTGGCAACATGACTGAGGTTTGATGGTGGAACCCTGTGGCCTGGCAAGATGACAGAGGTTTGATTGTGGAACCCTCAGGCTTGAGAACATGACTGAGGCTTGATGGTGGAACCCTGTGGCCTGGCAACAGGACTGAGGTTTGATGGTGGAATCCTGTGGCCTGGCAAGATGACTTTGGTTTGATTGTGGAACACTCTGGCCTGGGAATATGACTGACGTTTAATTCTGGAACCCTGTGGCCTGGGAATATGAGTGAGGCTTGATTCTGGAACCCTGTGGCCTTGGAACATGAATGGGGTTTTACTTTTGAATCCTGTGTCCAGGGAACATGACTGAGGTTTGATTCTGGAACCCTGTGTCCTGGGAACATGACTGAGGTTTGATTCTGGAACCCTGTGTCCTGGGAACATGACTGAGGTTTGATTCTGGAACCATGTGGCCTGGGAATATGACTGAGGTTTGATTCTGGAAACCATTGGCCTGGGAACATGACTGATGTTAGATTGTGGAATCCTGTGGCCTGGGAACATGACATCGGTTTGGATTCTGAAAACCTGTGGTCTGGGAATATGACTGAGGTTTGATGGTGGTACCCTATGGCCTGGGAGCATGACTTAGCTTTGATTCTGGATCCCTGTGGCCTGGGAACATGACTGAGGCGTGATTCTGGAAACCTGAGGCCTGGGAACATGACATCTGTTTAGATTGTGGAATACTGTGCCCTGGGAACCTGACTGAGGCTTGGTACTTGAACCCTGTGGACTGGCAACATGACTGAGGTTTTATTCTGGAACCCTGTAGCATGGGAACATAACTGAGGATTGATTCTGGAAACCTGTGGCCTGGGAACATGACATCGGTGGAATCTGGAACCCTGTGGCCTGGGAACATGAGAACGGTGTGATTCTGGAACCCTGTGGCCTGAGAACATGTCTGAGGTTTGATGGTGGAAACCTGTGGCCTGGCAACATGACTGAGGTTTGGTTCTGGAACCCTGTTCCCTGGGAACATGACTGAGGTTTGATTCTGGACACCTTTGTCCTGGGAACATGACTGAGGTTTGATTGTGGAACCCTGTGTCCTGGGAACATGACTGAGTTTTGATTCTGGACACCTTTGTCCTGGGAACATGACTGAGGTTTGATTGTGGAACCCTGTGTCCTGGGAACATGACTGAGTTTTGATTCTGGAACCATGTGTCCTGGGAATATGACTGAGGTTTGATTCTGGATACCTGTGGCCTGGGAAAATGACTGAGGTTTCATTGTGGAAATATGTGGCCTGGGATCTTGAGTGAGGTTTGATGGTGGAACACTCTGGCCTGGCAAAATGACTGAAGCTTGATTCTGGAACCCTGTGGCCTGGGAACTTGACTGAGGTTTGATGGCAGAAACCTGTGGACTGGCAACATGACTGAGGTTTGATTGTGGAACCCTGTGCCCTGGAAACATGACTGTGGCCTGGTACTGGAAACCCATGGCCTGGGAACTTGACGTTGGTTTGATTCTGGAACCCTGTGTCCTGGGAACATGATTGAGGTTTGATTCTGGAAACCATTGGTCTGGGAACATGACTGATGTTAGATTGTGGAATCCTGTGGCCTGGGAACATGACTGAGGTTTGATGGAGGAACCCTGTGGCCTGGGAACATGACTGAGGTTTGATGGTGGTACCCTGTGGACTGGCAACATGACTGAGGCTTGATTCTGGGACCCTGTGGCCTGGGAAATTGACTCTGATTTGATCGCAGAAACCTGTGGACTGGCAGCATGACTGAGGATTGATGGTGGAACCCTGGGCACTGGGAACATGACGAGATGCCTGACACTGTAACCCCGTGTCCTGAGAACATGACATTGTTTTGATTCTGGAAAGCTGTTTCCTGGGAACATGACTGAGGTTTGATGGTTGAACCCTGTGGACTGGCAACATGACTGAGGTTTGATTGTGGCACCCTCAGGCTTGGGAACATTACTGAGGCTTGATGGTGGAACCCTGTGTCCTGGCACCAGGACTGAGGTTTGATGGTGGAACCCTGTGGCCTGGGAACATGACATCGTTTTGGATTCTGGTACCGTGTTGCCTGGGAACATGAAATCGTTTTGATTCTGGAAACCTGTGGCCTGGGAATATGACTGAGGTTTGATGGTGGTACCCTATGGCCTGGCAACATGACTGAGGTTTGATTCTGGATCCCTGTGGCCTGGGAACATGACTGAGGCGTGATTCTGGAAACCTGTGGCCTGGGAACATGACATCTGTTTAGATTGTGGAATACTGTGCCCTGGGAACCCGACTGAGGCTTGGTTCTGGAACCCTGTGGACTGGGAATATGACTGAGGTTTTATTCTGGAACCCTGTAGACTGGGAACATAACTGAGGATTGATTCTGGAACCCTGTGGCCTGGGAACATGACATCGGTTGGATTCTGGAACCCTGTGGCATGGGAACATGACTGCGGTTTGATTGTGGAACCCACTGGCCTGGGAACATGACCGTGGTTTGATTCTGAAACCCTGTGGCCTGGGAACATGACTGAGGTTTGGTTCTGGAACCCTGTTCCCTGGGAACATGACTGAGGTTTGATTCTGGGCTCCTGTGTCCTGGGAACAAGAATGAGGTTTGAATGTGGAACCCTGTGGCCTGGGAACATGACTGAGGTTTGATTCTGGAACCATGTGTCCTGGGAATATGACTGAGGTTTGCTTCTGGATAACTGTGGCCTGGGAAAATAACTGAGGTTTCATTGTGGAAATATGAGGCCTGGGATCATGAGTGAGGTTTGATGGGGGTACCCTGTGGCGTGGCAACATGAGTGAGGCTTGATTCTGGAACCTCTGGCCTGGGAAATTGACTCTGATTTAATCGCAGAAACCTGTGGACTGGCAACATGACTGAGGTTTGATTGTGGAACCCTGTGCCCTGGAAACATGACTGTGGCCTGCTACTGGAAACCCATGGCCTGGGAACTTGACATTGCTTTGATTCTGGAACCCTGTGTCCTGGGAACATGACTGAGGTTTGATTCTGGAAATCATTGGCCTGGGAACATGACTGACGTTAGATTGTGGAATCTTGTGGCCTGGGAACATGACTGAGGTTTGATGGAGGAACCCTGTGGCCTGGGAACATGACTGAGGTTTGATGGGGGTACCCTGTGGCGTGGCAACATGACTGAGGCTTGATTCTGGAACCCTGTGGCCTGGGAAATTGACTCTGATTTGATCGCAGAAACCTGTGGACTGGCAACATGACTGAGGTTTGATGGTGGAACCCTGTGGCCTGGCAAGATGACAGAGGTTTGATTGTGGAACCCTCAGGCTTGAGAACATGACTGAGGCTTGATGGTGGAACCCTGTGGCCTGGCAACAGGACTGAGGTTTGATGGTGGAATCCTGTGGCCTGGCAAGATGACTTTGGTTTGATTGTGGAACACTCTGGCCTGGGAATATGACTGACGTTTAATTCTGGAACCCTGTGGCCTGGGAATATGAGTGAGGCTTGATTCTGGAACCCTGTGGCCTTGGAACATGAATGGGGTTTTACTTTTGAATCCTGTGTCCAGGGAACATGACTGAGGTTTGATTCTGGAACCCTGTGTCCTGGGAACATGACTGAGGTTTGATTCTGGAACCATGTGGCCTGGGAATATGACTGAGGTTTGATTCTGGAAACCATTGGCCTGGGAACATGACTGATGTTAGATTGTGGAATCCTGTGGCCTGGGAACATGACATCGGTTTGGATTCTGAAAACCTGTGGTCTGGGAATATGACTGAGGTTTGATGGTGGTACCCTATGGCCTGGGAGCATGACTTAGCTTTGATTCTGGATCCCTGTGGCCTGGGAACATGACTGAGGCGTGATTCTGGAAACCTGAGGCCTGGGAACATGACATCTGTTTAGATTGTGGAATACTGTGCCCTGGGAACCTGACTGAGGCTTGGTACTTGAACCCTGTGGACTGGCAACATGACTGAGGTTTTATTCTGGAACCCTGTAGCATGGGAACATAACTGAGGATTGATTCTGGAAACCTGTGGCCTGGGAACATGACATCGGTGGAATCTGGAACCCTGTGGCCTGGGAACATGAGAACGGTGTGATTCTGGCACCCTGTGGCCTGAGAACATGTCTGAGGTTTGATGGTGGAAACCTGTGGCCTGGCAACATGACTGAGGTTTGATTCTGGATCCCTGTGGCCTGGGAACATGACTGAGGCGTGATTCTGGAAACCTGTGGCCTGGGAACATGACATCTGTTTAGATTGTGGAATACTGTGCCCTGGGAACCCGACTGAGGCTTGGTTCTGGAACCCTGTGGACTGGGAATATGACTGAGGTTTTATTCTGGAACCCTGTAGACTGGGAACATAACTGAGGATTGATTCTGGAACCCTGTGGCCTGGGAACATGACATCGGTTGGATTCTGGAACCCTGTGGCATGGGAACATGACTGCGGTTTGATTGTGGAACCCACTGGCCTGGGAACATGACCGTGGTTTGATTCTGAAACCCTGTGGCCTGGGAACATGACTGAGGTTTGGTTCTGGAACCCTGTTCCCTGGGAACATGACTGAGGTTTGATTCTGGGCTCCTGTGTCCTGGGAACAAGAATGAGGTTTGAATGTGGAACCCTGTGGCCTGGGAACATGACTGAGGTTTGATTCTGGAACCATGTGTCCTGGGAATATGACTGAGGTTTGCTTCTGGATAACTGTGGCCTGGGAAAATAACTGAGGTTTCATTGTGGAAATATGAGGCCTGGGATCATGAGTGAGGTTTGATGGGGGTACCCTGTGGCGTGGCAACATGAGTGAGGCTTGATTCTGGAACCTCTGGCCTGGGAAATTGACTCTGATTTAATCGCAGAAACCTGTGGACTGGCAACATGACTGAGGTTTGATTGTGGAACCCTGTGCCCTGGAAACATGACTGTGGCCTGCTACTGGAAACCCATGGCCTGGGAACTTGACATTGCTTTGATTCTGGAACCCTGTGTCCTGGGAACATGACTGAGGTTTGATTCTGGAAATCATTGGCCTGGGAACATGACTGACGTTAGATTGTGGAATCTTGTGGCCTGGGAACATGACTGAGGTTTGATGGAGGAACCCTGTGGCCTGGGAACATGACTGAGGTTTGATGGGGGTACCCTGTGGCGTGGCAACATGACTGAGGCTTGATTCTGGAACCCTGTGGCCTGGGAAATTGACTCTGATTTGATCGCAGAAACCTGTGGACTGGCAACATGACTGAGGTTTGATGGTGGAACCCTGTGGCCTGGCAAGATGACAGAGGTTTGATTGTGGAACCCTCAGGCTTGAGAACATGACTGAGGCTTGATGGTGGAACCCTGTGGCCTGGCAACAGGACTGAGGTTTGATGGTGGAATCCTGTGGCCTGGCAAGATGACTTTGGTTTGATTGTGGAACACTCTGGCCTGGGAATATGACTGACGTTTAATTCTGGAACCCTGTGGCCTGGGAATATGAGTGAGGCTTGATTCTGGAACCCTGTGGCCTTGGAACATGAATGGGGTTTTACTTTTGAATCCTGTGTCCAGGGAACATGACTGAGGTTTGATTCTGGAACCCTGTGTCCTGGGAACATGACTGAGGTTTGATTCTGGAACCATGTGGCCTGGGAATATGACTGAGGTTTGATTCTGGAAACCATTGGCCTGGGAACATGACTGATGTTAGATTGTGGAATCCTGTGGCCTGGGAACATGACATCGGTTTGGATTCTGAAAACCTGTGGTCTGGGAATATGACTGAGGTTTGATGGTGGTACCCTATGGCCTGGGAGCATGACTTAGCTTTGATTCTGGATCCCTGTGGCCTGGGAACATGACTGAGGCGTGATTCTGGAAACCTGAGGCCTGGGAACATGACATCTGTTTAGATTGTGGAATACTGTGCCCTGGGAACCTGACTGAGGCTTGGTACTTGAACCCTGTGGACTGGCAACATGACTGAGGTTTTATTCTGGAACCCTGTAGCATGGGAACATAACTGAGGATTGATTCTGGAAACCTGTGGCCTGGGAACATGACATCGGTGGAATCTGGAACCCTGTGGCCTGGGAACATGAGAACGGTGTGATTCTGGCACCCTGTGGCCTGAGAACATGTCTGAGGTTTGATGGTGGAAACCTGTGGCCTGGCAACATGACTGAGGTTTGGTTCTGGAACCCTGTTCCCTGGGAACATGACTGAGGTTTGATTCTGGACACCTTTGTCCTGGGAACATGACTGAGGTTTGATTGTGGAACCCTGTGTCCTGGGAACATGACTGAGTTTTGATTCTGGAACCATGTGTCCTGGGAATATGACTGAGGTTTGATTCTGGATACCTGTGGCCTGGGAAAATGACTGAGGTTTCATTGTGGAAATATGTGGCCTGGGATCTTGAGTGAGGTTTGATGGTGGAACACTCTGGCCTGGCAAAATGACTGAAGCTTGATTCTGGAACCCTGTGGCCTGGGAACTTGACTGAGGTTTGATGGCAGAAACCTGTGGACTGGCAACATGACTGAGGTTTGATTGTGGAACCCTGTGCCCTGGAAACATGACTGTGGCCTGGTACTGGAAACCCATGGCCTGGGAACTTGACGTTGGTTTGATTCTGGAACCCTGTGTCCTGGGAACATGATTGAGGTTTGATTCTGGAAACCATTGGTCTGGGAACATGACTGATGTTAGATTGTGGAATCCTGTGGCCTGGGAACATGACTGAGGTTTGATGGAGGAACCCTGTGGCCTGGGAACATGACTGAGGTTTGATGGTGGTACCCTGTGGACTGGCAACATGACTGAGGCTTGATTCTGGGACCCTGTGGCCTGGGAAATTGACTCTGATTTGATCGCAGAAACCTGTGGACTGGCAGCATGACTGAGGATTGATGGTGGAACCCTGGGCACTGGGAACATGACGAGATGCCTGACACTGTAACCCCGTGTCCTGAGAACATGACATTGTTTTGATTCTGGAAAGCTGTTTCCTGGGAACATGACTGAGGTTTGATGGTTGAACCCTGTGGACTGGCAACATGACTGAGGTTTGATTGTGGCACCCTCAGGCTTGGGAACATTACTGAGGCTTGATGGTGGAACCCTGTGTCCTGGCACCAGGACTGAGGTTTGATGGTGGAACCCTGTGGCCTGGGAACATGACATCGTTTTGGATTCTGGTACCGTGTTGCCTGGGAACATGAAATCGTTTTGATTCTGGAAACCTGTGGCCTGGGAATATGACTGAGGTTTGATGGTGGTACCCTATGGCCTGGCAACATGACTGAGGTTTGATTCTGGATCCCTGTGGCCTGGGAACATGACTGAGGCGTGATTCTGGAAACCTGTGGCCTGGGAACATGACATCTGTTTAGATTGTGGAATACTGTGCCCTGGGAACCCGACTGAGGCTTGGTTCTGGAACCCTGTGGACTGGGAATATGACTGAGGTTTTATTCTGGAACCCTGTAGACTGGGAACATAACTGAGGATTGATTCTGGAACCCTGTGGCCTGGGAACATGACATCGGTTGGATTCTGGAACCCTGTGGCATGGGAACATGACTGCGGTTTGATTGTGGAACCCACTGGCCTGGGAACATGACCGTGGTTTGATTCTGAAACCCTGTGGCCTGGGAACATGACTGAGGTTTGGTTCTGGAACCCTGTTCCCTGGGAACATGACTGAGGTTTGATTCTGGGCTCCTGTGTCCTGGGAACAAGAATGAGGTTTGAATGTGGAACCCTGTGGCCTGGGAACATGACTGAGGTTTGATTCTGGAACCATGTGTCCTGGGAATATGACTGAGGTTTGCTTCTGGATAACTGTGGCCTGGGAAAATAACTGAGGTTTCATTGTGGAAATATGAGGCCTGGGATCATGAGTGAGGTTTGATGGTGGAACACTCTGGCCTGGCAAAATGACTGAAGCTTGATTCTGGAACCCTGTGGCCTGGGAACATGACTGAGGCGTGATTCTGGAAACCTGTGGCCTGGGAACATGACATCTGTTTAGATTGTGGAATACTGTGCCCTGGGAACCCGACTGAGGCTTGGTTCTGGAACCCTGTGGACTGGGAATATGACTGAGGTTTTATTCTGGAACCCTGTAGACTGGGAACATAACTGAGGATTGATTCTGGAACCCTGTGGCCTGGGAACATGACATCGGTTGGATTCTGGAACCCTGTGGCATGGGAACATGACTGAGGTTTGATTGTGGAACCCACTGGCCTGGGAACATGACCGTGGTTTGATTCTGAAACCCTGTGGCCTGGGAACATGACTGAGGTTTGGTTCTGGAACCCTGTTCCCTGGGAACATGACTGAGGTTTGATTCTGGGCTCCTGTGTCCTGGGAACAAGAATGAGGTTTGAATGTGGAACCCTGTGGCCTGGGAACATGACTGAGGTTTGATGGAGGAACCCTGTGGCCTGGGAACATGACTGAGGTTTGATGGTGGTACCCTGTGGACTGGCAACATGACTGAGGCTTGATTCTGGGACCCTGTGGCCTGGGAAATTGACTCTGATTTGATCGCAGAAACCTGTGGACTGGCAACATGACTGAGGATTGATGGTGGAACCCTGGGCACTGGGAACATGACGAGATGCCTGACACTGTAACCCCGTGTCCTGAGAACATGACATTGTTTTGATTCTGGAAAGCTGTTTCCTGGGAACATGACTGAGGTTTGATGGAGGAACCCTGTGGACTGGCAACATGACTGAGGTTTGATTGTGGCACCCTATGGCCTGGCAACAGGACTGAGGTTTGATTCTGGATCCCTGTGACCTTGGAACATGACTGAGGCGTGATTCTGGAAACCTGTGACCTGGGAACATGACATCTGTTTAGATTGTGGAATAGTGTGCCCTGGGAACCTGACTGAGGCTTGGTACTGGAACCCTGTGGACTGGGAACATGACTGAGGTTTTATTCAGGAACACTGTAGCCTGGAAACATAACTGAGGATTGATTCTGGAACCCTGTGGCCTGGGAACATGACATCGGTTGGATTCTGGAACCCTGTGTCATGGGAATATGACTGAGGCGTGATTCTGGAAACCTGTGACCTGGGAACATGACATCTGTTTAGATTGTGGAATACTGTGCCCTGGGAACCTGATTGAGGCTTGGTTTTGGAAACCTGTGGACTGGGAACATGACTGAGGATTTATTCTGGAACCCTGTTGCCTGGGAACATAAGTGAGGATTGATTCTGGAACCCTGTTTCCTGGGAACATGACTGAGGCTTGATTCTGGAACCCTGTGGCCTGGGAAATTGACTCTGATTTGATCGCAGAAACCTGTGGACTGGCAACATGACTGAGGTTTGATGGTGGAACCCTGTGCACTGGGAACTTGACTGAGGCCTGATACTGCAACCCCGTGGCCTGGGAACATGACATTGGTTTAATTAAGGAACCCTGTTTCCTGGGAATATGACTGAGCTTTGATGGTTGAACCCTGTGGCCTGGCAAGATGACAGAGGTTTGATTGTGGAACCCTCAGGCTTGAGAACATGACTGAGGCTTGATGGTGGAACCCTGTGGCCTGGAAACAGGACTGAGGTTTGATGGTGGAATCCTGTGGCCTGGCAAGATGACTTTGGTTTGATTGTGGAACACTCTGGCCTGGGAATATGACTGACGTTTAATTCTGGAACCCTGTGGCCTGGGAATATGAGTGAGGCTTGATTCTGGAACCCTGTGGCCTTGGAACATGAATGGGGTTTTACTTTTGAATCCTGTGTCCAGGGAACATGACTGAGGTTTGATTCTGGAACCCTGTGTCCTGGGAACATGACTGAGGTTTGATTCTGGAACCATGTGGCCTGGGAATATGACTGAGGTTTGATTCTGGAAACCATTGGCCTGGGAACATGACTGATGTTAGATTGTGGAATCCTGTGGCCTGGGAACATGACATCGGTTTGGATTCTGAAAACCTGTGGTCTGGGAATATGACTGAGGTTTGATGGTCGTACCCTATGGCCTGGGAGCATGACTTAGCTTTGATTCTGGATCCCTGTGGCCTGGGAAAATGACTGAGGCGTGATTCTGGAAACCTGAGGCCTGGGAACATGACATCTGTTTAGATTGTGGAATACTGTGCCCTGGGAACCTGACTGAGGCTTGGTACTTGAACCCTGTGGACTGGCAACATGACTGAGGTTTTATTCTGGAACCCTGTAGCATGGGAACATAACTGAGGATTGATTCTGGAAACCTGTGGCCTGGGAACATGACATCGGTGGAATCTGGAACCCTGTGGCCTGGGAACATGAGAACGGTGTGATTCTGGAACCCTGTGGCCTGAGAACATGTCTGAGGTTTGATGGTGGAAACCTGTGGCCTGGCAACATGACTGAGGTTTGGTTCTGGAACCCTGTTCCCTGGGAACATGACTGAGGTTTGATTCTGGACACCTTTGTCCTGGGAACATGACTGAGGTTTGATTGTGGAACCCTGAGTCCTGGGAACATGACTGAGTTTTGATTCTGGAACCATGTGTCCTGGGAATATGACTGAGGTTTGATTCTGGATACCTGTGGCCTGGGAAAATGACTGAGGTTTCATTGTGGAAATATGTGGCCTGGGATCTTGAGTGAGGTTTGATGGTGGAACACTCTGGCCTGGCAAAATGACTGAAGCTTGATTCTGGAACCCTGTGGCCTGGGAACTTGACTGAGGTTTGATGGCAGAAACCTGTGGACTGGCAACATGACTGAGGTTTGATTGTGGAACCCTGTGCCCTGGAAACATGACTGTGGCCTGGTACTGGAAACCCATGGCCTGGGAACTTGACGTTGGTTTGATTCTGGAACCCTGTGTCCTGGGAACATGATTGAGGTTTGATTCTGGAAACCATTGGTCTGGGAACATGACTGATGTTAGATTGTGGAATCCTGTGGCCTGGGAACATGACTGAGGTTTGATGGAGGAACCCTGTGGCCTGGGAACATGACTGAGGTTTGATGGTGGTACCCTGTGGACTGGCAACATGACTGAGGCTTGATTCTGGGACCCTGTGGCCTGGGAAATTGACTCTGATTTGATCGCAGAAACCTGTGGACTGGCAACATGACTGAGGATTGATGGTGGAACCCTGGGCACTGGGAACATGACGAGATGCCTGACACTGTAACCCCGTGTCCTGAGAACATGACATTGTTTTGATTCTGGAAAGCTGTTTCCTGGCAACATGACTGAGGTTTGATGGTTGAACCCTGTGGACTGGCAACATGACTGAGGTTTGATTGTGGCACCCTCAGGCTTGGGAACATTACTGAGGCTTGATGGTGGAACCCTGTGTCCTGGCACCAGGACTGAGGTTTGATGGTGGAACCCTGTGGCCTGGGAACATGACATCGTTTTGGATTCTGGTACCGTGTTGCCTGGGAACATGAAATCGTTTTGATTCTGGAAACCTGTGGCCTGGGAATATGACTGAGGTTTGATGGTGGTACCCTATGGCCTGGCAACATGACTGAGGTTTGATTCTGGATCCCTGTGGCCTGGGAACATGACTGAGGCGTGATTCTGGAAACCTGTGGCCTGGGAACATGACATCTGTTTAGATTGTGGAATACTGTGCCCTGGGAACCCGACTGAGGCTTGGTTCTGGAACCCTGTGGACTGGGAATATGACTGAGGTTTTATTCTGGAACCCTGTAGACTGGGAACATAACTGAGGATTGATTCTGGAACCCTGTGGCCTGGGAACATGACATCGGTTGGATTCTGGAACCCTGTGGCATGGGAACATGACTGCGGTTTGATTGTGGAACCCACTGGCCTGGGAACATGACCGTGGTTTGATTCTGAAACCCTGTGGCCTGGGAACATGACTGAGGTTTGGTTCTGGAACCCTGTTCCCTGGGAACATGACTGAGGTTTGATTCTGGGCTCCTGTGTCCTGGGAACAAGAATGAGGTTTGAATGTGGAACCCTGTGGCCTGGGAACATGACTGAGGTTTGATTCTGGAACCATGTGTCCTGGGAATATGACTGAGGTTTGCTTCTGGATAACTGTGGCCTGGGAAAATAACTGAGGTTTCATTGTGGAAATATGAGGCCTGGGATCATGAGTGAGGTTTGATGGTGGAACACTCTGGCCTGGCAAAATGACTGAAGCTTGATTCTGGAACCCTGTAGCCTGGGAACTTGACTGAGGTTTGATGGCAGAAACCTGTGGACTGGCAACATGACTGAGGTTTGATTGTGGAACCCTGTGCCCTGGAAACATGACTGTGGCCTGCTACTGGAAACCCATGGCCTGGGAACTTGACATTGGTTTGATTCTGGAACCCTGTGTCCTGGGAACATGACTGAGGTTTGATTCTGGAAATCATTGGCCTGGGAACATGACTGACGTTAGATTGTGGAATCTTGTGGCCTGGGAACATGACTGAGGTTTGATGGAGGAACCCTGTGGCCTGGGAACATGACTGAGGTTTGATGGGGGTACCCTGTGGCGTGGCAACATGACTGAGGCTTGATTCTGGAACCCTGTGGCCTGGGAAATTGACTCTGATTTGATCGCAGAAACCTGTGGACTGGCAACATGACTGAGGATTGATGGTGGAACCCTGGGCACTGGGAACATGACGAGATGCCTGACACTGTAACCCCGTGTCCTGAGAACATGACATTGTTTTGATTCTGGAAAGCTGTTTCCTGGCAACATGACTGAGGTTTGATGGTTGAACCCTGTGGACTGGCAACATGACTGAGGTTTGATTGTGGCACCCTCAGGCTTGGGAACATTACTGAGGCTTGATGGTGGAACCCTGTGTCCTGGCACCAGGACTGAGGTTTGATGGTGGAACCCTGTGGCCTGGGAACATGACATCGTTTTGGATTCTGGTACCGTGTTGCCTGGGAACATGAAATCGTTTTGATTCTGGAAACCTGTGGCCTGGGAATATGACTGAGGTTTGATGGTGGTACCCTATGGCCTGGCAACATGACTGAGGTTTGATTCTGGATCCCTGTGGCCTGGGAACATGACTGAGGCGTGATTCTGGAAACCTGTGGCCTGGGAACATGACATCTGTTTAGATTGTGGAATACTGTGCCCTGGGAACCCGACTGAGGCTTGGTTCTGGAACCCTGTGGACTGGGAATATGACTGAGGTTTTATTCTGGAACCCTGTAGACTGGGAACATAACTGAGGATTGATTCTGGAACCCTGTGGCCTGGGAACATGACATCGGTTGGATTCTGGAACCCTGTGGCATGGGAACATGACTGCGGTTTGATTGTGGAACCCACTGGCCTGGGAACATGACCGTGGTTTGATTCTGAAACCCTGTGGCCTGGGAACATGACTGAGGTTTGGTTCTGGAACCCTGTTCCCTGGGAACATGACTGAGGTTTGATTCTGGGCTCCTGTGTCCTGGGAACAAGAATGAGGTTTGAATGTGGAACCCTGTGGCCTGGGAACATGACTGAGGTTTGATTCTGGAACCATGTGTCCTGGGAATATGACTGAGGTTTGCTTCTGGATAACTGTGGCCTGGGAAAATAACTGAGGTTTCATTGTGGAAATATGAGGCCTGGGATCATGAGTGAGGTTTGATGGTGGAACACTCTGGCCTGGCAAAATGACTGAAGCTTGATTCTGGAACCCTGTAGCCTGGGAACTTGACTGAGGTTTGATGGCAGAAACCTGTGGACTGGCAACATGACTGAGGTTTGATTGTGGAACCCTGTGCCCTGGAAACATGACTGTGGCCTGCTACTGGAAACCCATGGCCTGGGAACTTGACATTGGTTTGATTCTGGAACCCTGTGTCCTGGGAACATGACTGAGGTTTGATTCTGGAAATCATTGGCCTGGGAACATGACTGACGTTAGATTGTGGAATCTTGTGGCCTGGGAACATGACTGAGGTTTGATGGAGGAACCCTGTGGCCTGGGAACATGACTGAGGTTTGATGGGGGTACCCTGTGGCGTGGCAACATGACTGAGGCTTGATTCTGGAACCCTGTGGCCTGGGAAATTGACTCTGATTTGATCGCAGAAACCTGTGGACTGGCAACATGACTGAGGTTTGATGGTGGAACCCTGTGCACTGGGAACTTGACTGAGGCCTGATACTGCAACCCCGTGGCCTGGGAACATGACATTGGTTTAATTAAGGAACCCTGTTTCCTGGGAATATGACTGAGCTTTGATGGTTGAACCCTGTGGCCTGGCAAGATGACAGAGGTTTGATTGTGGAACCCTCAGGCTTGAGAACATGACTGAGGCTTGATGGTGGAACCCTGTGGCCTGGAAATAGGACTGAGGTTTGATGGTGGAATCCTGTGGCCTGGCAAGATGACTTTGGTTTGATTGTGGAACACTCTGGCCTGGGAATATGACTGACGTTTAATTCTGGAACCCTGTGGCCTGGGAATATGAGTGAGGCTTGATTCTGGAACCCTGTGGCCTTGGAACATGAATGGGGTTTTACTTTTGAATCCTGTGTCCAGGGAACATGACTGAGGTTTGATTCTGGAACCCTGTGTCCTGGGAACATGACTGAGGTTTGATTCTGGAACCATGTGGCCTGGGAATATGACTGAGGTTTGATTCTGGAAACCATTGGCCTGGGAACATGACTGATGTTAGATTGTGGAATCCTGTGGCCTGGGAACATGACATCGGTTTGGATTCTGAAAACCTGTGGTCTGGGAATATGACTGAGGTTTGATGGTCGTACCCTATGGCCTGGGAGCATGACTTAGCTTTGATTCTGGATCCCTGTGGCCTGGGAAAATGACTGAGGCGTTATTCTGGAAACCTGAGGCCTGGGAACATGACATCTGTTTAGATTGTGGAATACTGTGCCCTGGGAACCTGACTGAGGCTTGGTACTTGAACCCTGTGGACTGGCAACATGACTGAGGTTTTATTCTGGAACCCTGTAGCATGGGAACATAACTGAGGATTGATTCTGGAAACCTGTGGCCTGGGAACATGACATCGGTGGAATCTGAAACCCTGTGGCCTGGGAACATGAGAACGGTGTGATTCTGGAACCCTGTGGCCTGAGAACATGTCTGAGGTTTGATGGTGGAAACCTGTGGCCTGGCAACATGACTGAGGTTTGGTTCTGGAACCCTGTTCCCTGGGAACATGACTGAGGTTTGATTCTGGACACCTTTGTCCTGGGAACATGACTGAGGTTTGATTGTGGAACCCTGTGTCCTGGGAACATGACTGAGTTTTGATTCTGGAACCATGTGTCCTGGGAATATGACTGAGGTTTGATTCTGGATACCTGTGGCCTGGGAAAATGACTGAGGTTTCATTGTGGAAATATGTGGCCTGGGATCTTGAGTGAGGTTTGATGGTGGAACACTCTGGCCTGGCAAAATGACTGAAGCTTGATTCTGGAACCCTGTGGCCTGGGAACTTGACTGAGGTTTGATGGCAGAAACCTGTGGACTGGCAACATGACTGAGGTTTGATTGTGGAACCCTGTGCCCTGGAAACATGACTGTGGCCTGGTACTGGAAACCCATGGCCTGGGAACTTGACGTTGGTTTGATTCTGGAACCCTGTGTCCTGGGAACATGATTGAGGTTTGATTCTGGAAACCATTGGTCTGGGAACATGACTGATGTTAGATTGTGGAATCCTGTGGCCTGGGAACATGACTGAGGTTTGATGGAGGAACCCTGTGGCCTGGGAACATGACTGAGGTTTGATGGTGGTACCCTGTGGACTGGCAACATGACTGAGGCTTGATTCTGGGACCCTGTGGCCTGGGAAATTGACTCTGATTTGATCGCAGAAACCTGTGGACTGGCAGCATGACTGAGGATTGATGGTGGAACCCTGGGCACTGGGAACATGACGAGATGCCTGACACTGTAACCCCGTGTCCTGAGAACATGACATTGTTTTGATTCTGGAAAGCTGTTTCCTGGGAACATGACTGAGGTTTGATGGTTGAACCCTGTGGACTGGCAACATGACTGAGGTTTGATTGTGGCACCCTCAGGCTTGGGAACATTACTGAGGCTTGATGGTGGAACCCTGTGTCCTGGCACCAGGACTGAGGTTTGATGGTGGAACCCTGTGGCCTGGGAACATGACATCGTTTTGGATTCTGGTACCGTGTTGCCTGGGAACATGAAATCGTTTTGATTCTGGAAACCTGTGGCCTGGGAATATGACTGAGGTTTGATGGTGGTACCCTATGGCCTGGCAACATGACTGAGGTTTGATTCTGGATCCCTGTGGCCTGGGAACATGACTGAGGCGTGATTCTGGAAACCTGTGGCCTGGGAACATGACATCTGTTTAGATTGTGGAATACTGTGCCCTGGGAACCCGACTGAGGCTTGGTTCTGGAACCCTGTGGACTGGGAATATGACTGAGGTTTTATTCTGGAACCCTGTAGACTGGGAACATAACTGAGGATTGATTCTGGAACCCTGTGGCCTGGGAACATGACATCGGTTGGATTCTGGAACCCTGTGGCATGGGAACATGACTGCGGTTTGATTGTGGAACCCACTGGCCTGGGAACATGACCGTGGTTTGATTCTGAAACCCTGTGGCCTGGGAACATGACTGAGGTTTGATGGGGGTACCCTGTGGCGTGGCAACATGACTGAGGCTTGATTCTGGAACCCTGTGACCTGGGAAATTGACTCTGATTTGATCGCAGAAACCTGTGGACTGGCAACATGACTGAGGTTTGATGGTGGAACCCTGTGGCCTGGCAAGATGACAGAGGTTTGATTGTGGAACCCTCAGGCTTGAGAACATGACTGAGGCTTGATGGTGGAACCCTGTGGCCTGGCAACAGGACTGAGGTTTGATGGTGGAATCCTGTGGCCTGGCAAGATGACTTTGGTTTGATTGTGGAACACTCTGGCCTGGGAATATGACTGACGTTTAATTCTGGAACCCTGTGGCCTGGGAATATGAGTGAGGCTTGATTCTGGAACCCTGTGGCCTTGGAACATGAATGGGGTTTTACTTTTGAATCCTGTGTCCAGGGAACATGACTGAGGTTTGATTCTGGAACCCTGTGTCCTGGGAACATGACTGAGGTTTGATTCTGGAACCCTGTGTCCTGGGAACATGACTGAGGTTTGATTCTGGAACCATGTGGCCTGGGAATATGACTGAGGTTTGATTCTGGAAACCATTGGCCTGGGAACATGACTGATGTTAGATTGTGGAATCCTGTGGCCTGGGAACATGACATCGGTTTGGATTCTGAAAACCTGTGGTCTGGGAATATGACTGAGGTTTGATGGTGGTACCCTATGGCCTGGGAGCATGACTTAGCTTTGATTCTGGATCCCTGTGGCCTGGGAACATGACTGAGGCGTGATTCTGGAAACCTGAGGCCTGGGAACATGACATCTGTTTAGATTGTGGAATACTGTGCCCTGGGAACCTGACTGAGGCTTGGTACTTGAACCCTGTGGACTGGCAACATGACTGAGGTTTTATTCTGGAACCCTGTAGCATGGGAACATAACTGAGGATTGATTCTGGAAACCTGTGGCCTGGGAACATGACATCGGTGGAATCTGGAACCCTGTGGCCTGGGAACATGAGAACGGTGTGATTCTGGAACCCTGTGGCCTGAGAACATGTCTGAGGTTTGATGGTGGAAACCTGTGGCCTGGCAACATGACTGAGGTTTGGTTCTGGAACCCTGTTCCCTGGGAACATGACTGAGGTTTGATTCTGGACACCTTTGTCCTGGGAACATGACTGAGGTTTGATTGTGGAACCCTGTGTCCTGGGAACATGACTGAGTTTTGATTCTGGACACCTTTGTCCTGGGAACATGACTGAGGTTTGATTGTGGAACCCTGTGTCCTGGGAACATGACTGAGTTTTGATTCTGGAACCATGTGTCCTGGGAATATGACTGAGGTTTGATTCTGGATACCTGTGGCCTGGGAAAATGACTGAGGTTTCATTGTGGAAATATGTGGCCTGGGATCTTGAGTGAGGTTTGATGGTGGAACACTCTGGCCTGGCAAAATGACTGAAGCTTGATTCTGGAACCCTGTGGCCTGGGAACTTGACTGAGGTTTGATGGCAGAAACCTGTGGACTGGCAACATGACTGAGGTTTGATTGTGGAACCCTGTGCCCTGGAAACATGACTGTGGCCTGGTACTGGAAACCCATGGCCTAGGAACTTGACGTTGGTTTGATTCTGGAACCCTGTGTCCTGGGAACATGATTGAGGTTTGATTCTGGAAACCATTGGTCTGGGAACATGACTGATGTTAGATTGTGGAATCCTGTGGCCTGGGAACATGACTGAGGTTTGATGGAGGAACCCTGTGGCCTGGGAACATGACTGAGGTTTGATGGTGGTACCCTGTGGACTGGCAACATGACTGAGGCTTGATTCTGGGACCCTGTGGCCTGGGAAATTGACTCTGATTTGATCGCAGAAACCTGTGGACTGGCAGCATGACTGAGGATTGATGGTGGAACCCTGGGCACTGGGAACATGACGAGATGCCTGACACTGTAACCCCGTGTCCTGAGAACATGACATTGTTTTGATTCTGGAAAGCTGTTTCCTGGGAACATGACTGAGGTTTGATGGTTGAACCCTGTGGACTGGCAACATGACTGAGGTTTGATTGTGGCACCCTCAGGCTTGGGAACATTACTGAGGCTTGATGGTGGAACCCTGTGTCCTGGCACCAGGACTGAGGTTTGATGGTGGAACCCTGTGGCCTGGGAACATGACATCGTTTTGGATTCTGGTACCGTGTTGCCTGGGAACATGAAATCGTTTTGATTCTGGAAACCTGTGGCCTGGGAATATGACTGAGGTTTGATGGTGGTACCCTATGGCCTGGCAACATGACTGAGGTTTGATTCTGGATCCCTGTGGCCTGGGAACATGACTGAGGCGTGATTCTGGAAACCTGTGGCCTGGGAACATGACATCTGTTTAGATTGTGGAATACTGTGCCCTGGGAACCCGACTGAGGCTTGGTTCTGGAACCCTGTGGACTGGGAATATGACTGAGGTTTTATTCTGGAACCCTGTAGACTGGGAACATAACTGAGGATTGATTCTGGAACCCTGTGGCCTGGGAACATGACATCGGTTGGATTCTGGAACCCTGTGGCATGGGAACATGACTGCGGTTTGATTGTGGAACCCACTGGCCTGGGAACATGACCGTGGTTTGATTCTGAAACCCTGTGGCCTGGGAACATGACTGAGGTTTGGTTCTGGAACCCTGTTCCCTGGGAACATGACTGAGGTTTGATTCTGGGCTCCTGTGTCCTGGGAACAAGAATGAGGTTTGAATGTGGAACCCTGTGGCCTGGGAACATGACTGAGGTTTGATTCTGGAACCATGTGTCCTGGGAATATGACTGAGGTTTGCTTCTGGATAACTGTGGCCTGGGAAAATAACTGAGGTTTCATTGTGGAAATATGAGGCCTGGGATCATGAGTGAGGTTTGATGGGGGTACCCTGTGGCGTGGCAACATGAGTGAGGCTTGATTCTGGAACCTCTGGCCTGGGAAATTGACTCTGATTTAATCGCAGAAACCTGTGGACTGGCAACATGACTGAGGTTTGATTGTGGAACCCTGTGCCCTGGAAACATGACTGTGGCCTGCTACTGGAAACCCATGGCCTGGGAACTTGACATTGCTTTGATTCTGGAACCCTGTGTCCTGGGAACATGACTGAGGTTTGATTCTGGAAATCATTGGCCTGGGAACATGACTGACGTTAGATTGTGGAATCTTGTGGCCTGGGAACATGACTGAGGTTTGATGGAGGAACCCTGTGGCCTGGGAACATGACTGAGGTTTGATGGGGGTACCCTGTGGCGTGGCAACATGACTGAGGCTTGATTCTGGAACCCTGTGGCCTGGGAAATTGACTCTGATTTGATCGCAGAAACCTGTGGACTGGCAACATGACTGAGGTTTGATGGTGGAACCCTGTGGCCTGGCAAGATGACAGAGGTTTGATTGTGGAACCCTCAGGCTTGAGAACATGACTGAGGCTTGATGGTGGAACCCTGTGGCCTGGCAACAGGACTGAGGTTTGATGGTGGAATCCTGTGGCCTGGCAAGATGACTTTGGTTTGATTGTGGAACACTCTGGCCTGGGAATATGACTGACGTTTAATTCTGGAACCCTGTGGCCTGGGAATATGAGTGAGGCTTGATTCTGGAACCCTGTGGCCTTGGAACATGAATGGGGTTTTACTTTTGAATCCTGTGTCCAGGGAACATGACTGAGGTTTGATTCTGGAACCCTGTGTCCTGGGAACATGACTGAGGTTTGATTCTGGAACCATGTGGCCTGGGAATATGACTGAGGTTTGATTCTGGAAACCATTGGCCTGGGAACATGACTGATGTTAGATTGTGGAATCCTGTGGCCTGGGAACATGACATCGGTTTGGATTCTGAAAACCTGTGGTCTGGGAATATGACTGAGGTTTGATGGTGGTACCCTATGGCCTGGGAGCATGACTTAGCTTTGATTCTGGATCCCTGTGGCCTGGGAACATGACTGAGGCGTGATTCTGGAAACCTGAGGCCTGGGAACATGACATCTGTTTAGATTGTGGAATACTGTGCCCTGGGAACCTGACTGAGGCTTGGTACTTGAACCCTGTGGACTGGCAACATGACTGAGGTTTTATTCTGGAACCCTGTAGCATGGGAACATAACTGAGGATTGATTCTGGAAACCTGTGGCCTGGGAACATGACATCGGTGGAATCTGGAACCCTGTGGCCTGGGAACATGAGAACGGTGTGATTCTGGCACCCTGTGGCCTGAGAACATGTCTGAGGTTTGATGGTGGAAACCTGTGGCCTGGCAACATGACTGAGGTTTGGTTCTGGAACCCTGTTCCCTGGGAACATGACTGAGGTTTGATTCTGGACACCTTTGTCCTGGGAACATGACTGAGGTTTGATTGTGGAACCCTGTGTCCTGGGAACATGACTGAGTTTTGATTCTGGAACCATGTGTCCTGGGAATATGACTGAGGTTTGATTCTGGATACCTGTGGCCTGGGAAAATGACTGAGGTTTCATTGTGGAAATATGTGGCCTGGGATCTTGAGTGAGGTTTGATGGTGGAACACTCTGGCCTGGCAAAATGACTGAAGCTTGATTCTGGAACCCTGTGGCCTGGGAACTTGACTGAGGTTTGATGGCAGAAACCTGTGGACTGGCAACATGACTGAGGTTTGATTGTGGAACCCTGTGCCCTGGAAACATGACTGTGGCCTGGTACTGGAAACCCATGGCCTGGGAACTTGACGTTGGTTTGATTCTGGAACCCTGTGTCCTGGGAACATGATTGAGGTTTGATTCTGGAAACCATTGGTCTGGGAACATGACTGATGTTAGATTGTGGAATCCTGTGGCCTGGGAACATGACTGAGGTTTGATGGAGGAACCCTGTGGCCTGGGAACATGACTGAGGTTTGATGGTGGTACCCTGTGGACTGGCAACATGACTGAGGCTTGATTCTGGGACCCTGTGGCCTGGGAAATTGACTCTGATTTGATCGCAGAAACCTGTGGACTGGCAGCATGACTGAGGATTGATGGTGGAACCCTGGGCACTGGGAACATGACGAGATGCCTGACACTGTAACCCCGTGTCCTGAGAACATGACATTGTTTTGATTCTGGAAAGCTGTTTCCTGGGAACATGACTGAGGTTTGATGGTTGAACCCTGTGGACTGGCAACATGACTGAGGTTTGATTGTGGCACCCTCAGGCTTGGGAACATTACTGAGGCTTGATGGTGGAACCCTGTGTCCTGGCACCAGGACTGAGGTTTGATGGTGGAACCCTGTGGCCTGGGAACATGACATCGTTTTGGATTCTGGTACCGTGTTGCCTGGGAACATGAAATCGTTTTGATTCTGGAAACCTGTGGCCTGGGAATATGACTGAGGTTTGATGGTGGTACCCTATGGCCTGGCAACATGACTGAGGTTTGATTCTGGATCCCTGTGGCCTGGGAACATGACTGAGGCGTGATTCTGGAAACCTGTGGCCTGGGAACATGACATCTGTTTAGATTGTGGAATACTGTGCCCTGGGAACCCGACTGAGGCTTGGTTCTGGAACCCTGTGGACTGGGAATATGACTGAGGTTTTATTCTGGAACCCTGTAGACTGGGAACATAACTGAGGATTGATTCTGGAACCCTGTGGCCTGGGAACATGACATCGGTTGGATTCTGGAACCCTGTGGCATGGGAACATGACTGCGGTTTGATTGTGGAACCCACTGGCCTGGGAACATGACCGTGGTTTGATTCTGAAACCCTGTGGCCTGGGAACATGACTGAGGTTTGGTTCTGGAACCCTGTTCCCTGGGAACATGACTGAGGTTTGATTCTGGGCTCCTGTGTCCTGGGAACAAGAATGAGGTTTGAATGTGGAACCCTGTGGCCTGGGAACATGACTGAGGTTTGATTCTGGAACCATGTGTCCTGGGAATATGACTGAGGTTTGCTTCTGGATAACTGTGGCCTGGGAAAATAACTGAGGTTTCATTGTGGAAATATGAGGCCTGGGATCATGAGTGAGGTTTGATGGTGGAACACTCTGGCCTGGCAAAATGACTGAAGCTTGATTCTGGAACCCTGTGGCCTGGGAACATGACTGAGGCGTGATTCTGGAAACCTGTGGCCTGGGAACATGACATCTGTTTAGATTGTGGAATACTGTGCCCTGGGAACCCGACTGAGGCTTGGTTCTGGAACCCTGTGGACTGGGAATATGACTGAGGTTTTATTCTGGAACCCTGTAGACTGGGAACATAACTGAGGATTGATTCTGGAACCCTGTGGCCTGGGAACATGACATCGGTTGGATTCTGGAACCCTGTGGCATGGGAACATGACTGAGGTTTGATTGTGGAACCCACTGGCCTGGGAACATGACCGTGGTTTGATTCTGAAACCCTGTGGCCTGGGAACATGACTGAGGTTTGGTTCTGGAACCCTGTTCCCTGGGAACATGACTGAGGTTTGATTCTGGGCTCCTGTGTCCTGGGAACAAGAATGAGGTTTGAATGTGGAACCCTGTGGCCTGGGAACATGACTGAGGTTTGATGGAGGAACCCTGTGGCCTGGGAACATGACTGAGGTTTGATGGTGGTACCCTGTGGACTGGCAACATGACTGAGGCTTGATTCTGGGACCCTGTGGCCTGGGAAATTGACTCTGATTTGATCGCAGAAACCTGTGGACTGGCAACATGACTGAGGATTGATGGTGGAACCCTGGGCACTGGGAACATGACGAGATGCCTGACACTGTAACCCCGTGTCCTGAGAACATGACATTGTTTTGATTCTGGAAAGCTGTTTCCTGGGAACATGACTGAGGTTTGATGGAGGAACCCTGTGGACTGGCAACATGACTGAGGTTTGATTGTGGCACCCTATGGCCTGGCAACAGGACTGAGGTTTGATTCTGGATCCCTGTGACCTTGGAACATGACTGAGGCGTGATTCTGGAAACCTGTGACCTGGGAACATGACATCTGTTTAGATTGTGGAATAGTGTGCCCTGGGAACCTGACTGAGGCTTGGTACTGGAACCCTGTGGACTGGGAACATGACTGAGGTTTTATTCAGGAACACTGTAGCCTGGAAACATAACTGAGGATTGATTCTGGAACCCTGTGGCCTGGGAACATGACATCGGTTGGATTCTGGAACCCTGTGTCATGGGAATATGACTGAGGCGTGATTCTGGAAACCTGTGACCTGGGAACATGACATCTGTTTAGATTGTGGAATACTGTGCCCTGGGAACCTGATTGAGGCTTGGTTTTGGAAACCTGTGGACTGGGAACATGACTGAGGATTTATTCTGGAACCCTGTTGCCTGGGAACATAAGTGAGGATTGATTCTGGAACCCTGTTTCCTGGGAACATGACTGAGGCTTGATTCTGGAACCCTGTGGCCTGGGAAATTGACTCTGATTTGATCGCAGAAACCTGTGGACTGGCAACATGACTGAGGTTTGATGGTGGAACCCTGTGCACTGGGAACTTGACTGAGGCCTGATACTGCAACCCCGTGGCCTGGGAACATGACATTGGTTTAATTAAGGAACCCTGTTTCCTGGGAATATGACTGAGCTTTGATGGTTGAACCCTGTGGCCTGGCAAGATGACAGAGGTTTGATTGTGGAACCCTCAGGCTTGAGAACATGACTGAGGCTTGATGGTGGAACCCTGTGGCCTGGAAACAGGACTGAGGTTTGATGGTGGAATCCTGTGGCCTGGCAAGATGACTTTGGTTTGATTGTGGAACACTCTGGCCTGGGAATATGACTGACGTTTAATTCTGGAACCCTGTGGCCTGGGAATATGAGTGAGGCTTGATTCTGGAACCCTGTGGCCTTGGAACATGAATGGGGTTTTACTTTTGAATCCTGTGTCCAGGGAACATGACTGAGGTTTGATTCTGGAACCCTGTGTCCTGGGAACATGACTGAGGTTTGATTCTGGAACCATGTGGCCTGGGAATATGACTGAGGTTTGATTCTGGAAACCATTGGCCTGGGAACATGACTGATGTTAGATTGTGGAATCCTGTGGCCTGGGAACATGACATCGGTTTGGATTCTGAAAACCTGTGGTCTGGGAATATGACTGAGGTTTGATGGTCGTACCCTATGGCCTGGGAGCATGACTTAGCTTTGATTCTGGATCCCTGTGGCCTGGGAAAATGACTGAGGCGTGATTCTGGAAACCTGAGGCCTGGGAACATGACATCTGTTTAGATTGTGGAATACTGTGCCCTGGGAACCTGACTGAGGCTTGGTACTTGAACCCTGTGGACTGGCAACATGACTGAGGTTTTATTCTGGAACCCTGTAGCATGGGAACATAACTGAGGATTGATTCTGGAAACCTGTGGCCTGGGAACATGACATCGGTGGAATCTGGAACCCTGTGGCCTGGGAACATGAGAACGGTGTGATTCTGGAACCCTGTGGCCTGAGAACATGTCTGAGGTTTGATGGTGGAAACCTGTGGCCTGGCAACATGACTGAGGTTTGGTTCTGGAACCCTGTTCCCTGGGAACATGACTGAGGTTTGATTCTGGACACCTTTGTCCTGGGAACATGACTGAGGTTTGATTGTGGAACCCTGAGTCCTGGGAACATGACTGAGTTTTGATTCTGGAACCATGTGTCCTGGGAATATGACTGAGGTTTGATTCTGGATACCTGTGGCCTGGGAAAATGACTGAGGTTTCATTGTGGAAATATGTGGCCTGGGATCTTGAGTGAGGTTTGATGGTGGAACACTCTGGCCTGGCAAAATGACTGAAGCTTGATTCTGGAACCCTGTGGCCTGGGAACTTGACTGAGGTTTGATGGCAGAAACCTGTGGACTGGCAACATGACTGAGGTTTGATTGTGGAACCCTGTGCCCTGGAAACATGACTGTGGCCTGGTACTGGAAACCCATGGCCTGGGAACTTGACGTTGGTTTGATTCTGGAACCCTGTGTCCTGGGAACATGATTGAGGTTTGATTCTGGAAACCATTGGTCTGGGAACATGACTGATGTTAGATTGTGGAATCCTGTGGCCTGGGAACATGACTGAGGTTTGATGGAGGAACCCTGTGGCCTGGGAACATGACTGAGGTTTGATGGTGGTACCCTGTGGACTGGCAACATGACTGAGGCTTGATTCTGGGACCCTGTGGCCTGGGAAATTGACTCTGATTTGATCGCAGAAACCTGTGGACTGGCAACATGACTGAGGATTGATGGTGGAACCCTGGGCACTGGGAACATGACGAGATGCCTGACACTGTAACCCCGTGTCCTGAGAACATGACATTGTTTTGATTCTGGAAAGCTGTTTCCTGGCAACATGACTGAGGTTTGATGGTTGAACCCTGTGGACTGGCAACATGACTGAGGTTTGATTGTGGCACCCTCAGGCTTGGGAACATTACTGAGGCTTGATGGTGGAACCCTGTGTCCTGGCACCAGGACTGAGGTTTGATGGTGGAACCCTGTGGCCTGGGAACATGACATCGTTTTGTATTCTGGTACCGTGTTGCCTGGGAACATGAAATCGTTTTGATTCTGGAAACCTGTGGCCTGGGAATATGACTGAGGTTTGATGGTGGTACCCTATGGCCTGGCAACATGACTGAGGTTTGATTCTGGATCCCTGTGGCCTGGGAACATGACTGAGGCGTGATTCTGGAAACCTGTGGCCTGGGAACATGACATCTGTTTAGATTGTGGAATACTGTGCCCTGGGAACCCGACTGAGGCTTGGTTCTGGAACCCTGTGGACTGGGAATATGACTGAGGTTTTATTCTGGAACCCTGTAGACTGGGAACATAACTGAGGATTGATTCTGGAACCCTGTGGCCTGGGAACATGACATCGGTTGGATTCTGGAACCCTGTGGCATGGGAACATGACTGCGGTTTGATTGTGGAACCCACTGGCCTGGGAACATGACCGTGGTTTGATTCTGAAACCCTGTGGCCTGGGAACATGACTGAGGTTTGGTTCTGGAACCCTGTTCCCTGGGAACATGACTGAGGTTTGATTCTGGGCTCCTGTGTCCTGGGAACAAGAATGAGGTTTGAATGTGGAACCCTGTGGCCTGGGAACATGACTGAGGTTTGATTCTGGAACCATGTGTCCTGGGAATATGACTGAGGTTTGCTTCTGGATAACTGTGGCCTGGGAAAATAACTGAGGTTTCATTGTGGAAATATGAGGCCTGGGATCATGAGTGAGGTTTGATGGTGGAACACTCTGGCCTGGCAAAATGACTGAAGCTTGATTCTGGAACCCTGTAGCCTGGGAACTTGACTGAGGTTTGATGGCAGAAACCTGTGGACTGGCAACATGACTGAGGTTTGATTGTGGAACCCTGTGCCCTGGAAACATGACTGTGGCCTGCTACTGGAAACCCATGGCCTGGGAACTTGACATTGGTTTGATTCTGGAACCCTGTGTCCTGGGAACATGACTGAGGTTTGATTCTGGAAATCATTGGCCTGGGAACATGACTGACGTTAGATTGTGGAATCTTGTGGCCTGGGAACATGACTGAGGTTTGATGGAGGAACCCTGTGGCCTGGGAACATGACTGAGGTTTGATGGGGGTACCCTGTGGCGTGGCAACATGACTGAGGCTTGATTCTGGAACCCTGTGGCCTGGGAAATTGACTCTGATTTGATCGCAGAAACCTGTGGACTGGCAACATGACTGAGGATTGATGGTGGAACCCTGGGCACTGGGAACATGACGAGATGCCTGACACTGTAACCCCGTGTCCTGAGAACATGACATTGTTTTGATTCTGGAAAGCTGTTTCCTGGCAACATGACTGAGGTTTGATGGTTGAACCCTGTGGACTGGCAACATGACTGAGGTTTGATTGTGGCACCCTCAGGCTTGGGAACATTACTGAGGCTTGATGGTGGAACCCTGTGTCCTGGCACCAGGACTGAGGTTTGATGGTGGAACCCTGTGGCCTGGGAACATGACATCGTTTTGGATTCTGGTACCGTGTTGCCTGGGAACATGAAATCGTTTTGATTCTGGAAACCTGTGGCCTGGGAATATGACTGAGGTTTGATGGTGGTACCCTATGGCCTGGCAACATGACTGAGGTTTGATTCTGGATCCCTGTGGCCTGGGAACATGACTGAGGCGTGATTCTGGAAACCTGTGGCCTGGGAACATGACATCTGTTTAGATTGTGGAATACTGTGCCCTGGGAACCCGACTGAGGCTTGGTTCTGGAACCCTGTGGACTGGGAATATGACTGAGGTTTTATTCTGGAACCCTGTAGACTGGGAACATAACTGAGGATTGATTCTGGAACCCTGTGGCCTGGGAACATGACATCGGTTGGATTCTGGAACCCTGTGGCATGGGAACATGACTGCGGTTTGATTGTGGAACCCACTGGCCTGGGAACATGACCGTGGTTTGATTCTGAAACCCTGTGGCCTGGGAACATGACTGAGGTTTGGTTCTGGAACCCTGTTCCCTGGGAACATGACTGAGGTTTGATTCTGGGCTCCTGTGTCCTGGGAACAAGAATGAGGTTTGAATGTGGAACCCTGTGGCCTGGGAACATGACTGAGGTTTGATTCTGGAACCATGTGTCCTGGGAATATGACTGAGGTTTGCTTCTGGATAACTGTGGCCTGGGAAAATAACTGAGGTTTCATTGTGGAAATATGAGGCCTGGGATCATGAGTGAGGTTTGATGGTGGAACACTCTGGCCTGGCAAAATGACTGAAGCTTGATTCTGGAACCCTGTAGCCTGGGAACTTGACTGAGGTTTGATGGCAGAAACCTGTGGACTGGCAACATGACTGAGGTTTGATTGTGGAACCCTGTGCCCTGGAAACATGACTGTGGCCTGCTACTGGAAACCCATGGCCTGGGAACTTGACATTGGTTTGATTCTGGAACCCTGTGTCCTGGGAACATGACTGAGGTTTGATTCTGGAAATCATTGGCCTGGGAACATGACTGACGTTAGATTGTGGAATCTTGTGGCCTGGGAACATGACTGAGGTTTGATGGAGGAACCCTGTGGCCTGGGAACATGACTGAGGTTTGATGGGGGTACCCTGTGGCGTGGCAACATGACTGAGGCTTGATTCTGGAACCCTGTGGCCTGGGAAATTGACTCTGATTTGATCGCAGAAACCTGTGGACTGGCAACATGACTGAGGTTTGATGGTGGAACCCTGTGCACTGGGAACTTGACTGAGGCCTGATACTGCAACCCCGTGGCCTGGGAACATGACATTGGTTTAATTAAGGAACCCTGTTTCCTGGGAATATGACTGAGCTTTGATGGTTGAACCCTGTGGCCTGGCAAGATGACAGAGGTTTGATTGTGGAACCCTCAGGCTTGAGAACATGACTGAGGCTTGATGGTGGAACCCTGTGGCCTGGAAACAGGACTGAGGTTTGATGGTGGAATCCTGTGGCCTGGCAAGATGACTTTGGTTTGATTGTGGAACACTCTGGCCTGGGAATATGACTGACGTTTAATTCTGGAACCCTGTGGCCTGGGAATATGAGTGAGGCTTGATTCTGGAACCCTGTGGCCTTGGAACATGAATGGGGTTTTACTTTTGAATCCTGTGTCCAGGGAACATGACTGAGGTTTGATTCTGGAACCCTGTGTCCTGGGAACATGACTGAGGTTTGATTCTGGAACCATGTGGCCTGGGAATATGACTGAGGTTTGATTCTGGAAACCATTGGCCTGGGAACATGACTGATGTTAGATTGTGGAATCCTGTGGCCTGGGAACATGACATCGGTTTGGATTCTGAAAACCTGTGGTCTGGGAATATGACTGAGGTTTGATGGTCGTACCCTATGGCCTGGGAGCATGACTTAGCTTTGATTCTGGATCCCTGTGGCCTGGGAAAATGACTGAGGCGTTATTCTGGAAACCTGAGGCCTGGGAACATGACATCTGTTTAGATTGTGGAATACTGTGCCCTGGGAACCTGACTGAGGCTTGGTACTTGAACCCTGTGGACTGGCAACATGACTGAGGTTTTATTCTGGAAGCCTGTAGCATGGGAACATAACTGAGGATTGATTCTGGAAACCTGTGGCCTGGGAACATGACATCGGTGGAATCTGGAACCCTGTGGCCTGGGAACATGAGAACGGTGTGATTCTGGAACCCTGTGGCCTGAGAACATGTCTGAGGTTTGATGGTGGAAACCTGTGGCCTGGCAACATGACTGAGGTTTGGTTCTGGAACCCTGTTCCCTGGGAACATGACTGAGGTTTGATTCTAGACACCTTTGTCCTGGGAACATGACTGAGGTTTGATTGTGGAACCCTGTGTCCTGGGAACATGACTGAGTTTTGATTCTGGAACCATGTGTCCTGGGAATATGACTGAGGTTTGATTCTGGATACCTGTGGCCTGGGAAAATGACTGAGGTTTCATTGTGGAAATATGTGGCCTGGGATCTTGAGTGAGGTTTGATGGTGGAACACTCTGGCCTGGCAAAATGACTGAAGCTTGATTCTGGAACCCTGTGGCCTGGGAACTTGACTGAGGTTTGATGGCAGAAACCTGTGGACTGGCAACATGACTGAGGTTTGATTGTGGAACCCTGTGCCCTGGAAACATGACTGTGGCCTGGTACTGGAAACCCATGGCCTGGGAACTTGACGTTGGTTTGATTCTGGAACCCTGTGTCCTGGGAACATGATTGAGGTTTGATTCTGGAAACCATTGGTCTGGGAACATGACTGATGTTAGATTGTGGAATCCTGTGGCCTGGGAACATGACTGAGGTTTGATGGAGGAACCCTGTGGCCTGGGAACATGACTGAGGTTTGATGGTGGTACCCTGTGGACTGGCAACATGACTGAGGCTTGATTCTGGGACCCTGTGGCCTGGGAAATTGACTCTGATTTGATCGCAGAAACCTGTGGACTGGCAACATGACTGAGGATTGATGGTGGAACCCTGGGCACTGGGAACATGACGAGATGCCTGACACTGTAACCCCGTGTCCTGAGAACATGACATTGTTTTGATTCTGGAAAGCTGTTTCCTGGGAACATGACTGAGGTTTGATGGTTGAACCCTGTGGACTGGCAACATGACTGAGGTTTGATTGTGGCACCCTCAGGCTTGGGAACATTACTGAGGCTTGATGGTGGAACCCTGTGTCCTGGCACCAGGACTGAGGTTTGATGGTGGAACCCTGTGGCCTGGGAACATGACATCGTTTTGTATTCTGGTACCGTGTTGCCTGGGAACATGAAATCGTTTTGATTCTGGAAACCTGTGGCCTGGGAATATGACTGAGGTTTGATGGTGGTACCCTATGGCCTGGCAACATGACTGAGGTTTGATTCTGGATCCCTGTGGCCTGGGAACATGACTGAGGCGTGATTCTGGAAACCTGTGGCCTGGGAACATGACATCTGTTTAGATTGTGGAATACTGTGCCCTGGGAACCCGACTGAGGCTTGGTTCTGGAACCCTGTGGACTGGGAATATGACTGAGGTTTTATTCTGGAACCCTGTAGACTGGGAACATAACTGAGGATTGATTCTGGAACCCTGTGGCCTGGGAACATGACATCGGTTGGATTCTGGAACCCTGTGGCATGGGAACATGACTGCGGTTTGATTGTGGAACCCACTGGCCTGGGAACATGACCGTGGTTTGATTCTGAAACCCTGTGGCCTGGGAACATGACTGAGGTTTGGTTCTGGAACCCTGTTCCCTGGGAACATGACTGAGGTTTGATTCTGGGCTCCTGTGTCCTGGGAACAAGAATGAGGTTTGAATGTGGAACCCTGTGGCCTGGGAACATGACTGAGGTTTGATTCTGGAACCATGTGTCCTGGGAATATGACTGAGGTTTGCTTCTGGATAACTGTGGCCTGGGAAAATAACTGAGGTTTCATTGTGGAAATATGAGGCCTGGGATCATGAGTGAGGTTTGATGGTGGAACACTCTGGCCTGGCAAAATGACTGAAGCTTGATTCTGGAACCCTGTAGCCTGGGAACTTGACTGAGGTTTGATGGCAGAAACCTGTGGACTGGCAACATGACTGAGGTTTGATTGTGGAACCCTGTGCCCTGGAAACATGACTGTGGCCTGCTACTGGAAACCCATGGCCTGGGAACTTGACATTGGTTTGATTCTGGAACCCTGTGTCCTGGGAACATGACTGAGGTTTGATTCTGGAAATCATTGGCCTGGGAACATGACTGACGTTAGATTGTGGAATCTTGTGGCCTGGGAACATGACTGAGGTTTGATGGAGGAACCCTGTGGCCTGGGAACATGACTGAGGTTTGATGGGGGTACCCTGTGGCGTGGCAACATGACTGAGGCTTGATTCTGGAACCCTGTGGCCTGGGAAATTGACTCTGATTTGATCGCAGAAACCTGTGGACTGGCAACATGACTGAGGTTTGATGGTGGAACCCTGTGCACTGGGAACTTGACTGAGGCCTGATACTGCAACCCCGTGGCCTGGGAACATGACATTGGTTTAATTAAGGAACCCTGTTTCCTGGGAATATGACTGAGCTTTGATGGTTGAACCCTGTGGCCTGGCAAGATGACAGAGGTTTGATTGTGGAACCCTCAGGCTTGAGAACATGACTGAGGCTTGATGGTGGAACCCTGTGGCCTGGCAACAGGACTGAGGTTTGATGGTGGAATCCTGTGGCCTGGCAAGATGACTTTGGTTTGATTGTGGAACACTCTGGCCTGGGAATATGACTGACGTTTAATTCTGGAACCCTGTGGCCTGGGAATATGAGTGAGGCTTGATTCTGGAACCCTGTGGCCTTGGAACATGAATGGGGTTTTACTTTTGAATCCTGTGTCCAGGGAACATGACTGAGGTTTGATTCTGGAACCCTGTGTCCTGGGAACATGACTGAGGTTTGATTCTGGAACCATGTGGCCTGGGAATATGACTGAGGTTTGATTCTGGAAACCATTGGCCTGGGAACATGACTGATGTTAGATTGTGGAATCCTGTGGCCTGGGAACATGACATCGGTTTGGATTCTGAAAACCTGTGGTCGGGGAATATGACTGAGGTTTGATGGTCGTACCCTATGGCCTGGGAGCATGACTTAGCTTTGATTCTGGATCCCTGTGGCCTGGGAAAATGACTGAGGCGTTATTCTGGAAACCTGAGGCCTGGGAACATGACATCTGTTTAGATTGTGGAATACTGTGCCCTGGGAACCTGACTGAGGCTTGGTACTTGAACCCTGTGGACTGGCAACATGACTGAGGTTTTATTCTGGAACCCTGTAGCATGGGAACATAACTGAGGATTGATTCTGGAAACCTGTGGCCTGGGAACATGACATCGGTGGAATCTGGAACCCTGTGGCCTGGGAACATGAGAACGGTGTGATTCTGGAACCCTGTGGCCTGAGAACATGTCTGAGGTTTGATGGTGGAAACCTGTGGCCTGGCAACATGACTGAGGTTTGGTTCTGGAACCCTGTTCCCTGGGAACATGACTGAGGTTTGATTCTGGACACCTTTGTCCTGGGAACATGACTGAGGTTTGATTGTGGAACCCTGTGTCCTGGGAACATGACTGAGTTTTGATTCTGGAACCATGTGTCCTGGGAATATGACTGAGGTTTGATTCTGGATACCTGTGGCCTGGGAAAATGACTGAGGTTTCATTGTGGAAATATGTGGCCTGGGATCTTGAGTGAGGTTTGATGGTGGAACACTCTGGCCTGGCAAAATGACTGAAGCTTGATTCTGGAACCCTGTGGCCTGGGAACTTGACTGAGGTTTGATGGCAGAAACCTGTGGACTGGCAACATGACTGAGGTTTGATTGTGGAACCCTGTGCCCTGGAAACATGACTGTGGCCTGGTACTGGAAACCCATGGCCTGGGAACTTGACGTTGGTTTGATTCTGGAACCCTGTGTCCTGGGAACATGATTGAGGTTTGATTCTGGAAACCATTGGTCTGGGAACATGACTGATGTTAGATTGTGGAATCCTGTGGCCTGGGAACATGACTGAGGTTTGATGGAGGAACCCTGTGGCCTGGGAACATGACTGAGGTTTGATGGTGGTACCCTGTGGACTGGCAACATGACTGAGGCTTGATTCTGGGACCCTGTGGCCTGGGAAATTGACTCTGATTTGATCGCAGAAACCTGTGGACTGGCAACATGACTGAGGATTGATGGTGGAACCCTGGGCACTGGGAACATGACGAGATGCCTGACACTGTAACCCCGTGTCCTGAGAACATGACATTGTTTTGATTCTGGAAAGCTGTTTCCTGGCAACATGACTGAGGTTTGATGGTTGAACCCTGTGGACTGGCAACATGACTGAGGTTTGATTGTGGCACCCTCAGGCTTGGGAACATTACTGAGGCTTGATGGTGGAACCCTGTGTCCTGGCACCAGGACTGAGGTTTGATGGTGGAACCCTGTGGCCTGGGAACATGACATCGTTTTGGATTCTGGTACCGTGTTGCCTGGGAACATGAAATCGTTTTGATTCTGGAAACCTGTGGCCTGGGAATATGACTGAGGTTTGATGGTGGTACCCTATGGCCTGGCAACATGACTGAGGTTTGATTCTGGATCCCTGTGGCCTGGGAACATGACTGAGGCGTGATTCTGGAAACCTGTGGCCTGGGAACATGACATCTGTTTAGATTGTGGAATACTGTGCCCTGGGAACCCGACTGAGGCTTGGTTCTGGAACCCTGTGGACTGGGAATATGACTGAGGTTTTATTCTGGAACCCTGTAGACTGGGAACATAACTGAGGATTGATTCTGGAACCCTGTGGCCTGGGAACATGACATCGGTTGGATTCTGGAACCCTGTGGCATGGGAACATGACTGCGGTTTGATTGTGGAACCCACTGGCCTGGGAACATGACCGTGGTTTGATTCTGAAACCCTGTGGCCTGGGAACATGACTGAGGTTTGGTTCTGGAACCCTGTTCCCTGGGAACATGACTGAGGTTTGATTCTGGGCTCCTGTGTCCTGGGAACAAGAATGAGGTTTGAATGTGGAACCCTGTGGCCTGGGAACATGACTGAGGTTTGATTCTGGAACCATGTGTCCTGGGAATATGACTGAGGTTTGCTTCTGGATAACTGTGGCCTGGGAAAATAACTGAGGTTTCATTGTGGAAATATGAGGCCTGGGATCATGAGTGAGGTTTGATGGTGGAACACTCTGGCCTGGCAAAATGACTGAAGCTTGATTCTGGAACCCTGTAGCCTGGGAACTTGACTGAGGTTTGATGGCAGAAACCTGTGGACTGGCAACATGACTGAGGTTTGATTGTGGAACCCTGTGCCCTGGAAACATGACTGTGGCCTGCTACTGGAAACCCATGGCCTGGGAACTTGACATTGGTTTGATTCTGGAACCCTGTGTCCTGGGAACATGACTGAGGTTTGATTCTGGAAATCATTGGCCTGGGAACATGACTGACGTTAGATTGTGGAATCTTGTGGCCTGGGAACATGACTGAGGTTTGATGGAGGAACCCTGTGGCCTGGGAACATGACTGAGGTTTGATGGGGGTACCCTGTGGCGTGGCAACATGACTGAGGCTTGATTCTGGAACCCTGTGGCCTGGGAAATTGACTCTGATTTGATCGCAGAAACCTGTGGACTGGCAACATGACTGAGGTTTGATGGTGGAACCCTGTGCACTGGGAACTTGACTGAGGCCTGATACTGCAACCCCGTGGCCTGGGAACATGACATTGGTTTAATTAAGGAACCCTGTTTCCTGGGAATATGACTGAGCTTTGATGGTTGAACCCTGTGGCCTGGCAAGATGACAGAGGTTTGATTGTGGAACCCTCAGGCTTGAGAACATGACTGAGGCTTGATGGTGGAACCCTGTGGCCTGGCAACAGGACTGAGGTTTGATGGTGGAATCCTGTGGCCTGGCAAGATGACTTTGGTTTGATTGTGGAACACTCTGGCCTGGGAATATGACTGACGTTTAATTCTGGAACCCTGTGGCCTGGGAATATGAGTGAGGCTTGATTCTGGAACCCTGTGGCCTTGGAACATGAATGGGGTTTTACTTTTGAATCCTGTGTCCAGGGAACATGACTGAGGTTTGATTCTGGAACCCTGTGTCCTGGGAACATGACTGAGGTTTGATTCTGGAACCATGTGGCCTGGGAATATGACTGAGGTTTGATTCTGGAAACCATTGGCCTGGGAACATGACTGATGTTAGATTGTGGAATCCTGTGGCCTGGGAACATGACATCGGTTTGGATTCTGAAAACCTGTGGTCGGGGAATATGACTGAGGTTTGATGGTCGTACCCTATGGCCTGGGAGCATGACTTAGCTTTGATTCTGGATCCCTGTGGCCTGGGAAAATGACTGAGGCGTTATTCTGGAAACCTGAGGCCTGGGAACATGACATCTGTTTAGATTGTGGAATACTGTGCCCTGGGAACCTGACTGAGGCTTGGTACTTGAACCCTGTGGACTGGCAACATGACTGAGGTTTTATTCTGGAACCCTGTAGCATGGGAACATAACTGAGGATTGATTCTGGAAACCTGTGGCCTGGGAACATGACATCGGTGGAATCTGGAACCCTGTGGCCTGGGAACATGAGAACGGTGTGATTCTGGAACCCTGTGGCCTGAGAACATGTCTGAGGTTTGATGGTGGAAACCTGTGGCCTGGCAACATGACTGAGGTTTGGTTCTGGAACCCTGTTCCCTGGGAACATGACTGAGGTTTGATTCTGGACACCTTTGTCCTGGGAACATGACTGAGGTTTGATTGTGGAACCCTGTGTCCTGGGAACATGACTGAGTTTTGATTCTGGAACCATGTGTCCTGGGAATATGACTGAGGTTTGATTCTGGATACCTGTGGCCTGGGAAAATGACTGAGGTTTCATTGTGGAAATATGTGGCCTGGGATCTTGAGTGAGGTTTGATGGTGGAACACTCTGGCCTGGCAAAATGACTGAAGCTTGATTCTGGAACCCTGTGGCCTGGGAACTTGACTGAGGTTTGATGGCAGAAACCTGTGGACTGGCAACATGACTGAGGTTTGATTGTGGAACCCTGTGCCCTGGAAACATGACTGTGGCCTGGTACTGGAAACCCATGGCCTGGGAACTTGACGTTGGTTTGATTCTGGAACCCTGTGTCCTGGGAACATGATTGAGGTTTGATTCTGGAAACCATTGGTCTGGGAACATGACTGATGTTAGATTGTGGAATCCTGTGGCCTGGGAACATGACTGAGGTTTGATGGAGGAACCCTGTGGCCTGGGAACATGACTGAGGTTTGATGGTGGTACCCTGTGGACTGGCAACATGACTGAGGCTTGATTCTGGGACCCTGTGGCCTGGGAAATTGACTCTGATTTGATCGCAGAAACCTGTGGACTGGCAACATGACTGAGGATTGATGGTGGAACCCTGGGCACTGGGAACATGACGAGATGCCTGACACTGTAACCCCGTGTCCTGAGAACATGACATTGTTTTGATTCTGGAAAGCTGTTTCCTGGGAACATGACTGAGGTTTGATGGTTGAACCCTGTGGACTGGCAACATGACTGAGGTTTGATTGTGGCACCCTCAGGCTTGGGAACATTACTGAGGCTTGATGGTGGAACCCTGTGTCCTGGCACCAGGACTGAGGTTTGATGGTGGAACCCTGTGGCCTGGGAACATGACATCGTTTTGGATTCTGGTACCGTGTTGCCTGGGAACATGAAATCGTTTTGATTCTGGAAACCTGTGGCCTGGGAATATGACTGAGGTTTGATGGTGGTACCCTATGGCCTGGCAACATGACTGAGGTTTGATTCTGGATCCCTGTGGCCTGGGAACATGACTGAGGCGTGATTCTGGAAACCTGTGGCCTGGGAACATGACATCTGTTTAGATTGTGGAATACTGTGCCCTGGGAACCCGACTGAGGCTTGGTTCTGGAACCCTGTGGACTGGGAATATGACTGAGGTTTTATTCTGGAACCCTGTAGACTGGGAACATAACTGAGGATTGATTCTGGAACCCTGTGGCCTGGGAACATGACATCGGTTGGATTCTGGAACCCTGTGGCATGGGAACATGACTGCGGTTTGATTGTGGAACCCACTGGCCTGGGAACATGACCGTGGTTTGATTCTGAAACCCTGTGGCCTGGGAACATGACTGAGGTTTGGTTCTGGAACCCTGTTCCCTGGGAACATGACTGAGGTTTGATTCTGGGCTCCTGTGTCCTGGGAACAAGAATGAGGTTTGAATGTGGAACCCTGTGGCCTGGGAACATGACTGAGGTTTGATTCTGGAACCATGTGTCCTGGGAATATGACTGAGGTTTGCTTCTGGATAACTGTGGCCTGGGAAAATAACTGAGGTTTCATTGTGGAAATATGAGGCCTGGAATCATGAGTGAGGTTTGATGGTGGAACACTCTGGCCTGGCAAAATGACTGAAGCTTGATTCTGGAACCCTGTAGCCTGGGAACTTGACTGAGGTTTGATGGCAGAAACCTGTGGACTGGCAACATGACTGAGGTTTGATTGTGGAACCCTGTGCCCTGGAAACATGACTGTGGCCTGCTACTGGAAACCCATGGCCTGGGAACTTGACATTGGTTTGATTCTGGAACCCTGTGTCCTGGGAACATGACTGAGGTTTGATTCTGGAAATCATTGGCCTGGGAACATGACTGACGTTAGATTGTGGAATCTTGTGGCCTGGGAACATGACTGAGGTTTGATGGAGGAACCCTGTGGCCTGGGAACATGACTGAGGTTTGATGGGGGTACCCTGTGGCGTGGCAACATGACTGAGGCTTGATTCTGGAACCCTGTGGCCTGGGAAATTGACTCTGATTTGATCGCAGAAACCTGTGGACTGGCAACATGACTGAGGTTTGATGGTGGAACCCTGTGCACTGGGAACTTGACTGAGGCCTGATACTGCAACCCCGTGGCCTGGGAACATGACATTGGTTTAATTAAGGAACCCTGTTTCCTGGGAATATGACTGAGCTTTGATGGTTGAACCCTGTGGCCTGGCAAGATGACAGAGGTTTGATTGTGGAACCCTCAGGCTTGAGAACATGACTGAGGCTTGATGGTGGAACCCTGTGGCCTGGAAACAGGACTGAGGTTTGATGGTGGAATCCTGTGGCCTGGCAAGATGACTTTGGTTTGATTGTGGAACACTCTGGCCTGGGAATATGACTGACGTTTAATTCTGGAACCCTGTGGCCTGGGAATATGAGTGAGGCTTGATTCTGGAACCCTGTGGCCTTGGAACATGAATGGGGTTTTACTTTTGAATCCTGTGTCCAGGGAACATGACTGAGGTTTGATTCTGGAACCCTGTGTCCTGGGAACATGACTGAGGTTTGATTCTGGAACCATGTGGCCTGGGAATATGACTGAGGTTTGATTCTGGAAACCATTGGCCTGGGAACATGACTGATGTTAGATTGTGGAATCCTGTGGCCTGGGAACATGACATCGGTTTGGATTCTGAAAACCTGTGGTCTGGGAATATGACTGAGGTTTGATGGTCGTACCCTATGGCCTGGGAGCATGACTTAGCTTTGATTCTGGATCCCTGTGGCCTGGGAAAATGACTGAGGCGTTATTCTGGAAACCTGAGGCCTGGGAACATGACATCTGTTTAGATTGTGGAATACTGTGCCCTGGGAACCTGACTGAGGCTTGGTACTTGAACCCTGTGGACTGGCAACATGACTGAGGTTTTATTCTGGAACCCTGTAGCATGGGAACATAACTGAGGATTGATTCTGGAAACCTGTGGCCTGGGAACATGACATCGGTGGAATCTGGAACCCTGTGGCCTGGGAACATGAGAACGGTGTGATTCTGGAACCCTGTGGCCTGAGAACATGTCTGAGGTTTGATGGTGGAAACCTGTGGCCTGGCAACATGACTGAGGTTTGGTTCTGAAACCCTGTTCCCTGGGAACATGACTGAGGTTTGATTCTGGACACCTTTGTCCTGGGAACATGACTGAGGTTTGATTGTGGAACCCTGTGTCCTGGGAACATGACTGAGTTTTGATTCTGGAACCATGTGTCCTGGGAATATGACTGAGGTTTGATTCTGGATACCTGTGGCCTGGGAAAATGACTGAGGTTTCATTGTGGAAATATGTGGCCTGGGATCTTGAGTGAGGTTTGATGGTGGAACACTCTGGCCTGGCAAAATGACTGAAGCTTGATTCTGGAACCCTGTGGCCTGGGAACTTGACTGAGGTTTGATGGCAGAAACCTGTGGACTGGCAACATGACTGAGGTTTGATTGTGGAACCCTGTGCCCTGGAAACATGACTGTGGCCTGGTACTGGAAACCCATGGCCTGGGAACTTGACGTTGGTTTGATTCTGGAACCCTGTGTCCTGGGAACATGATTGAGGTTTGATTCTGGAAACCATTGGTCTGGGAACATGACTGATGTTAGATTGTGGAATCCTGTGGCCTGGGAACATGACTGAGGTTTGATGGAGGAACCCTGTGGCCTGGGAACATGACTGAGGTTTGATGGTGGTACCCTGTGGACTGGCAACATGACTGAGGCTTGATTCTGGGACCCTGTGGCCTGGGAAATTGACTCTGATTTGATCGCAGAAACCTGTGGACTGGCAGCATGACTGAGGATTGATGGTGGAACCCTGGGCACTGGGAACATGACGAGATGCCTGACACTGTAACCCCGTGTCCTGAGAACATGACATTGTTTTGATTCTGGAAAGCTGTTTCCTGGGAACATGACTGAGGTTTGATGGTTGAACCCTGTGGACTGGCAACATGACTGAGGTTTGATTGTGGCACCCTCAGGCTTGGGAACATTACTGAGGCTTGATGGTGGAACCCTGTGTCCTGGCACCAGGACTGAGGTTTGATGGTGGAACCCTGTGGCCTGGGAACATGACATCGTTTTGGATTCTGGTACCGTGTTGCCTGGGAACATGAAATCGTTTTGATTCTGGAAACCTGTGGCCTGGGAATATGACTGAGGTTTGATGGTGGTACCCTATGGCCTGGCAACATGACTGAGGTTTGATTCTGGATCCCTGTGGCCTGGGAACATGACTGAGGCGTGATTCTGGAAACCTGTGGCCTGGGAACATGACATCTGTTTAGATTGTGGAATACTGTGCCCTGGGAACCCGACTGAGGCTTGGTTCTGGAACCCTGTGGACTGGGAATATGACTGAGGTTTTATTCTGGAACCCTGTAGCATGGGAACATAACTGAGGATTGATTCTGGAACCCTGTGGCCTGGGAACATGACATCGGTTGGATTCTGGAACCCTGTGGCATGGGAACGTGACTGCGGTTTGATTGTGGAACCCACTGGCCTGGGAACATGACCGTGGTTTGATTCTGAAACCCTGTGGCCTGGGAACATGACTGAGGTTTGGTTCTGGAACCCTGTTCCCTGGGAACATGACTGAGGTTTGATTCTGGGCTCCTGTGTCCTGGGAACAAGAATGAGGTTTGAATGTGGAACCCTGTGGCCTGGGAACATGACTGAGGTTTGATTCTGGAACCATGTGTCCTGGGAATATGACTGAGGTTTGCTTCTGGATAACTGTGGCCTGGGAAAATAACTGAGGTTTCATTGTGGAAATATGAGGCCTGGGATCATGAGTGAGGTTTGATGGTGGAACACTCTGGCCTGGCAAAATGACTGAAGCTTGATTCTGGAACCCTGTAGCCTGGGAACTTGACTGAGGTTTGATGGCAGAAACCTGTGGACTGGCAACATGACTGAGGTTTGATTGTGGAACCCTGTGCCCTGGAAACATGACTGTGGCCTGCTACTGGAAACCCATGGCCTGGGAACTTGACGTTGGTTTGATTCTGGAACCCTGTGTCCTGGGAACATGATTGAGGTTTGATTCTGGAAACCATTGGTCTGGGAACATGACTGATGTTAGATTGTGGAATCCTGTGGCCTGGGAACATGACTGAGGTTTGATGGAGGAACCCTGTGGCCTGGGAACATGACTGAGGTTTGATGGTGGTACCCTGTGGACTGGCAACATGACTGAGGCTTGATTCTGGGACCCTGTGGCCTGGGAAATTGACTCTGATTTGATCGCAGAAACCTGTGGACTGGCAGCATGACTGAGGATTGATGGTGGAACCCTGGGCACTGGGAACATGACGAGATGCCTGACACTGTAACCCCGTGTCCTGAGAACATGACATTGTTTTGATTCTGGAAAGCTGTTTCCTGGGAACATGACTGAGGATTGATGGTTGAACCCTGTGGACTGGCAACATGACTGACGTTTGATTGTGGCACCCTCAGGCTTGGGAACATTACTGAGGCTTGATGGTGGAACCCTGTGTCCTGGCACCAGGACTGAGGTTTGATGGTGGAACCCTGTGGCCTGGGAACATGACATCGTTTTGGATTCTGGTACCGAGTTGCCTGGGAACATGAAATCGTTTTGATTCTGGAAAACTGTGGCCTGGGAATATGACTGAGGTTTGATGGTGGTACCCTATGGCCTGGCAACATGACTGAGGTTTGATTCTGGATCCCTGTGGCCTGGGAACACGACTGAGGCGTGATTCTGGAAACCTGTGGCCTGGGAACATGACATCTGTTTAGATTGTGGAATACTGTGCCCTGGGAACCCGACTGAGGCTTGGTTCTGGAACCCTGTGGACTGGGAATATGACTGAGGTTTTATTCTGGAACCCTGTAGACTGGGAACATAACTGAGAATTGATTCTGGAACCCTGTGGCCTGGGAACATGACATCGGTTGGATTCTGGAACCCTGTGGCATGGGAACATGACTGCGGTTTGATTGTGGAACCCACTGGCCTGGGAACATGACCGTGGTTTGATTCTGAAACCCTGTGGCCTGGGAACATGACTGAGGTTTGGTTCTGGAACCCTGTTCCCTGGGAACATGACTGAGGTTTGATTCTGGGCTCCTGTGTCCTGGGAACAAGAATGAGGTTTGAATGTGGAACCCTGTGGCCTGGGAACATGACTGAGGTTTGATTCTGGAACCATGTGTCCTGGGAATATGACTGAGGTTTGCTTCTGGATAACTGTGGCCTGGGAAAATAACTGAGGTTTCATTGTGGAAATATGAGGCCTGGGATCATGAGTGAGGTTTGATGGTGGAACACTCTGGCCTGGCAAAATGACTGAAGCTTGATTCTGGAACCCTGTAGCCTGGGAACTTGACTGAGGTTTGATGGCAGAAACCTGTGGACTGGCAACATGACTGAGGTTTGATTGTGGAACCCTGTGCCCTGGAAACATGACTGTGGCCTGCTACTGGAAACCCATGGCCTGGGAACTTGACATTGGTTTGATTCTGGAACCCTGTGTCCTGGGAACATGACTGAGGTTTGATTCTGGAAATCATTGGCCTGGGAACATGACTGACGTTAGATTGTGGAATCTTGTGGCCTGGGAACATGACTGAGGTTTGATGGAGGAACCCTGTGGCCTGGGAACATGACTGAGGTTTGATGGGGGTACCCTGTGGCGTGGCAACATGACTGAGGCTTGATTCTGGAACCCTGTGGCCTGGGAAATTGACTCTGATTTGATCGCAGAAACCTGTGGACTGGCAACATGACTGAGGTTTGATGGTGGAACCCTGTGCACTGGGAACTTGACTGAGGCCTGATACTGCAACCCCGTGGCCTGGGAACATGACATTGGTTTAATTAAGGAACCCTGTTTCCTGGGAATATGACTGAGCTTTGATGGTTGAACCCTGTGGCCTGGCAAGATGACAGAGGTTTGATTGTGGAACCCTCAGGCTTGAGAACATGACTGAGGCTTGATGGTGGAACCCTGTGGCCTGGCAACAGGACTGAGGTTTGATGGTGGAATCCTGTGGCCTGGCAAGATGACTTTGGTTTGATTGTGGAACACTCTGGCCTGGGAATATGACTGACGTTTAATTCTGGAACCCTGTGGCCTGGGAATATGAATGGGGTTTTACTTTTGAATCCTGTGTCCAGGGAACATGACTGAGGTTTGATTCTGGAACCCTGTGTCCTGGGAACATGACTGAGGTTTGATTCTGGAACCATGTGGCCTGGGAATATGACTGAGGTTTGATTCTGGAAACCATTGGCCTGGGAACATGACTGATGTTAGATTGTGGAATCCTGTGGCCTGGGAACATGACATCGGTTTGGATTCTGAAAACCTGTGGTCTGGGAATATGACTGAGGTTTGATGGTGGTACCCTATGGCCTGGGAGCATGACTTAGCTTTGATTCTGGATCCCTGTGGCCTGGGAACATGACTGAGGCGTGATTCTGGAAACCTGTGGCCTGGGAACATGACATCTGTTTAGATTGTGGAATACTGTGCCCTGGGAACCTGACTGAGGCTTGGTACTTGAACCCTGTGGACTGGCAACATGACTGAGGTTTTATTCTGGAACCCTGTAGCATGGGAACATAACTGAGGATTGATTCTGGAAACCTGTGGCCTGGGAACATGACATCGGTGGAATCTGGAACCCTGTGGCCTGGGAACATGAGAACGGTGTGATTCTGGAACCCTGTGGCCTGAGAACATGTCTGAGGTTTGATGGTGGAAACCTGTGGCCTGGCAACATGACTGAGGTTTGGTTCTGGAACCCTGTTCCCTGGGAACATGACTGAGGTTTGATTCTGGACACCTTTGTCCTGGGAACATGACTGAGGTTTGATTGTGGAACCCTGTGTCCTGGGAACATGACTGAGTTTTGATTCTGGAACCATGTGTCCTGGGAATATGACTGAGGTTTGATTCTGGATACCTGTGGCCTGGGAAAATGACTGAGGTTTCATTGTGGAAATATGTGGCCTGGGATCTTGAGTGAGGTTTGATGGTGGAACACTCTGGCCTGGCAAAATGACTGAAGCTTGATTCTGGAACCCTGTGGCCTGGGAACTTGACTGAGGTTTGAAGGCAGAAACCTGTGGACTGGCAACATGACAGAGGCTTGATTGTGGAACCCTGTGCCCTGGAAACATGACTGTGGCCTGGTACTGGAAACCCATGGCCTGGGAACTTGACGTTGGTTTGATTCTGGAACCCTGTGTCCTGGGAACAGGATTGAGGTTTGATTCTGGAAACCATTGGTCTGGGAACATGACTGATGTTAGATTGTGGAATCCTGTGGCCTGGGAACATGACTGAGGTTTGATGGAGGAACCCTGTGGCCTGGGAACATGACTGAGGTTTGATGGTGGTACCCTGTGGACTGGCAACATGACTGAGGCTTGATTCTGGGACCCTGTGGCCTGGGAAATTGACTCTGATTTGATCGCAGAAACCTGTGGACTGGCAGCATGACTGAGGATTGATGGTGGAACCCTGGGCACTGGGAACATGACGAGATGCCTGACACTGTAACCCCGTGTCCTGAGAACATGACATTGTTTTGATTCTGGAAAGCTGTTTCCTGGGAACATGACTGAGGTTTGATGGTTGAACCCTGTGGACTGGCAACATGACTGACGTTTGATTGTGGCACCCTCAGGCTTGGGAACATTACTGAGGCTTGATGGTGGAACCCTGTGTCCTGGCACCAGGACTGAGGTTTGATGGTGGAACCCTGTGGCCTGGGAACATGACATCGTTTTGGATTCTGGTACCGTGTTGCCTGGGAACATGAAATCGTTTTGATTCTGGAAACCTGTGGCCTGGGAATATGACTGAGGTTTGATGGTGGTACCCTATGGCCTGGCAACATGACTGAGGTTTGATTCTGGATCCCTGTGGCCTGGGAACATGACTGAGGCGTGATTCTGGAAACCTGTGGCCTGGGAACATGACATCTGTTTAGATTGTGGAATACTGTGCCCTGGGAACCCGACTGAGGCTTGGTTCTGGAACCCTGTGGACTGGGAATATGACTGAGGTTTTATTCTGGAACCCTGTAGCATGGGAACATAACTGAGGATTGATTCTGGAACCCTGTGGCCTGGGAACATGACATCGGTTGGATTCTGGAACCCTGTGGCATGGGAACATGACTGCGGTTTGATTGTGGAACCCACTGGCCTGGGAACATGACCGTGGTTTGATTCTGAAACCCTGTGGCCTGGGAACATGACTGAGGTTTGGTTCTGGAACCCTGTTCCCTGGGAACATGACTGAGGTTTGATTCTGGGCTCCTGTGTCCTGGGAACAAGAATGAGGTTTGAATGTGGAACCCTGTGGCCTGGGAACATGACTGAGGTTTGATTCTGGAACCATGTGTCCTGGGAATATGACTGAGGTTTGCTTCTGGATAACTGTGGCCTGGGAAAATAACTGAGGTTTCATTGTGGAAATATGAGGCCTGGGATCATGAGTGAGGTTTGATGGTGGAACACTCTGGCCTGGCAAAATGACTGAAGCTTGATTCTGGAACCCTGTAGCCTGGGAACTTGACTGAGGTTTGATGGCAGAAACCTGTGGACTGGCAACATGACTGAGGTTTGATTGTGGAACCCTGTGCCCTGGAAACATGACTGTGGCCTGCTACTGGAAACCCATGGCCTGGGAACTTGACATTGGTTTGATTCTGGAACCCTGTGTCCTGGGAACATGACTGAGGTTTGATTCTGGAAATCATTGGCCTGGGAACATGACTGACGTTAGATTGTGGAATCTTGTGGCCTGGGAACATGACTGAGGCTTGATTCTGGAACCCTGTGGCCTGGGAAATTGACTCTGATTTGATCGCAGAAACCTGTGGACTGGCAACATGACTGAGGTTTGATGGTGGAACCCTGTGCACTGGGAACTTGACTGAGGCCTGATACTGCAACCCCGTGGCCTGGGAACATGACATTGGTTTAATTAAGGAACCCTGTTTCCTGGGAACATGACTGAGCTTTGATGGTTGAACCCTGTGGCCTGGCAAGATGACAGAGGTTTGATTGTGGAACCCTCAGGCTTGAGAACATGACTGAGGCTTGATGGTGGAACCCTGTGGCCTGGCAACAGGACTAAGGTTTGATGGTGGAATCCTGTGGCCTGGCAAGATGACTTTGGTTTGATTGTGGAACACTCTGGCCTGGGAATATGACTGACGTTTAATTCTGGAACCCTGTGGCCTGGGAATATGAGTGAGGCTTGATTCTGGAACCCTGTGGCCTTGGAACATGAATGGGGTTTTACTTTTGAATCCTGTGTCCAGGGAACATGACTGAGGTTTGATTCTGGAACCCTGTGTCCTGGGAACATGACTGAGGTTTGATTCTGGAACCATGTGGCCTGGGAATATGACTGAGGTTTGATTCTGGAAACCATTGGCCTGGGAACATGACTGATGTTAGATTGTGGAATCCTGTGGCCTGGGAACATGACATCGGTTTGGATTCTGAAAACCTGTGGTCTGGGAATATGACTGAGGTTTGATGGTGGTACCCTATGGCCTAGGAGCATGACTTAGCTTTGATTCTGGATCCCTGTGGCCTGGGAACATGACTGAGGCGTGATTCTGGAAACCTGAGGCCTGGGAACATGACATCTGTTTAGATTGTGGAATACTGTGCCCTGGGAACCTGACTGAGGCTTGGTACTTGAACCCTGTGGACTGGCAACATGACTGAGGTTTTATTCTGGAACCCTGTAGCATGGGAACATAACTGAGGATTGATTCTGGAAACCTGTGGCCTGGGAACATGACATCGGTGGAATCTGGAACCCTGTGGCCTGGGAACATGAGAACGGTGTGATTCTGGAACCCTGTGGCCTGAGAACATGTCTGAGGTTTGATGGTGGAAACCTGTGGCCTGGCAACATGACTGAGGTTTGGTTCTGGAACCCTGTTCCCTGGGAACATGACTGAGGTTTGATTCTGGACACCTTTGTCCTGGGAACATGACTGAGGTTTGATTGTGGAACCCTGTGTCCTGGGAACATGACTGAGTTTTGATTCTGGAACCATGTGTCCTGGGAATATGACTGAGGTTTGATTCTGGATACCTGTGGCCTGGGAAAATGACTGAGGTTTCATTGTGGAAATATGTGGCCTGGGATCTTGAGTGAGGTTTGATGGTGGAACACTCTGGCCTGGCAAAATGACTGAAGCTTGATTCTGGAACCCTGTGGCCTGAGAACTTGACTGAGGTTTGAAGGCAGAAACCTGTGGACTGGCAACATGACTGAGGTTTGATTGTGGAACCCTGTGCCCTGGAAACATGACTGTGGCCTGGTACTGGAAACCCATGGCCTGGGAACTTGACGTTGGTTTGATTCTGGAACCCTGTGTCCTGGGAACATGATTGAGGTTTGATTCTGGAAACCATTGGTCTGGGAACATGACTGATGTTAGATTGTGGAATCCTGTGGCCTGGGAACATGACTGAGGTTTGATGGAGGAACCCTGTGGCCTGGGAACATGACTGAGGTTTGATGGGGGTACCCTGTGGCGTGTCAACATGACTGAGGCTTGATTCTGGAACCCTGTGGCCTGGGAAATTGACTGTGATTTGATCGCAGAAACCTGTGGACTGGCAACATGACTGAGGTTTGATGGTGGAACCCTGTGCACTGGGAACTTGACTGAGGCCTGATACTGCAACCCCGTGGCCTGGGAACATGACATTGGTTTAATTAAGGAACCCTGTTTCCTGGGAACATGACTGAGCTTTGATGGTGGAACCCTGTGGCCTGGCAAGATGACAGAGGCTTGATTGTGGAACCCTCAGGCTTGAGAACATGACTGAGGCTTGATGGTGGAACCCTGTGGCCTGGCAACAGGACTGAGGTTTGATGGTGGAATCCTGTGGCCTGGCAAGATGACTTTGGTTTGATTGTGGAACACTCTGGCCTGGGAATATGACTGACGTTTAATTCTGGAACCCTGTGGCCTGGGAATATGAGTGAGGCTTGATTCTGGAACCCTGTGGCCTTGGAACATGAATGGGGTTTTACTTTTGAATCCTGTGTCCAGGGAACATGACTGAGGTTTGATTCTGGAACCCTGTGTCCTGGGAACATGACTGAGGTTTGATTCTGGAACCATGTGGCCTGGGAATATGACTGAGGTTTGATTCTGGAAACCATTGGCCTGGGAACATGACTGATGTTAGATTGTGGAATCCTGTGGCCTGGGAACATGACATCGGTTTGGATTCTGAAAACCTGTGGTCTGGGAATATGAATGAGGTTTGATGGTGGTACCCTATGGCCTAGGAGCATGACTTAGCTTTGATTCTGGATCCCTGTGGCCTGGGAACATGACTGAGGCGTGATTCTGGAAACCTGAGGCCTGGGAACATGACATCTGTTTAGATTGTGGAATACTGTGCCCTGGGAACCTGACTGAGGCTTGGTACTTGAACCCTGTGGACTGGCAACATGACTGAGGTTTTATTCTGGAACCCTGTAGCATGGGAACATAACTGAGGATTGATTCTGGAACCCTGTGTCCTGGGAACATGATTGAGGTTTGATTCTGGAAACCATTGGTCTGGGAACATGACTGATGTTAGATTGTGGAATCCTGTGGCCTGGGAACATGACTGAGGTTTGATGGAGGAACCCTGTGGCCTGGGAACATGACTGAGGTTTGATGGTGGTACCCTGTGGACTGGCAACATGACTGAGGCTTGATTCTGGGACCCTGTGGCCTGGGAAATTGACTCTGATTTGATCGCAGAAACCTGTGGACTGGCAGCATGACTGAGGATTGATGGTGGAACCCTGGGCACTGGGAACATGACGAGATGCCTGACACTGTAACCCCGTGTCCTGAGAACATGACATTGTTTTGATTCTGGAAAGCTGTTTCCTGGGAACATGACTGAGGTTTGATGGTTGAACCCTGTGGACTGGCAACATGACTGACGTTTGATTGTGGCACCCTCAGGCTTGGGAACATTACTGAGGCTTGATGGTGGAACCCTGTGTCCTGGCACCAGGACTGAGGTTTGATGGTGGAACCCTGTGGCCTGGGAACATGACATCGTTTTGGATTCTGGTACCGTGTTGCCTGGGAACATGAAATCGTTTTGATTCTGGAAACCTGTGGCCTGGGAATATGACTGAGGTTTGATGGTGGTACCCTATGGCCTGGCAACATGACTGAGGTTTGATTCTGGATCCCTGTGGCCTGGGAACATGACTGAGGCGTGATTCTGGAAACCTGTGGCCTGGGAACATGACATCTGTTTAGATTGTGGAATACTGTGCCCTGGGAACCCGACTGAGGCTTGGTTCTGGAACCCTGTGGACTGGGAATATGACTGAGGTTTTATTCTGGAACCCTGTAGACTGGGAACATAACTGAGGATTGATTCTGGAACCCTGTGGCCTGGGAACATGACATCGGTTGGATTCTGGAACCCTGTGGCATGGGAACATGACTGCGGTTTGATTGTGGAACCCACTGGCCTGGGAACATGACCGTGGTTTGATTCTGAAACCCTGTGGCCTGGGAACATGACTGAGGTTTGGTTCTGGAACCCTGTTCCCTGGGAACATGACTGAGGTTTGATTCTGGGCTCCTGTGTCCTGGGAACAAGAATGAGGTTTGAATGTGGAACCCTGTGTCCTGGGAACATGACTGAGGTTTGATTCTGGAACCATGTGTCCTGGGAATATGACTGAGGTTTGCTTCTGGATAACTGTGGCCTGGGAAAATAACTGAGGTTTCATTGTGGAAATATGAGGCCTGGGATCATGAGTGAGGTTTGATGGTGGAACACTCTGGCCTGGCAAAATGACTGAAGCTTGATTCTGGAACCCTGTGGCCTGGGAACATGACTGAGGCGTGATTCTGGAAACCTGTGGCCTGGGAACATGACATCTGTTTAGATTGTGGAATACTGTGCCCTGGGAACCCGACTGAGGCTTGGTTCTGGAACCCTGTGGACTGGGAATATGACTGAGGTTTTATTCTGGAACCCTGTAGACTGGGAACATAACTGAGGATTGATTCTGGAACCCTGTGGCCTGGGAACATGACATCGGTTGGATTCTGGAACCCTGTGGCATGGGAACATGACTGAGGTTTGATTGTGGAACCCACTGGCCTGGGAACATGACCGTGGTTTGATTCTGAAACCCTGTGGCCTGGGAACATGACTGAGGTTTGGTTCTGGAACCCTGTTCCCTGGGAACATGACTGAGGTTTGATTCTGGGCTCCTGTGTCCTGGGAACAAGAATGAGGTTTGAATGTGGAACCCTGTGGCCTGGGAACATGACTGAGGTTTGATTCTGGAACCATGTGTCCTGGGAATATGACTGAGGTTTGCTTCTGGATAACTGTGGCCTGGGAAAATAACTGAGGTTTCATTGTGGAAATATGAGGCCTGGGATCATGAGTGAGGTTTGATGGTGGAACACTCTGGCCTGGCAAAATGACTGAAGCTTGATTCTGGAACCCTGTAGCCTGGGAACTTGACTGAGGTTTGATGGCAGAAACCTGTGGACTGGCAACATGACTGAGGTTTGATTGTGGAACCCTGTGCCCTGGAAACATGACTGTGGCCTGCTACTGGAAACCCATGGCCTGGGAACTTGACATTGGCTTGATTCTGGAACCCTGTGTCCTGGGAACATGACTGAGGTTTGATTCTGGAAATCATTGGCCTGGGAACATGACTGACGTTAGATTGTGGAATCTTGTGGCCTGGGAACATGACTGAGGTTTGATGGAGGAACCCTGTGGCCTGGGAACATGACTGAGGTTTGATGGGGGTACCCTGTGGCGTGTCAACATGACTGAGGCTTGATTCTGGAACCCTGTGGCCTGGGAAATTGACTCTGATTTGATCGCAGAAACCTGTGGACTGGCAACATGACTGAGGTTTGATGGTGGAACCCTGTGGCCTGGCAAGATGACAGAGGTTTGATTGTGGAACCCTCAGGCTTGAGAACATGACTGAGGCTTGATGGTGGAACCCTGTGGCCTGGCAACAGGACTGAGGTTTGATGGTGGAATCCTGTGGCCTGGCAAGATGACTTTGGTTTGATTGTGGAACACTCTGGCCTGGGAATATGACTGACGTTTAATTCTGGAACCCTGTGGCCTGGGAATATGAATGGGGTTTTACTTTTGAATACTGTGTCCAGGGAACATGACTGAGGGTTGATTCTGGAACCCTGTGTCCTGGGAACATGACTGAGGTTTGATTCTGGAACCATGTGTCCTGGGAATATGACTGAGGTTTGATTCTGGAAACCATTGGCCTGGGAACATGACTGATGTTAGATTGTGGAATCCTGTGGCCTGGGAACATGACATCGGTATGGATTCTGAAAACCTGTGGTCTGTGAATATGACTGAGGTTTGATGGTGGTACCCTATGGCCTGGGAGCATGACTTAGCTTTGATTCTGGTTCCCTGTGGCCTGGGAACATGACTGAGGCGTGATTCTGGAAACCTGAGGCCTGGGAACATGACATCTGTTTAGATTGTGGAATACTGTGCCCTGGGAACCTGACTGAGGCTTGGTACTTGAACCCTGTGGACTGGCAACATGACTGAGGTTTTATTCTGGAACCCTGTAGCACGGGATCATAACTGAGGATTGATTCTGGAAACCTGTGGCCTGGGAACATGACATGGGTGGAATCTGGAACCCTGTGGCCTGGGAACATGAGAACGGTGTGATTCTGGAACCCTGTGGCCTGAGAACATGTCTGAGGTTTGATGGTGGAAACCTGTGGCCTGGCAACATGACTGAGGTTTGGTTCTGGACACCTTTGTCCTGGGAACATGACTGAGGTTTGATTGTGGAACCCTGTGTCCTGGGAACATGACTGAGTTTTGATTCTGGAACCATGTGTCCTGGGAATATGACTGAGGTTTGATTCTGGATACCTGTGGCCTGGGAAAATGACTGAGGTTTCATTGTGGAAATATGTGGCCTGGGATCTTGAGTGAGGTTTGATGGTGGAACACTCTGGCCTGGCAAAATGACTGAAGCTTGATTCTGGAACCCTGTAGCCTGGGAACTTGACTGAGGTTTGATGGCAGAAACCTGTGGACTGGCAACATGACTGAGGTTTGATTGTGGAACCCTGTGCCCTGGAAACATGACTGTGGCCTGCTACTGGAAACCCATGGCCTGGGAACTTGACATTGGTTTGATTCTGGAACCCTGTGTCCTGGGAACATGACTGAGGTTTGATTCTGGAAATCATTGGCCTGGGAACATGACTGACGTTAGATTGTGGAATCTTGTGGCCTGGGAACATGACTGAGGTTTGATGGAGGAACCCTGTGGCCTGGGAACATGACTGAGGTTTGATGGGGGTACCCTGTGGCGTGGCAACATGACTGAGGCTTGATTCTGGAACCCTGTGGCCTGGGAAATTGACTCTGATTTGATCGCAGAAACCTGTGGACTGGCAACATGACTGAGGTTTGATGGTGGAACCCTGTGCACTGGGAACTTGACTGAGGCCTGATACTGCAACCCCGTGGCCTGGGAACATGACATTGGTTTAATTAAGGAACCCTGTTTCCTGGGAATATGACTGAGCTTTGATGGTTGAACCCTGTGGCCTGGCAAGATGACAGAGGTTTGATTGTGGAACCCTCAGGCTTGAGAACATGACTGAGGCTTGATGGTGGAACCCTGTGGCCTGGAAACAGGACTGAGGTTTGATGGTGGAATCCTGTGGCCTGGCAAGATGACTTTGGTTTGATTGTGGAACACTCTGGCCTGGGAATATGACTGACGTTTAATTCTGGAACCCTGTGGCCTGGGAATATGAGTGAGGCTTGATTCTGGAACCCTGTGGCCTTGGAACATGAATGGGGTTTTACTTTTGAATCCTGTGTCCAGGGAACATGACTGAGGTTTGATTCTGGAACCCTGTGTCCTGGGAACATGACTGAGGTTTGATTCTGGAACCATGTGGCCTGGGAATATGACTGAGGTTTGATTCTGGAAACCATTGGCCTGGGAACATGACTGATGTTAGATTGTGGAATCCTGTGGCCTGGGAACATGACATCGGTTTGGATTCTGAAAACCTGTGGTCTGGGAATATGACTGAGGTTTGATGGTCGTACCCTATGGCCTGGGAGCATGACTTAGCTTTGATTCTGGATCCCTGTGGCCTGGGAAAATGACTGAGGCGTTATTCTGGAAACCTGAGGCCTGGGAACATGACATCTGTTTAGATTGTGGAATACTGTGCCCTGGGAACCTGACTGAGGCTTGGTACTTGAACCCTGTGGACTGGCAACATGACTGAGGTTTTATTCTGGAACCCTGTAGCATGGGAACATAACTGAGGATTGATTCTGGAAACCTGTGGCCTGGGAACATGACATCGGTGGAATCTGGAACCCTGTGGCCTGGGAACATGAGAACGGTGTGATTCTGGAACCCTGTGGCCTGAGAACATGTCTGAGGTTTGATGGTGGAAACCTGTGGCCTGGCAACATGACTGAGGTTTGGTTCTGAAACCCTGTTCCCTGGGAACATGACTGAGGTTTGATTCTGGACACCTTTGTCCTGGGAACATGACTGAGGTTTGATTGTGGAACCCTGTGTCCTGGGAACATGACTGAGTTTTGATTCTGGAACCATGTGTCCTGGGAATATGACTGAGGTTTGATTCTGGATACCTGTGGCCTGGGAAAATGACTGAGGTTTCATTGTGGAAATATGTGGCCTGGGATCTTGAGTGAGGTTTGATGGTGGAACACTCTGGCCTGGCAAAATGACTGAAGCTTGATTCTGGAACCCTGTGGCCTGGGAACTTGACTGAGGTTTGATGGCAGAAACCTGTGGACTGGCAACATGACTGAGGTTTGATTGTGGAACCCTGTGCCCTGGAAACATGACTGTGGCCTGGTACTGGAAACCCATGGCCTGGGAACTTGACGTTGGTTTGATTCTGGAACCCTGTGTCCTGGGAACATGATTGAGGTTTGATTCTGGAAACCATTGGTCTGGGAACATGACTGATGTTAGATTGTGGAATCCTGTGGCCTGGGAACATGACTGAGGTTTGATGGAGGAACCCTGTGGCCTGGGAACATGACTGAGGTTTGATGGTGGTACCCTGTGGACTGGCAACATGACTGAGGCTTGATTCTGGGACCCTGTGGCCTGGGAAATTGACTCTGATTTGATCGCAGAAACCTGTGGACTGGCAGCATGACTGAGGATTGATGGTGGAACCCTGGGCACTGGGAACATGACGAGATGCCTGACACTGTAACCCCGTGTCCTGAGAACATGACATTGTTTTGATTCTGGAAAGCTGTTTCCTGGGAACATGACTGAGGTTTGATGGTTGAACCCTGTGGACTGGCAACATGACTGAGGTTTGATTGTGGCACCCTCAGGCTTGGGAACATTACTGAGGCTTGATGGTGGAACCCTGTGTCCTGGCACCAGGACTGAGGTTTGATGGTGGAACCCTGTGGCCTGGGAACATGACATCGTTTTGGATTCTGGTACCGTGTTGCCTGGGAACATGAAATCGTTTTGATTCTGGAAACCTGTGGCCTGGGAATATGACTGAGGTTTGATGGTGGTACCCTATGGCCTGGCAACATGACTGAGGTTTGATTCTGGATCCCTGTGGCCTGGGAACATGACTGAGGCGTGATTCTGGAAACCTGTGGCCTGGGAACATGACATCTGTTTAGATTGTGGAATACTGTGCCCTGGGAACCCGACTGAGGCTTGGTTCTGGAACCCTGTGGACTGGGAATATGACTGAGGTTTTATTCTGGAACCCTGTAGCATGGGAACATAACTGAGGATTGATTCTGGAACCCTGTGGCCTGGGAACATGACATCGGTTGGATTCTGGAACCCTGTGGCATGGGAACGTGACTGCGGTTTGATTGTGGAACCCACTGGCCTGGGAACATGACCGTGGTTTGATTCTGAAACCCTGTGGCCTGGGAACATGACTGAGGTTTGGTTCTGGAACCCTGTTCCCTGGGAACATGACTGAGGTTTGATTCTGGGCTCCTGTGTCCTGGGAACAAGAATGAGGTTTGAATGTGGAACCCTGTGGCCTGGGAACATGACTGAGGTTTGATTCTGGAACCATGTGTCCTGGGAATATGACTGAGGTTTGCTTCTGGATAACTGTGGCCTGGGAAAATAACTGAGGTTTCATTGTGGAAATATGAGGCCTGGGATCATGAGTGAGGTTTGATGGTGGAACACTCTGGCCTGGCAAAATGACTGAAGCTTGATTCTGGAACCCTGTAGCCTGGGAACTTGACTGAGGTTTGATGGCAGAAACCTGTGGACTGGCAACATGACTGAGGTTTGATTGTGGAACCCTGTGCCCTGGAAACATGACTGTGGCCTGCTACTGGAAACCCATGGCCTGGGAACTTGACGTTGGTTTGATTCTGGAACCCTGTGTCCTGGGAACATGATTGAGGTTTGATTCTGGAAACCATTGGTCTGGGAACATGACTGATGTTAGATTGTGGAATCCTGTGGCCTGGGAACATGACTGAGGTTTGATGGAGGAACCCTGTGGCCTGGGAACATGACTGAGGTTTGATGGTGGTACCCTGTGGACTGGCAACATGACTGAGGCTTGATTCTGGGACCCTGTGGCCTGGGAAATTGACTCTGATTTGATCGCAGAAACCTGTGGACTGGCAGCATGACTGAGGATTGATGGTGGAACCCTGGGCACTGGGAACATGACGAGATGCCTGACACTGTAACCCCGTGTCCTGAGAACATGACATTGTTTTGATTCTGGAAAGCTGTTTCCTGGGAACATGACTGAGGATTGATGGTTGAACCCTGTGGACTGGCAACATGACTGACGTTTGATTGTGGCACCCTCAGGCTTGGGAACATTACTGAGGCTTGATGGTGGAACCCTGTGTCCTGGCACCAGGACTGAGGTTTGATGGTGGAACCCTGTGGCCTGGGAACATGACATCGTTTTGGATTCTGGTACCGAGTTGCCTGGGAACATGAAATCGTTTTGATTCTGGAAAACTGTGGCCTGGGAATATGACTGAGGTTTGATGGTGGTACCCTATGGCCTGGCAACATGACTGAGGTTTGATTCTGGATCCCTGTGGCCTGGGAACACGACTGAGGCGTGATTCTGGAAACCTGTGGCCTGGGAACATGACATCTGTTTAGATTGTGGAATACTGTGCCCTGGGAACCCGACTGAGGCTTGGTTCTGGAACCCTGTGGACTGGGAATATGACTGAGGTTTTATTCTGGAACCCTGTAGACTGGGAACATAACTGAGAATTGATTCTGGAACCCTGTGGCCTGGGAACATGACATCGGTTGGATTCTGGAACCCTGTGGCATGGGAACATGACTGCGGTTTGATTGTGGAACCCACTGGCCTGGGAACATGACCGTGGTTTGATTCTGAAACCCTGTGGCCTGGGAACATGACTGAGGTTTGGTTCTGGAACCCTGTTCCCTGGGAACATGACTGAGGTTTGATTCTGGGCTCCTGTGTCCTGGGAACAAGAATGAGGTTTGAATGTGGAACCCTGTGGCCTGGGAACATGACTGAGGTTTGATTCTGGAACCATGTGTCCTGGGAATATGACTGAGGTTTGCTTCTGGATAACTGTGGCCTGGGAAAATAACTGAGGTTTCATTGTGGAAATATGAGGCCTGGGATCATGAGTGAGGTTTGATGGTGGAACACTCTGGCCTGGCAAAATGACTGAAGCTTGATTCTGGAACCCTGTAGCCTGGGAACTTGACTGAGGTTTGATGGCAGAAACCTGTGGACTGGCAACATGACTGAGGTTTGATTGTGGAACCCTGTGCCCTGGAAACATGACTGTGGCCTGCTACTGGAAACCCATGGCCTGGGAACTTGACATTGGTTTGATTCTGGAACCCTGTGTCCTGGGAACATGACTGAGGTTTGATTCTGGAAATCATTGGCCTGGGAACATGACTGACGTTAGATTGTGGAATCTTGTGGCCTGGGAACATGACTGAGGTTTGATGGAGGAACCCTGTGGCCTGGGAACATGACTGAGGTTTGATGGGGGTACCCTGTGGCGTGGCAACATGACTGAGGCTTGATTCTGGAACCCTGTGGCCTGGGAAATTGACTCTGATTTGATCGCAGAAACCTGTGGACTGGCAACATGACTGAGGTTTGATGGTGGAACCCTGTGCACTGGGAACTTGACTGAGGCCTGATACTGCAACCCCGTGGCCTGGGAACATGACATTGGTTTAATTAAGGAACCCTGTTTCCTGGGAATATGACTGAGCTTTGATGGTTGAACCCTGTGGCCTGGCAAGATGACAGAGGTTTGATTGTGGAACCCTCAGGCTTGAGAACATGACTGAGGCTTGATGGTGGAACCCTGTGGCCTGGCAACAGGACTGAGGTTTGATGGTGGAATCCTGTGGCCTGGCAAGATGACTTTGGTTTGATTGTGGAACACTCTGGCCTGGGAATATGACTGACGTTTAATTCTGGAACCCTGTGGCCTGGGAATATGAATGGGGTTTTACTTTTGAATCCTGTGTCCAGGGAACATGACTGAGGTTTGATTCTGGAACCCTGTGTCCTGGGAACATGACTGAGGTTTGATTCTGGAACCATGTGGCCTGGGAATATGACTGAGGTTTGATTCTGGAAACCATTGGCCTGGGAACATGACTGATGTTAGATTGTGGAATCCTGTGGCCTGGGAACATGACATCGGTTTGGATTCTGAAAACCTGTGGTCTGGGAATATGACTGAGGTTTGATGGTGGTACCCTATGGCCTGGGAGCATGACTTAGCTTTGATTCTGGATCCCTGTGGCCTGGGAACATGACTGAGGCGTGATTCTGGAAACCTGTGGCCTGGGAACATGACATCTGTTTAGATTGTGGAATACTGTGCCCTGGGAACCTGACTGAGGCTTGGTACTTGAACCCTGTGGACTGGCAACATGACTGAGGTTTTATTCTGGAACCCTGTAGCATGGGAACATAACTGAGGATTGATTCTGGAAACCTGTGGCCTGGGAACATGACATCGGTGGAATCTGGAACCCTGTGGCCTGGGAACATGAGAACGGTGTGATTCTGGAACCCTGTGGCCTGAGAACATGTCTGAGGTTTGATGGTGGAAACCTGTGGCCTGGCAACATGACTGAGGTTTGGTTCTGGAACCCTGTTCCCTGGGAACATGACTGAGGTTTGATTCTGGACACCTTTGTCCTGGGAACATGACTGAGGTTTGATTGTGGAACCCTGTGTCCTGGGAACATGACTGAGTTTTGATTCTGGAACCATGTGTCCTGGGAATATGACTGAGGTTTGATTCTGGATACCTGTGGCCTGGGAAAATGACTGAGGTTTCATTGTGGAAATATGTGGCCTGGGATCTTGAGTGAGGTTTGATGGTGGAACACTCTGGCCTGGCAAAATGACTGAAGCTTGATTCTGGAACCCTGTGGCCTGGGAACTTGACTGAGGTTTGAAGGCAGAAACCTGTGGACTGGCAACATGACAGAGGCTTGATTGTGGAACCCTGTGCCCTGGAAACATGACTGTGGCCTGGTACTGGAAACCCATGGCCTGGGAACTTGACGTTGGTTTGATTCTGGAACCCTGTGTCCTGGGAACAGGATTGAGGTTTGATTCTGGAAACCATTGGTCTGGGAACATGACTGATGTTAGATTGTGGAATCCTGTGGCCTGGGAACATGACTGAGGTTTGATGGAGGAACCCTGTGGCCTGGGAACATGACTGAGGTTTGATGGTGGTACCCTGTGGACTGGCAACATGACTGAGGCTTGATTCTGGGACCCTGTGGCCTGGGAAATTGACTCTGATTTGATCGCAGAAACCTGTGGACTGGCAGCATGACTGAGGATTGATGGTGGAACCCTGGGCACTGGGAACATGACGAGATGCCTGACACTGTAACCCCGTGTCCTGAGAACATGACATTGTTTTGATTCTGGAAAGCTGTTTCCTGGGAACATGACTGAGGTTTGATGGTTGAACCCTGTGGACTGGCAACATGACTGACGTTTGATTGTGGCACCCTCAGGCTTGGGAACATTACTGAGGCTTGATGGTGGAACCCTGTGTCCTGGCACCAGGACTGAGGTTTGATGGTGGAACCCTGTGGCCTGGGAACATGACATCGTTTTGGATTCTGGTACCGTGTTGCCTGGGAACATGAAATCGTTTTGATTCTGGAAACCTGTGGCCTGGGAATATGACTGAGGTTTGATGGTGGTACCCTATGGCCTGGCAACATGACTGAGGTTTGATTCTGGATCCCTGTGGCCTGGGAACATGACTGAGGCGTGATTCTGGAAACCTGTGGCCTGGGAACATGACATCTGTTTAGATTGTGGAATACTGTGCCCTGGGAACCCGACTGAGGCTTGGTTCTGGAACCCTGTGGACTGGGAATATGACTGAGGTTTTATTCTGGAACCCTGTAGCATGGGAACATAACTGAGGATTGATTCTGGAACCCTGTGGCCTGGGAACATGACATCGGTTGGATTCTGGAACCCTGTGGCATGGGAACATGACTGCGGTTTGATTGTGGAACCCACTGGCCTGGGAACATGACCGTGGTTTGATTCTGAAACCCTGTGGCCTGGGAACATGACTGAGGTTTGGTTCTGGAACCCTGTTCCCTGGGAACATGACTGAGGTTTGATTCTGGGCTCCTGTGTCCTGGGAACAAGAATGAGGTTTGAATGTGGAACCCTGTGGCCTGGGAACATGACTGAGGTTTGATTCTGGAACCATGTGTCCTGGGAATATGACTGAGGTTTGCTTCTGGATAACTGTGGCCTGGGAAAATAACTGAGGTTTCATTGTGGAAATATGAGGCCTGGGATCATGAGTGAGGTTTGATGGTGGAACACTCTGGCCTGGCAAAATGACTGAAGCTTGATTCTGGAACCCTGTAGCCTGGGAACTTGACTGAGGTTTGATGGCAGAAACCTGTGGACTGGCAACATGACTGAGGTTTGATTGTGGAACCCTGTGCCCTGGAAACATGACTGTGGCCTGCTACTGGAAACCCATGGCCTGGGAACTTGACATTGGTTTGATTCTGGAACCCTGTGTCCTGGGAACATGACTGAGGTTTGATTCTGGAAATCATTGGCCTGGGAACATGACTGACGTTAGATTGTGGAATCTTGTGGCCTGGGAACATGACTGAGGCTTGATTCTGGAACCCTGTGGCCTGGGAAATTGACTCTGATTTGATCGCAGAAACCTGTGGACTGGCAACATGACTGAGGTTTGATGGTGGAACCCTGTGCACTGGGAACTTGACTGAGGCCTGATACTGCAACCCCGTGGCCTGGGAACATGACATTGGTTTAATTAAGGAACCCTGTTTCCTGGGAACATGACTGAGCTTTGATGGTTGAACCCTGTGGCCTGGCAAGATGACAGAGGTTTGATTGTGGAACCCTCAGGCTTGAGAACATGACTGAGGCTTGATGGTGGAACCCTGTGGCCTGGCAACAGGACTAAGGTTTGATGGTGGAATCCTGTGGCCTGGCAAGATGACTTTGGTTTGATTGTGGAACACTCTGGCCTGGGAATATGACTGACGTTTAATTCTGGAACCCTGTGGCCTGGGAATATGAGTGAGGCTTGATTCTGGAACCCTGTGGCCTTGGAACATGAATGGGGTTTTACTTTTGAATCCTGTGTCCAGGGAACATGACTGAGGTTTGATTCTGGAACCCTGTGTCCTGGGAACATGACTGAGGTTTGATTCTGGAACCATGTGGCCTGGGAATATGACTGAGGTTTGATTCTGGAAACCATTGGCCTGGGAACATGACTGATGTTAGATTGTGGAATCCTGTGGCCTGGGAACATGACATCGGTTTGGATTCTGAAAACCTGTGGTCTGGGAATATGACTGAGGTTTGATGGTGGTACCCTATGGCCTAGGAGCATGACTTAGCTTTGATTCTGGATCCCTGTGGCCTGGGAACATGACTGAGGCGTGATTCTGGAAACCTGAGGCCTGGGAACATGACATCTGTTTAGATTGTGGAATACTGTGCCCTGGGAACCTGACTGAGGCTTGGTACTTGAACCCTGTGGACTGGCAACATGACTGAGGTTTTATTCTGGAACCCTGTAGCATGGGAACATAACTGAGGATTGATTCTGGAAACCTGTGGCCTGGGAACATGACATCGGTGGAATCTGGAACCCTGTGGCCTGGGAACATGAGAACGGTGTGATTCTGGAACCCTGTGGCCTGAGAACATGTCTGAGGTTTGATGGTGGAAACCTGTGGCCTGGCAACATGACTGAGGTTTGGTTCTGGAACCCTGTTCCCTGGGAACATGACTGAGGTTTGATTCTGGACACCTTTGTCCTGGGAACATGACTGAGGTTTGATTGTGGAACCCTGTGTCCTGGGAACATGACTGAGTTTTGATTCTGGAACCATGTGTCCTGGGAATATGACTGAGGTTTGATTCTGGATACCTGTGGCCTGGGAAAATGACTGAGGTTTCATTGTGGAAATATGTGGCCTGGGATCTTGAGTGAGGTTTGATGGTGGAACACTCTGGCCTGGCAAAATGACTGAAGCTTGATTCTGGAACCCTGTGGCCTGAGAACTTGACTGAGGTTTGAAGGCAGAAACCTGTGGACTGGCAACATGACTGAGGTTTGATTGTGGAACCCTGTGCCCTGGAAACATGACTGTGGCCTGGTACTGGAAACCCATGGCCTGGGAACTTGACGTTGGTTTGATTCTGGAACCCTGTGTCCTGGGAACATGATTGAGGTTTGATTCTGGAAACCATTGGTCTGGGAACATGACTGATGTTAGATTGTGGAATCCTGTGGCCTGGGAACATGACTGAGGTTTGATGGAGGAACCCTGTGGCCTGGGAACATGACTGAGGTTTGATGGGGGTACCCTGTGGCGTGTCAACATGACTGAGGCTTGATTCTGGAACCCTGTGGCCTGGGAAATTGACTGTGATTTGATCGCAGAAACCTGTGGACTGGCAACATGACTGAGGTTTGATGGTGGAACCCTGTGCACTGGGAACTTGACTGAGGCCTGATACTGCAACCCCGTGGCCTGGGAACATGACATTGGTTTAATTAAGGAACCCTGTTTCCTGGGAACATGACTGAGCTTTGATGGTGGAACCCTGTGGCCTGGCAAGATGACAGAGGCTTGATTGTGGAACCCTCAGGCTTGAGAACATGACTGAGGCTTGATGGTGGAACCCTGTGGCCTGGCAACAGGACTGAGGTTTGATGGTGGAATCCTGTGGCCTGGCAAGATGACTTTGGTTTGATTGTGGAACACTCTGGCCTGGGAATATGACTGACGTTTAATTCTGGAACCCTGTGGCCTGGGAATATGAGTGAGGCTTGATTCTGGAACCCTGTGGCCTTGGAACATGAATGGGGTTTTACTTTTGAATCCTGTGTCCAGGGAACATGACTGAGGTTTGATTCTGGAACCCTGTGTCCTGGGAACATGACTGAGGTTTGATTCTGGAACCATGTGGCCTGGGAATATGACTGAGGTTTGATTCTGGAAACCATTGGCCTGGGAACATGACTGATGTTAGATTGTGGAATCCTGTGGCCTGGGAACATGACATCGGTTTGGATTCTGAAAACCTGTGGTCTGGGAATATGAATGAGGTTTGATGGTGGTACCCTATGGCCTAGGAGCATGACTTAGCTTTGATTCTGGATCCCTGTGGCCTGGGAACATGACTGAGGCGTGATTCTGGAAACCTGAGGCCTGGGAACATGACATCTGTTTAGATTGTGGAATACTGTGCCCTGGGAACCTGACTGAGGCTTGGTACTTGAACCCTGTGGACTGGCAACATGACTGAGGTTTTATTCTGGAACCCTGTAGCATGGGAACATAACTGAGGATTGATTCTGGAACCCTGTGTCCTGGGAACATGATTGAGGTTTGATTCTGGAAACCATTGGTCTGGGAACATGACTGATGTTAGATTGTGGAATCCTGTGGCCTGGGAACATGACTGAGGTTTGATGGAGGAACCCTGTGGCCTGGGAACATGACTGAGGTTTGATGGTGGTACCCTGTGGACTGGCAACATGACTGAGGCTTGATTCTGGGACCCTGTGGCCTGGGAAATTGACTCTGATTTGATCGCAGAAACCTGTGGACTGGCAGCATGACTGAGGATTGATGGTGGAACCCTGGGCACTGGGAACATGACGAGATGCCTGACACTGTAACCCCGTGTCCTGAGAACATGACATTGTTTTGATTCTGGAAAGCTGTTTCCTGGGAACATGACTGAGGTTTGATGGTTGAACCCTGTGGACTGGCAACATGACTGACGTTTGATTGTGGCACCCTCAGGCTTGGGAACATTACTGAGGCTTGATGGTGGAACCCTGTGTCCTGGCACCAGGACTGAGGTTTGATGGTGGAACCCTGTGGCCTGGGAACATGACATCGTTTTGGATTCTGGTACCGTGTTGCCTGGGAACATGAAATCGTTTTGATTCTGGAAACCTGTGGCCTGGGAATATGACTGAGGTTTGATGGTGGTACCCTATGGCCTGGCAACATGACTGAGGTTTGATTCTGGATCCCTGTGGCCTGGGAACATGACTGAGGCGTGATTCTGGAAACCTGTGGCCTGGGAACATGACATCTGTTTAGATTGTGGAATACTGTGCCCTGGGAACCCGACTGAGGCTTGGTTCTGGAACCCTGTGGACTGGGAATATGACTGAGGTTTTATTCTGGAACCCTGTAGACTGGGAACATAACTGAGGATTGATTCTGGAACCCTGTGGCCTGGGAACATGACATCGGTTGGATTCTGGAACCCTGTGGCATGGGAACATGACTGCGGTTTGATTGTGGAACCCACTGGCCTGGGAACATGACCGTGGTTTGATTCTGAAACCCTGTGGCCTGGGAACATGACTGAGGTTTGGTTCTGGAACCCTGTTCCCTGGGAACATGACTGAGGTTTGATTCTGGGCTCCTGTGTCCTGGGAACAAGAATGAGGTTTGAATGTGGAACCCTGTGTCCTGGGAACATGACTGAGGTTTGATTCTGGAACCATGTGTCCTGGGAATATGACTGAGGTTTGCTTCTGGATAACTGTGGCCTGGGAAAATAACTGAGGTTTCATTGTGGAAATATGAGGCCTGGGATCATGAGTGAGGTTTGATGGTGGAACACTCTGGCCTGGCAAAATGACTGAAGCTTGATTCTGGAACCCTGTGGCCTGGGAACATGACTGAGGCGTGATTCTGGAAACCTGTGGCCTGGGAACATGACATCTGTTTAGATTGTGGAATACTGTGCCCTGGGAACCCGACTGAGGCTTGGTTCTGGAACCCTGTGGACTGGGAATATGACTGAGGTTTTATTCTGGAACCCTGTAGACTGGGAACATAACTGAGGATTGATTCTGGAACCCTGTGGCCTGGGAACATGACATCGGTTGGATTCTGGAACCCTGTGGCATGGGAACATGACTGAGGTTTGATTGTGGAACCCACTGGCCTGGGAACATGACCGTGGTTTGATTCTGAAACCCTGTGGCCTGGGAACATGACTGAGGTTTGGTTCTGGAACCCTGTTCCCTGGGAACATGACTGAGGTTTGATTCTGGGCTCCTGTGTCCTGGGAACAAGAATGAGGTTTGAATGTGGAACCCTGTGGCCTGGGAACATGACTGAGGTTTGATTCTGGAACCATGTGTCCTGGGAATATGACTGAGGTTTGCTTCTGGATAACTGTGGCCTGGGAAAATAACTGAGGTTTCATTGTGGAAATATGAGGCCTGGGATCATGAGTGAGGTTTGATGGTGGAACACTCTGGCCTGGCAAAATGACTGAAGCTTGATTCTGGAACCCTGTAGCCTGGGAACTTGACTGAGGTTTGATGGCAGAAACCTGTGGACTGGCAACATGACTGAGGTTTGATTGTGGAACCCTGTGCCCTGGAAACATGACTGTGGCCTGCTACTGGAAACCCATGGCCTGGGAACTTGACATTGGCTTGATTCTGGAACCCTGTGTCCTGGGAACATGACTGAGGTTTGATTCTGGAAATCATTGGCCTGGGAACATGACTGACGTTAGATTGTGGAATCTTGTGGCCTGGGAACATGACTGAGGTTTGATGGAGGAACCCTGTGGCCTGGGAACATGACTGAGGTTTGATGGGGGTACCCTGTGGCGTGTCAACATGACTGAGGCTTGATTCTGGAACCCTGTGGCCTGGGAAATTGACTCTGATTTGATCGCAGAAACCTGTGGACTGGCAACATGACTGAGGTTTGATGGTGGAACCCTGTGGCCTGGCAAGATGACAGAGGTTTGATTGTGGAACCCTCAGGCTTGAGAACATGACTGAGGCTTGATGGTGGAACCCTGTGGCCTGGCAACAGGACTGAGGTTTGATGGTGGAATCCTGTGGCCTGGCAAGATGACTTTGGTTTGATTGTGGAACACTCTGGCCTGGGAATATGACTGACGTTTAATTCTGGAACCCTGTGGCCTGGGAATATGAATGGGGTTTTACTTTTGAATACTGTGTCCAGGGAACATGACTGAGGGTTGATTCTGGAACCCTGTGTCCTGGGAACATGACTGAGGTTTGATTCTGGAACCATGTGTCCTGGGAATATGACTGAGGTTTGATTCTGGAAACCATTGGCCTGGGAACATGACTGATGTTAGATTGTGGAATCCTGTGGCCTGGGAACATGACATCGGTATGGATTCTGAAAACCTGTGGTCTGTGAATATGACTGAGGTTTGATGGTGGTACCCTATGGCCTGGGAGCATGACTTAGCTTTGATTCTGGTTCCCTGTGGCCTGGGAACATGACTGAGGCGTGATTCTGGAAACCTGAGGCCTGGGAACATGACATCTGTTTAGATTGTGGAATACTGTGCCCTGGGAACCTGACTGAGGCTTGGTACTTGAACCCTGTGGACTGGCAACATGACTGAGGTTTTATTCTGGAACCCTGTAGCACGGGATCATAACTGAGGATTGATTCTGGAAACCTGTGGCCTGGGAACATGACATGGGTGGAATCTGGAACCCTGTGGCCTGGGAACATGAGAACGGTGTGATTCTGGAACCCTGTGGCCTGAGAACATGTCTGAGGTTTGATGGTGGAAACCTGTGGCCTGGCAACATGACTGAGGTTTGGTTCTGGACACCTTTGTCCTGGGAACATGACTGAGGTTTGATTGTGGAACCCTGTGTCCTGGGAACATGACTGAGTTTTGATTCTGGAACCATGTGTCCTGGGAATATGACTGAGGTTTGATTCTGGATACCTGTGGCCTGGGAAAATGACTGAGGTTTCATTGTGGAAATATGTGGCCTGGGATCTTGAGTGAGGTTTGATGGTGGAACACTCTGGCCTGGCAAAATGACTGAAGCTTGATTCTGGAACCCTGTGGCCTGGGAACTTGACTGAGGTTTGAAGGCAGAAACCTGTAGACTGGCAACATGACTGAGGCTTGATTGTGGAACCCTGTGCCCTGGAAACATGACTGTGGCCTGGTACTGGAAACCCATGGCCTGGGAACTTGACGTTGGTTTGATTCTGGAACCCTGTGTCCTGGGAACATGATTGAGGTTTGATTCTGGAAACCATTGGTCTGGGAACATGACTGATGTTAGATTGTGGAATCCTGTGGCCTGGGAACATGACTGAGGTTTGATGGAGGAACCCTGTGGCCTGGGAACATGACTGAGGTTTGATGGTGGTACCCTGTGGACTGGCAACATGACTGAGGCTTGATTCTGGGACCCTGTGGCCTGGGAAATTGACTCTGATTTGATCGCAGAAACCTGTGGACTGGCAGCATGACTGAGGATTGATGGTGGAACCCTGGGCACTGGGAACATGACGAGATGCCTGACACTGTAACCCCGTGTCCTGAGAACATGACATTGTTTTGATTCTGGAAAGCTGTTTCCTGGGAACATGACTGAGGTTTGATGGTTGAACCCTGTGGACTGGCAACATGACTGACGTTTGATTGTGGCACCCTCAGGCTTGGGAACATTACTGAGGCTTGATGGTGGAACCCTGTGTCCTGGCACCAGGACTGAGGTTTGATGGTGGAACCCTGTGGCCTGGGAACATGACATCGTTTTGGATTCTGGTACCGTGTTGCCTGGGAACATGAAATCGTTTTGATTCTGGAAACCTGTGGCCTGGGAATATGACTGAGGTTTGATGGTGGTACCCTATGGCCTGGCAACATGACTGAGGTTTGATTCTGGATCCCTGTGGCCTGGGAACATGACTGAGGCGTGATTCTGGAAACCTGTGGCCTGGGAACATGACATCTGTTTAGATTGTGGAATACTGTGCCCTGGGAACCCGACTGAGGCTTGGTTCTGGAACCCTGTGGACTGGGAATATGACTGAGGTTTTATTCTGGAACCCTGTAGACTGGGAACATAACTGAGGATTGATTCTGGAACCCTGTGGCCTGGGAACATGACATCGGTTGGATTCTGGAACCCTGTGGCATGGGAACATGACTGCGGTTTGATTGTGGAACCCACTGGCCTGGGAACATGACCGTGGTTTGATTCTGAAACCCTGTGGCCTGGGAACATGACTGAGGTTTGGTTCTGGAACCCTGTTCCCTGGGAACATGACTGAGGTTTGATTCTGGGCTCCTGTGTCCTGGGAACAAGAATGAGGTTTGAATGTGGAACCCTGTGTCCTGGGAACATGACTGAGGTTTGATTCTGGAACCATGTGTCCTGGGAATATGACTGAGGTTTGCTTCTGGATAACTGTGGCCTGGGAAAATAACTGAGGTTTCATTGTGGAAATATGAGGCCTGGGATCATGAGTGAGGTTTGATGGTGGAACACTCTGGCCTGGCAAAATGACTGAAGCTTGATTCTGGAACCCTGTGGCCTGGGAACATGACTGAGGCGTGATTCTGGAAACCTGTGGCCTGGGAACATGACATCTGTTTAGATTGTGGAATACTGTGCCCTGGGAACCCGACTGAGGCTTGGTTCTGGAACCCTGTGGACTGGGAATATGACTGAGGTTTTATTCTGGAACCCTGTAGACTGGGAACATAACTGAGGATTGATTCTGGAACCCTGTGGCCTGGGAACATGACATCGGTTGGATTCTGGAACCCTGTGGCATGGGAACATGACTGAGGTTTGATTGTGGAACCCACTGGCCTGGGAACATGACCGTGGTTTGATTCTGAAACCCTGTGGCCTGGGAACATGACTGAGGTTTGGTTCTGGAACCCTGTTCCCTGGGAACATGACTGAGGTTTGATTCTGGGCTCCTGTGTCCTGGGAACAAGAATGAGGTTTGAATGTGGAACCCTGTGGCCTGGGAACATGACTGAGGTTTGATTCTGGAACCATGTGTCCTGGGAATATGACTGAGGTTTGCTTCTGGATAACTGTGGCCTGGGAAAATAACTGAGGTTTCATTGTGGAAATATGAGGCCTGGGATCATGAGTGAGGTTTGATGGTGGAACACTCTGGCCTGGCAAAATGACTGAAGCTTGATTCTGGAACCCTGTAGCCTGGGAACTTGACTGAGGTTTGATGGCAGAAACCTGTGGACTGGCAACATGACTGAGGTTTGATTGTGGAACCCTGTGCCCTGGAAACATGACTGTGGCCTGCTACTGGAAACCCATGGCCTGGGAACTTGACATTGGCTTGATTCTGGAACCCTGTGTCCTGGGAACATGACTGAGGTTTGATTCTGGAAATCATTGGCCTGGGAACATGACTGACGTTAGATTGTGGAATCTTGTGGCCTGGGAACATGACTGAGGTTTGATGGAGGAACCCTGTGGCCTGGGAACATGACTGAGGTTTGATGGGGGTACCCTGTGGCGTGGCAACATGACTGAGGCTTGATTCTGGAACCCTGTGGCCTGGGAAATTGACTCTGATTTGATCGCAGAAACCTGTGGACTGGCAACATGACTGAGGTTTGATGGTGGAACCCTGTGGCCTGGCAAGATGACAGAGGTTTGATTGTGGAACCCTCAGGCTTGAGAACATGACTGAGGCTTGATGGTGGAACCCTGTGGCCTGGCAACAGGACTGAGGTTTGATGGTGGAATCCTGTGGCCTGGCAAGATGACTTTGGTTTGATTGTGGAACACTCTGGCCTGGGAATATGACTGACGTTTAATTCTGGAACCCTGTGGCCTGGGAATATGAATGGGGTTTTACTTTTGAATACTGTGTCCAGGGAACATGACTGAGGGTTGATTCTGGAACCCTGTGTCCTGGGAACATGACTGAGGTTTGATTCTGGAACCATGTGTCCTGGGAATATGACTGAGGTTTGATTCTGGAAACCATTGGCCTGGGAACATGACTGATGTTAGATTGTGGAATCCTGTGGCCTGGGAACATGACATCGGTATGGATTCTGAAAACCTGTGGTCTGTGAATATGACTGAGGTTTGATGGTGGTACCCTATGGCCTGGGAGCATGACTTAGCTTTGATTCTGGTTCCCTGTGGCCTGGGAACATGACTGAGGCGTGATTCTGGAAACCTGAGGCCTGGGAACATGACATCTGTTTAGATTGTGGAATACTGTGCCCTGGGAACCTGACTGAGGCTTGGTACTTGAACCCTGTGGACTGGCAACATGACTGAGGTTTTATTCTGGAACCCTGTAGCACGGGATCATAACTGAGGATTGATTCTGGAAACCTGTGGCCTGGGAACATGACATGGGTGGAATCTGGAACCCTGTGGCCTGGGAACATGAGAACGGTGTGATTCTGGAACCCTGTGGCCTGAGAACATGTCTGAGGTTTGATGGTGGAAACCTGTGGCCTGGCAACATGACTGAGGTTTGGTTCTGGACACCTTTGTCCTGGGAACATGACTGAGGTTTGATTGTGGAACCCTGTGTCCTGGGAACATGACTGAGTTTTGATTCTGGAACCATGTGTCCTGGGAATATGACTGAGGTTTGATTCTGGATACCTGTGGCCTGGGAAAATGACTGAGGTTTCATTGTGGAAATATGTGGCCTGGGATCTTGAGTGAGGTTTGATGGTGGAACACTCTGGCCTGGCAAAATGACTGAAGCTTGATTCTGGAACCCTGTGGCCTGGGAACTTGACTGAGGTTTGAAGGCAGAAACCTGTAGACTGGCAACATGACTGAGGCTTGATTGTGGAACCCTGTGCCCTGGAAACATGACTGTGGCCTGGTACTGGAAACCCATGGCCTGGGAACTTGACGTTGGTTTGATTCTGGAACCCTGTGTCCTGGGAACATGATTGAGGTTTGATTCTGGAAACCATTGGTCTGGGAACATGACTGATGTTAGATTGTGGAATCCTGTGGCCTGGGAACATGACTGAGGTTTGATGGAGGAACCCTGTGGCCTGGGAACATGACTGAGGTTTGATGGTGGTACCCTGTGGACTGGCAACATGACTGAGGCTTGATTCTGGGACCCTGTGGCCTGGGAAATTGACTCTGATTTGATCGCAGAAACCTGTGGACTGGCAGCATGACTGAGGATTGATGGTGGAACCCTGGGCACTGGGAACATGACGAGATGCCTGACACTGTAACCCCGTGTCCTGAGAACATGACATTGTTTTGATTCTGGAAAGCTGTTTCCTGGGAACATGACTGAGGTTTGATGGTTGAACCCTGTGGACTGGCAACATGACTGAGGTTTGATTGTGGCACCCTCAGGCTTGGGAACATTACTGAGGCTTGATGGTGGAACCCTGTGTCCTGGCACCAGGACTGAGGTTTGATGGTGGAACCCTGTGGCCTGGGAACATGACATCGTTTTGGATTCTGGTACCGTGTTGCCTGGGAACATGAAATCGTTTTGATTCTGGAAACCTGTGGCCTGGGAATATGACTGAGGTTTGATGGTGGTACCCTATGGCCTGGCAACATGACTGAGGTTTGATTCTGGATCCCTGTGGCCTGGGAACATGACTGAGGCGTGATTCTGGAAACCTGTGGCCTGGGAACATGACATCTGTTTAGATTGTGGAATACTGTGCCCTGGGAACCCGACTGAGGCTTGGTTCTGGAACCCTGTGGACTGGGAATATGACTGAGGTTTTATTCTGGAACCCTGTAGACTGGGAACATAACTGAGGATTGATTCTGGAACCCTGTGGCCTGGGAACATGACATCGGTTGGATTCTGGAACCCTGTGGCATGGGAACATGACTGCGGTTTGATTGTGGAACCCACTGGCCTGGGAACATGACCGTGGTTTGATTCTGAAACCCTGTGGCCTGGGAACATGACTGAGGTTTGGTTCTGGAACCCTGTTCCCTGGGAACATGACTGAGGTTTGATTCTGGGCTCCTGTGTCCTGGGAACAAGAATGAGGTTTGAATGTGGAACCCTGTGGCCTGGGAACATGACTGAGGTTTGATTCTGGAACCATGTGTCCTGGGAATATGACTGAGGTTTGCTTCTGGATAACTGTGGCCTGGGAAAATAACTGAGGTTTCATTGTGGAAATATGAGGCCTGGGATCATGAGTGAGGTTTGATGGTGGAACACTCTGGCCTGGCAAAATGACTGAAGCTTGATTCTGGAACCCTGTAGCCTGGGAACTTGACTGAGGTTTGATGGCAGAAACCTGTGGACTGGCAACATGACTGAGGTTTGATTGTGGAACCCTGTGCCCTGGAAACATGACTGTGGCCTGCTACTGGAAACCCATGGCCTGGGAACTTGACATTGCTTTGATTCTGGAACCCTGTGTCCTGGGAACATGACTGAGGTTTGATTCTGGAAATCATTGGCCTGGGAACATGACTGACGTTAGATTGTGGAATCTTGTGGCCTGGGAACATGACTGAGGTTTGATGGAGGAACCCTGTGGCCTGGGAACATGACTGAGGTTTGATGGGGGTACCCTGTGGCGTGGCAACATGACTGAGGCTTGATTCTGGAACCCTGTGGCCTGGGAAATTGACTCTGATTTGATCGCAGAAACCTGTGGACTGGCAACATGACTGAGGTTTGATGGTGGAACCCTGTGGCCTGGCAAGATGACAGAGGTTTGATTGTGGAACCCTCAGGCTTGAGAACATGACTGAGGCTTGATGGTGGAACCCTGTGGCCTGGCAACAGGACTGAGGTTTGATGGTGGAATCCTGTGGCCTGGCAAGATGACTTTGGTTTGATTGTGGAACACTTTGGCCTGGGAATATGACTGACGTTTAATTCTGGAACCCTGTGGCCTGGGAATATGAGTGAGGCTTGATTCTGGAACCCTGTGGCCTTGGAACATGAATGGGGTTTTACTTTTGAATCCTGTGTCCAGGGAACATGACTGAGGTTTTATTCTGGAACCCTGTGTCCTGGGAACATGACTGAGGTTTGATTCTGGAACCATGTGGCCTGGGAATATGACTGAGGTTTGATTCTGGAAACCATTGGCCTGGGAACATGACTGATGTTAGATTGTGGAATCCTGTGGCCTGGGAACATGACATCGGTTTGGATTCTGAAAACCTGTGGTCTGGGAATATGACTGAGGTTTGATGGTGGTACCCTATGGCCTAGGAGCATGACTTAGCTTTGATTCTGGATCCCTGTGGCCTGGGAACATGACTGAGGCGTGATTCTGGAAACCTGAGGCCTGGGAACATGACATCTGTTTAGATTGTGGAATACTGTGCCCTGGGAACCTGACTGAGGCTTGGTACTTGAACCCTGTGGACTGGCAACATGACTGAGGTTTTATTCTGGAACCCTGTAGCATGGGAACATAACTGAGGATTGATTCTGGAAACCTGTGGCCTGGGAACATGACATCGGTGGAATCTGGAACCCTGTGGCCTGGGAACATGAGAACGGTGTGATTCTGGAACCCTGTGGCCTGAGAACATGTCTGAGGTTTGATGGTGGAAACCTGTGGCCTGGCAACATGACTGAGGTTTGGTTCTGGAACCCTGTTCCCTGGGAACATGACTGAGGTTTGATTATGGACACCTTTGTCCTGGGAACATGACTGAGGTTTGATTGTGGAACCCTGTGTCCTGGGAACATGACTGAGTTTTGATTCTGGAACCATGTGTCCTGGGAATATGACTGAGGTTTGATTCTGGATACCTGTGGCCTGGGAAAATGACTGAGGTTTCATTGTGGAAATATGTGGCCTGGGATCTTGAGTGAGGTTTGATGGTGGAACACTCTGGCCTGGCAAAATGACTGAAGCTTGATTCTGGAACCCTGTGGCCTGAGGACTTGACTGAGGTTTGAAGGCAGAAACCTGTGGACTGGCAACATGACTGAGGTTTGATTGTGGAACCCTGTGCCCTGGAAACATGACTGTGGCCTGGTACTGGAAACCCATGGCCTGGGAACTTGACGTTGGTTTGATTCTGGAACCCTGTGTCCTGGGAACATGATTGAGGTTTGATTCTGGAAACCATTGGTCTGGGAACATGACTGATGTTAGATTGTGGAATCCTGTGGCCTGGGAACATGACTGAGGTTTGATGGAGGAACCCTGTGGCCTGGGAACATGACTGAGGTTTGATGGGGGTACCCTGTGGCGTGGCAACATGACTGAGGCTTGATTCTGGAACCCTGTGGCCTGGGAAATTGACTCTGATTTGATCGCAGAAACCTGTGGACTGGCAACATGACTGAGGTTTGATGGTGGAACCCTGTGCACTGGGAACTTGACTGAGGCCTGATACTGCAACCCCGTGGCCTGGGAACATGACATTGGTTTAATTAAGGAACCCTGTTTCCTGGGAACATGACTGAGCTTTGATGGTGGAACCCTGTGGCCTGGCAAGATGACAGAGGCTTGATTGTGGAACCCTCAGGCTTGAGAACATGACTGAGGCTGATGGTGGAACCCTGTGGCCTGGCAACAGGACTGAGGTTTGATGGTGGAATCCTGTGGCCTGGCAAGATGACTTTGGTTTGATTGTGGAACACTCTGGCCTGGGAATATGACTGACGTTTAATTCTGGAACCCTGTGGCCTGGGAATATGAGTGAGGCTTGATTCTGGAACCCTGTGGCCTTGGAACATGAATGGGGTTTTACTTTTGAATCCTGTGTCCAGGGAACATGACTGAGGTTTGATTCTGGAACCCTGTGTCCTGGGAACATGACTGAGGTTTGATTCTGGAACCATGTGGCCTGGGAATATGACTGAGGTTTGATTCTGGAAACCATTGGCCTGGGAACATGACTGATGTTAGATTGTGGAATCCTGTGGCCTGGGAACATGACATCGGTTTGGATTCTGAAAACCTGTGGTCTGGGAATATGACTGAGGTTTGATGGTGGTACCCTATGGCCTAGGAGCATGACTTAGCTTTGATTCTGGATCCCTGTGGCCTGGGAACATGACTGAGGCGTGATTCTGGAAACCTGAGGCCTGGGAACATGACATCTGTTTAGATTGTGGAATACTGTGCCCTGGGAACCTGACTGAGGCTTGGTACTTGAACCCTGTGGACTGGCAACATGACTGAGGTTTTATTCTGGAACCCTGTAGCATGGGAACATAACTGAGGATTGATTCTGGAACCCTGTGTCCTGGGAACATGATTGAGGTTTGATTCTGGAAACCATTGGTCTGGGAACATGACTGATGTTAGATTGTGGAATCCTGTGGCCTGGGAACATGACTGAGGTTTGATGGAGGAACCCTGTGGCCTGGGAACATGACTGAGGTTTGATGGTGGTACCCTGTGGACTGGCAACATGACTGAGGCTTGATTCTGGGACCCTGTGGCCTGGGAAATTGACTCTGATTTGATCGCAGAAACCTGTGGACTGGCAGCATGACTGAGGATTGATGGTGGAACCCTGGGCACTGGGAACATGACGAGATGCCTGACACTGTAACCCCGTGTCCTGAGAACATGACATTGTTTTGATTCTGGAAAGCTGTTTCCTGGGAACATGACTGAGGTTTGATGGTTGAACCCTGTGGACTGGCAACATGACTGAGGTTTGATTGTGGCACCCTCAGGCTTGGGAACATTACTGAGGCTTGATGGTGGAACCCTGTGTCCTGGCACCAGGACTGAGGTTTGATGGTGGAACCCTGTGGCCTGGGAACATGACATCGTTTTGGATTCTGGTACCGTGTTGCCTGGGAACATGAAATCGTTTTGATTCTGGAAACCTGTGGCCTGGGAATATGACTGAGGTTTGATGGTGGTACCCTATGGCCTGGCAACATGACTGAGGTTTGATTCTGGATCCCTGTGGCCTGGGAACATGACTGAGGCGTGATTCTGGAAACCTGTGGCCTGGGAACATGACATCTGTTTAGATTGTGGAATACTGTGCCCTGGGAACCCGACTGAGGCTTGGTTCTGGAACCCTGTGGACTGGGAATATGACTGAGGTTTTATTCTGGAACCCTGTAGACTGGGAACATAACTGAGGATTGATTCTGGAACCCTGTGGCCTGGGAACATGACATCGGTTGGATTCTGGAACCCTGTGGCATGGGAACATGACTGCGGTTTGATTGTGGAACCCACTGGCCTGGGAACATGACCGTGGTTTGATTCTGAAACCCTGTGGCCTGGGAACATGACTGAGGTTTGGTTCTGGAACCCTGTTCCCTGGGAACATGACTGAGGTTTGATTCTGGGCTCCTGTGTCCTGGGAACAAGAATGAGGTTTGAATGTGGAACCCTGTGGCCTGGGAACATGACTGAGGTTTGATTCTGGAACCATGTGTCCTGGGAATATGACTGAGGTTTGCTTCTGGATAACTGTGGCCTGGGAAAATAACTGAGGTTTCATTGTGGAAATATGAGGCCTGGGATCATGAGTGAGGTTTGATGGTGGAACACTCTGGCCTGGCAAAATGACTGAAGCTTGATTCTGGAACCCTGTGGCCTGGGAACATGACTGAGGCGTGATTCTGGAAACCTGTGGCCTGGGAACATGACATCTGTTTAGATTGTGGAATACTGTGCCCTGGGAACCCGACTGAGGCTTGGTTCTGGAACCCTGTGGACTGGGAATATGACTGAGGTTTTATTCTGGAACCCTGTAGACTGGGAACATAACTGAGGATTGATTCTGGAACCCTGTGGCCTGGGAACATGACATCGGTTGGATTCTGGAACCCTGTGGCATGGGAACATGACTGCGGTTTGATTGTGGAACCCACTGGCCTGGGAACATGACCGTGGTTTGATTCTGAAACCCTGTGGCCTGGGAACATGACTGAGGTTTGGTTCTGGAACCCTGTTCCCTGGGAACATGACTGAGGTTTGATTCTGGGCTCCTGTGTCCTGGGAACAAGAATGAGGTTTGAATGTGGAACCCTGTGGCCTGGGAACATGACTGAGGTTTGATTCTGGAACCATGTGTCCTGGGAATATGACTGAGGTTTGCTTCTGGATAACTGTGGCCTGGGAAAATAACTGAGGTTTCATTGTGGAAATATGAGGCCTGGGATCATGAGTGAGGTTTGATGGTGGAACACTCTGGCCTGGCAAAATGACTGAAGCTTGATTCTGGAACCCTGTAGCCTGGGAACTTGACTGAGGTTTGATGGCAGAAACCTGTGGACTGGCAACATGACTGAGGTTTGATTGTGGAACCCTGTGCCCTGGAAACATGACTGTGGCCTGCTACTGGAAACCCATGGCCTGGGAACTTGACATTGCTTTGATTCTGGAACCCTGTGTCCTGGGAACATGACTGAGGTTTGATTCTGGAAATCATTGGCCTGGGAACATGACTGACGTTAGATTGTGGAATCTTGTGGCCTGGGAACATGACTGAGGTTTGATGGAGGAACCCTGTGGCCTGGGAACATGACTGAGGTTTGATGGGGGTACCCTGTGGCGTGGCAACATGACTGAGGCTTGATTCTGGAACCCTGTGGCCTGGGAAATTGACTCTGATTTGATCGCAGAAACCTGTGGACTGGCAACATGACTGAGGTTTGATGGTGGAACCCTGTGGCCTGGCAAGATGACAGAGGTTTGATTGTGGAACCCTCAGGCTTGAGAACATGACTGAGGCTTGATGGTGGAACCCTGTGGCCTGGCAACAGGACTGAGGTTTGATGGTGGAATCCTGTGGCCTGGCAAGATGACTTTGGTTTGATTGTGGAACACTCTGGCCTGGGAATATGACTGACGTTTAATTCTGGAACCCTGTGGCCTGGGAATATGAATGGGGTTTTACTTTTGAATCCTGTGTCCAGGGAACATGACTGAGGTTTGATTCTGGAACCCTGTGTCCTGGGAACATGACTGAGGTTTGATTCTGGAACCATGTGGCCTGGGAATATGACTGAGGTTTGATTCTGGAAACCATTGGCCTGGGAACATGACTGATGTTAGATTGTGGAATCCTGTGGCCTGGGAACATGACATCGGTTTGGATTCTGAAAACCTGTGGTCTGGGAATATGACTGAGGTTTGATGGTCGTACCCTATGGCCTGGGAGCATGACTTAGCTTTGATTCTGGATCCCTGTGGCCTGGGAACATGACTGAGGCGTGATTCTGGAAACCTGAGGCCTGGGAACATGACATCTGTTTAGATTGTGGAATACTGTGCCCTGGGAACCTGACTGAGGCTTGGTACTTGAACCCTGTGGACTGGCAACATGACTGAGGTTTTATTCTGGAACCCTGTAGCACGGGAACATAACTGAGGATTGATTCTGGAAACCTGTGGCCTGGGAACATGACATGGGTGGAATCTGGAACCCTGTGGCCTGGGAACATGAGAACGGTGTGATTCTGGAACCCTGTGGCCTGAGAACATGTCTGAGGTTTGATGGTGGAAACCTGTGGCCTGGCAACATGACTGAGGTTTGGTTCTGGACACCTTTGTCCTGGGAACATGACTGAGGTTTGATTGTGGAACCCTGTGTCCTGGGAACATGACTGAGTTTTGATTCTGGAACCATGTGTCCTGGGAATATGACTGAGGTTTGATTCTGGATACCTGTGACCTGGGAAAATGACTGAGGTTTCATTGTGGAAATATGTGGCCTGGGATCTTGAGTGAGGTTTGATGGTGGAACACTCTGGCCTGGCAAAATGACTGAAGCTTGATTCTGGAACCCTGTGGCCTGGGAACTTGACTGAGGTTTGAAGGCAGAAACCTGTAGACTGGCAACATGACTGAGGCTTGATTGTGGAACCCTGTGCCCTGGAAACATGACTGTGGCCTGGTACTGGAAACCCATGGCCTGGGAACTTGACGTTGGTTTGATTCTGGAACCCTGTGTCCTGGGAACATGATTGAGGTTTGATTCTGGAAACCATTGGTCTGGGAACATGACTGATGTTAGATTGTGGAATCCTGTGGCCTGGGAACATGACTGAGGTTTGATGGAGGAACCCTGTGGCCTGGGAACATGACTGAGGTTTGATGGTGGTACCCTGTGGACTGGCAACATGACTGAGGCTTGATTCTGGGACCCTGTGGCCTGGGAAATTGACTCTGATTTGATCGCAGAAACCTGTGGACTGGCAGCATGACTGAGGATTGATGGTGGAACCCTGGGCACTGGGAACATGACGAGATGCCTGACACTGTAACCCCGTGTCCTGAGAACATGACATTGTTTTGATTCTGGAAAGCTGTTTCCTGGGAACATGACTGAGGTTTGATGGTTGAACCCTGTGGACTGGCAACATGACTGAGGTTTGATTGTGGCACCCTCAGGCTTGGGAACATTACTGAGGCTTGATGGTGGAACCCTGTGTCCTGGCACCAGGACTGAGGTTTGATGGTGGAACCCTGTGGCCTGGGAACATGACATCGTTTTGGATTCTGGTACCGTGTTGCCTGGGAACATGAAATCGTTTTGATTCTGGAAACCTGTGGCCTGGGAATATGACTGAGGTTTGATGGTGGTACCCTATGGCCTGGCAACATGACTGAGGTTTGATTCTGGATCCCTGTGGCCTGGGAACATGACTGAGGCGTGATTCTGGAAACCTGTGGCCTGGGAACATGACATCTGTTTAGATTGTGGAATACTGTGCCCTGGGAACCCGACTGAGGCTTGGTTCTGGAACCCTGTGGACTGGGAATATGACTGAGGTTTTATTCTGGAACCCTGTAGACTGGGAACATAACTGAGGATTGATTCTGGAACCCTGTGGCCTGGGAACATGACATCGGTTGGATTCTGGAACCCTGTGGCATGGGAACATGACTGCGGTTTGATTGTGGAACCCACTGGCCTGGGAACATGACCGTGGTTTGATTCTGAAACCCTGTGGCCTGGGAACATGACTGAGGTTTGGTTCTGGAACCCTGTTCCCTGGGAACATGACTGAGGTTTGATTCTGGGCTCCTGTGTCCTGGGAACAAGAATGAGGTTTGAATGTGGAACCCTGTGTCCTGGGAACATGACTGAGGTTTGATTCTGGAACCATGTGTCCTGGGAATATGACTGAGGTTTGCTTCTGGATAACTGTGGCCTGGGAAAATAACTGAGGTTTCATTGTGGAAATATGAGGCCTGGGATCATGAGTGAGGTTTGATGGTGGAACACTCTGGCCTGGCAAAATGACTGAAGCTTGATTCTGGAACCCTGTAGCCTGGGAACTTGACTGAGGTTTGATGGCAGAAACCTGTGGACTGGCAACATGACTGAGGTTTGATTGTGGAACCCTGTGCCCTGGAAACATGACTGTGGCCTGCTACTGGAAACCCATGGCCTGGGAACTTGACATTGCTTTGATTCTGGAACCCTGTGTCCTGGGAACATGACTGAGGTTTGATTCTGGAAATCATTGGCCTGGGAACATGACTGACGTTAGATTGTGGAATCTTGTGGCCTGGGAACATGACTGAGGTTTGATGGAGGAACCCTGTGGCCTGGGAACATGACTGAGGTTTGATGGGGGTACCCTGTGGCGTGGCAACATGACTGAGGCTTGATTCTGGAACCCTGTGGCCTGGGAAATTGACTCTGATTTGATCGCAGAAACCTGTGGACTGGCAACATGACTGAGGTTTGATGGTGGAACCCTGTGGCCTGGCAAGATGACAGAGGTTTGATTGTGGAACCCTCAGGCTTGAGAACATGACTGAGGCTTGATGGTGGAACCCTGTGGCCTGGCAACAGGACTGAGGTTTGATGGTGGAATCCTGTGGCCTGGCAAGATGACTTTGGTTTGATTGTGGAACACTCTGGCCTGGGAATATGACTGACGTTTAATTCTGGAACCCTGTGGCCTGGGAATATGAGTGAGGCTTGATTCTGGAACCCTGTGGCCTTGGAACATGAATGGGGTTTTACTTTTGAATCCTGTGTCCAGGGAACATGACTGAGGTTTGACTCTGGAACCCTGTGTCCTGGGAACATGACTGAGGTTTGATTCTGGAACCATGTGGCCTGGGAATATGACTGAGGTTTGATTCTGGAAACCATTGGCCTGGGAACATGACTGATGTTAGATTGTGGAATCCTGTGGCCTGGGAACATGACATCGGTTTGGATTCTGAAAACCTGTGGTCTGGGAATATGACTGAGGTTTGATGGTGGTACCCTATGGCCTGGGAGCATGACTTAGCTTTGATTCTGGATCCCTGTGGCCTGGGAACATGACTGAGGCGTGATTCTGGAAACCTGAGGCCTGGGAACATGACATCTGTTTAGATTGTGGAATACTGTGCCCTGGGAACCTGACTGAGGCTTGGTACTTGAACCCTGTGGACTGGCAACATGACTGAGGTTTTATTCTGGAACCCTGTAGCATGGGAACATAACTGAGGATTGATTCTGGAAACCTGTGTCCTGGGAACATGACATCGGTGGAATCTGGAACCCTGTGGCCTGGGAACATGAGAACGGTGTGATTCTGGCACCCTGTGGCCTGAGAACATGTCTGAGGTTTGATGGTGGAAACCTGTGGCCTGGCAACATGACTGAGGTTTGGTTCTGGAACCCTGTTCCCTGGGAACATGACTGAGGTTTGATTCTGGACACCTTTGTCCTGGGAACATGACTGAGGTTTGATTGTGGAACCCTGTGTCCTGGGAACATGACTGAGTTTTGATTCTGGAACCATGTGTCCTGGGAATATGACTGAGGTTTGATTCTGGATACCTGTGGCCTGGGAAAATGACTGAGGTTTCATTGTGGAAATATGTGGCCTGGGATCTTGAGTGAGGTTTGATGGTGGAACACTCTGGCCTGGCAAAATGACTGAAGCTTGATTCTGGAACCCTGTGGCCTGGGAACTTGACTGAGGTTTGATGGCAGAAACCTGTGGACTGGCAACATGACTGAGGTTTGATTGTGGAACCCTGTGCCCTGGAAACATGACTGTGGCCTGGTACTGGAAACCCATGGCCTGGGAACTTGACGTTGGTTTGATTGGAACCCTGTGTCCTGGGAACATGATTGAGGTTTGATTCTGGAAACCATTGGTCTGGGAACATGACTGATGTTAGATTGTGGAATCCTGTGGCCTGGGAACATGACTGAGGTTTGATGGAGGAACCCTGTGGCCTGGGAACATGACTGAGGTTTGATGGTGGTACCCTGTGGACTGGCAACATGACTGAGGCTTGATTCTGGGACCCTGTGGCCTGGGAAATTGACTCTGATTTGATCGCAGAAACCTGTGGACTGGCAGCATGACTGAGGATTGATGGTGGAACCCTGGGCACTGGGAACATGACGAGATGCCTGACACTGTAACCCCGTGTCCTGAGAACATGACATTGTTTTGATTCTGGAAAGCTGTTTCCTGGGAACATGACTGAGGTTTGATGGTTGAACCCTGTGGACTGGCAACATGACTGAGGTTTGATTGTGGCACCCTCAGGCTTGGGAATATTACTGAGGCTTGATGGTGGAACCCTGTGTCCTGGCACCAGGACTGAGGTTTGATGGTGGAACCCTGTGGCCTGGGAACATGACATCGTTTTGGATTCTGGTACCGTGTTGCCTGGGAACATGAAATCGTTTTGATTCTGGAAATCTGTGGCCTGGGAATATGACTGAGGTTTGATGGTGGTACCCTATGGCCTGGCAACATGACTGAGGTTTGATTCTGGAACCCTGTGTCCTGGGAACATGACTGAGGTTTGATTCTGGAACCATGTGGCCTGGGAATATGACTGAGGTTTGATTCTGGAAACCATTGGCCTGGGAACATGACTGATGTTAGATTGTGGAACCCTGTGGCCTGGGAACATGACATCGGTTTGATTCTGGAAACCATTGGCCTGGGAACATGACTGATGTTAGATTGTGGAATCCTGTGGCCTGGGAACATGACATCGGTTTGGATTCTGAAAACCTGTGGTCGGGGAATATGACTGAGGTTTGATTGTCGTACCCTATGGCCTGGGAGCATGACTTAGCTTTGATTCTGGATCCCTGTGGCCTGGGAACATGACTGAGGCGTGATTCTGGAAACCTGAGGCCTGGGAACATGACATCTGTTTAGATTGTGGAATACTGTGCCCTGGGAACCCGACTGAGGCTTGGTTCTGGAACCCTGTGGACTGGGAATATGACTGAGGTTTTATTCTGGAACCCTGTAGACTGGGAACATAACTGAGGATTGATTCTGGAACCCTGTGGCCTGGGAACATGACATCGGTTGGATTCTGGAACCCTGTGGCATGGGAACATGACTGCGGTTTGATTGTGGAACCCACTGGCCTGGGAACATGACCGTGGTTTGATTCTGAAACCCTGTGGCCTGGGAACATGACTGAGTTTTGGTTCTGGAACTCTGTTCCCTGGGAACATGACTGAGGTTTGATTCTGGGCTCCTGTGTCCTGGGAACAAGAATGAGGTTTGAATGTGGAACCTTGTGGCCTGGGAACATGACTGAGGTTTGATTCTGGAACCATGTGTCCTGGGAATATGACTGAGGTTTGCTTCTGGATAACTGTGGCCTGGAAAAATAACTGAGGTTTCATTGTGGAAATATGAGGCCTGGGATCATGAGTGAGGTTTGATGGGGGTACTCTGTGGCGTGGCAACATGACTGAGGCTTGATTCTGGAACCTCTGGCCTGGGAAATTGACTCTGATTTAATCGCAGAAACCTGTGGACTGGCAACATGACTGAGGTTTGATGGTGGAACCCTGTGGCCTGGCAAGATGACAGAGGTTTGATTGTGGAACCCTCAGGCTTGAGAACATGACTGAGGCTTGATGGTGGAACCCTGTGGCCTGGCAACAGGACTGAGGTTTGATGGTGGAATCCTGTGGCCTGGCAAGATGACTTTGGTTTGATTGTGGAACACTCTGGCCTGGGAATATGACTGACGTTTAATTCTGGAAACCTGTGGCCTGGGAATATGAGTGAGGCTTGATTCTGGAACCCTGTGGCCTTGGAACATGAATGGGGTTTTACTTTTGAATCCTGTGTCCAGGGAACATGACTGAGGTTTGATTCTGGAACCCTGTGTCCTGGGAACATGACTGAGGTTTGATTCTGGAACCATGTGGCCTGGGAATATGACTGAGGTTTGATTCTGGAAACCATTGGCCTGGGAACATGACTGATGTTAGATTGTGGAATCCTGTGGCCTGGGAACATGAAATCGTTTTGATTCTGGAAAACTGTGGCCTGGGAATATGACTGAGGTTTCATGGTGGTACCCTATGGCCTGGCAACATGACTGAGGTTTGATTCTGGATCCCTGTGGCCTGGGAACATGACTGAGGCGTGATTCTGGAAACCTGTGGCCTGGGAACATGACATCTGTTTAGATTGTGGAATACTGTGCCCTGGGAACCCGACTGAGGCTTGGTTCTGGAACCCTGTGGACTGGGAATATGACTGAGGTTTTATTCTGGAACCCTGTAGACTGGGAACATAACTGAGGATTGATTCTGGAACCCTGTGGCCTGGGAACATGACATCGGTTGGATTCTGGAACCCTGTGGCATGGGAACATGACTGCGGTTTGATTGTGGAACCCACTGGCCTGGGAACATGACCGTGGTTTGATTCTGAAACCCTGTGGCCTGGGAACATGACTGAGGTTTGGTTCTGGAACCCTGTTCCCTGGGAACATGACTGAGGTTTGATTCTGGGCTCCTGTGTCCTGGGAACAAGAATGAGGTTTGAATGTGGAACCCTGTGGCCTGGGAACATGACTGAGGTTTGATTCTGGAACCATGTGTCCTGGGAATATGACTGAGGTTTGCTTCTGGATAACTGTGGCCTGGGAAAATAACTGAGGTTTCATTGTGGAAATATGAGGCCTGGGATCATGAGTGAGGTTTGATGGTGGAACACTCTGGCCTGGCAAAATGACTGAAGCTTGATTCTGGAACCCTGTAGCCTGGGAACTTGACTGAGGTTTGATGGCAGAAACCTGTGGACTGGCAACATGACTGAGGTTTGATTGTGGAACCCTGTGCCCTGGAAACATGACTGTGGCCTGCTACTGGAAACCCATGGCCTGGGAACTTGACATTGCTTTGATTCTGGAACCCTGTGTCCTGGGAACATGACTGAGGTTTGATTCTGGAAATCATTGGCCTGGGAACATGACTGACGTTAGATTGTGGAATCTTGTGGCCTGGGAACATGACTGAGGTTTGATGGAGGAACCCTGTGGCCTGGGAACATGACTGAGGTTTGATGGGGGTACCCTGTGGCGTGGCAACATGACTGAGGCTTGATTCTGGAACCCTGTGGCCTGGGAAATTGACTCTGATTTGATCGCAGAAACCTGTGGACTGGCAACATGACTGAGGTTTGATGGTGGAACCCTGTGGCCTGGCAAGATGACAGAGGTTTGATTGTGGAACCCTCAGGCTTGAGAACATGACTGAGGCTTGATGGTGGAACCCTGTGGCCTGGCAACAGGACTGAGGTTTGATGGTGGAATCCTGTGGCCTGGCAAGATGACTTTGGTTTGATTGTGGAACACTCTGGCCTGGGAATATGACTGACGTTTAATTCTGGAACCCTGTGGCCTGGGAATATGAATGGGGTTTTACTTTTGAATCCTGTGTCCAGGGAACATGACTGAGGTTTGATTCTGGAACCCTGTGTCCTGGGAACATGACTGAGGTTTGATTCTGGAACCATGTGGCCTGGGAATATGACTGAGGTTTGATTCTGGAAACCATTGGCCTGGGAACATGACTGATGTTAGATTGTGGAATCCTGTGGCCTGGGAACATGACATCGGTTTGGATTCTGAAAACCTGTGGTCTGGGAATATGACTGAGGTTTGATGGTGGTACCCTATGGCCTGGGAGCATGACTTAGCTTTGATTCTGGATCCCTGTGGCCTGGGAACATGACTGAGGCGTGATTCTGGAAACCTGAGGCCTGGGAACATGACATCTGTTTAGATTGTGGAATACTGTGCCCTGGGAACCTGACTGAGGCTTGGTACTTGAACCCTGTGGACTGGCAACATGACTGAGGTTTTATTCTGGAACCCTGTAGCATGGGAACATAACTGAGGATTGATTCTGGAAACCTGTGGCCTGGGAACATGACATCGGTGGAATCTGGAACCCTGTGGCCTGGGAACATGAGAACGGTGTGATTCTGGAACCCTGTGGCCTGAGAACATGTCTGAGGTTTGATGGTGGAAACCTGTGGCCTGGCAACATGACTGAGGTTTGGTTCTGGAACCCTGTTCCCTGGGAACATGACTGAGGTTTGATTCTGGACACCTTTGTCCTGGGAACATGACTGAGGTTTGATTGTGGAACCCTGTGTCCTGGGAACATGACTGAGGTTTGATTCTGGAACCATGTGTCCTGGGAATATGACTGAGGTTTGATTCTGGATACCTGTGGCCTGGGAAAATGACTGAGGTTTCATTGTGGAAATATGTGGCCTGGGATCTTGAGTGAGGTTTGATGGTGGAACACTCTGGCCTGGCAAAATGACTGAAGCTTGATTCTGGAACCCTGTGGCCTGGGAACTTGACTGAGGTTTGATGGCAGAAACCTGTGGACTGGCAACATGACTGAGGTTTGATTGTGGAACCCTGTGCCCTGGAAACATGACTGTGGCCTGGTACTGGAAACCCATGGCCTGGGAACTTGACGTTGGTTTGATTCTGGAACCCTGTGTCCTGGGAACATGATTGAGGTTTGATTCTGGAAACCATTGGTCTGGGAACATGACTGATGTTAGATTGTGGAATCCTGTGGCCTGGGAACATGACTGAGGTTTGATGGAGGAACCCTGTGGCCTGGGAACATGACTGAGGTTTGATGGTGGTACCCTGTGGACTGGCAACATGACTGAGGCTTGATTCTGGGACCCTGTGGCCTGGGAAATTGACTCTGATTTGATCGCAGAAACCTGTGGACTGGCAACATGACTGAGGATTGATGGTGGAACCCTGGGCACTGGGAACATGACGAGATGCCTGACACTGTAACCCCGTGTCCTGAGAACATGACATTGTTTTGATTCTGGAAAGCTGTTTCCTGGGAACATGACTGAGGTTTGATGGTTGAACCCTGTGGACTGGCAACATGACTGACGTTTGATTGTGGCACCCTCAGGCTTGGGAACATTACTGAGGCTTGATGGTGGAACCCTGTGTCCTGGCACCAGGACTGAGGTTTGATGGTGGAACCCTGTGGCCTGGGAGCATGACATCGTTTTGGATTCTGGTACCGTGTTGCCTGGGGACATGAAATCGTTTTGATTCTGGAAAACTGTGGCCTGGGAATATGACTGAGGTTTCATGGTGGTACCCTATGGCCTGGCAACATGACTGAGGTTTGATTCTGGATCCCTGTGGCCTGGGAACATGACTGAGGCGTGATTCTGGAAACCTGTGGCCTGGGAACATGACATCTGTTTAGATTGTGGAATACTGTGCCCTGGGAACCCGACTGAGGCTTGGTTCTGGAACCCTGTGGACTGGGAATATGACTGAGGTTTTATTCTGGAACCCTGTAGACTGGGAACATAACTGAGGATTGATTCTGGAACCCTGTGGCCTGGGAACATGACATCGGTTGGATTCTGGAACCCTGTGGCATGGGAACATGACTGCGGTTTGATTGTGGAACCCACTGGCCTGGGAACATGACCGTGGTTTGATTCTGAAACCCTGTGGCCTGGGAACATGACTGAGGTTTGGTTCTGGAACTCTGTTCCCTGGGAACATGACTGAGGTTTGATTCTGGGCTCCTGTGTCCTGGGAACAAGAATGAGGTTTGAATGTGGAACCCTGTGGCCTGGGAACATGACTGAGGTTTGATTCTGGAACCATGTGTCCTGGGAATATGACTGAGGTTTGCTTCTGGATAACTGTGGCCTGGGAAAATAACTGAGGTTTCATTGTGGAAATATGAGGCCTGGGATCATGAGTGAGGTTTGATGGGGGTACCCTGTGGCGTGGCAACATGACTGAGGCTTGATTCTGGAACCTCTGGCCTGGGAAATTGACTCTGATTTAATCGCAGAAACCTGTGGACTGGCAACATGACTGAGGTTTGATGGTGGAACCCTGTGGCCTGGCAAGATGACAGAGGTTTGATTGTGGAACCCTCAGGCTTGAGAACATGACTGAGGCTTGATGGTGGAACCCTGTGGCCTGGCAACAGGACTGAGGTTTGATGGTGGAATCCTGTGGCCTGGCAAGATGACTTTGGTTTGATTGTGGAACACTCTGGCCTGGGAATATGACTGACGTTTAATTCTGGAAACCTGTGGCCTGGGAATATGAGTGAGGCTTGATTCTGGAACCCTGTGGCCTTGGAACATGAATGGGGTTTTACTTTTGAATCCTGTGTCCAGGGAACATGACTGAGGTTTGATTCTGGAACCCTGTGTCCTGGGAACATGACTGAGGTTTGATTCTGGAACCATGTGGCCTGGGAATATGACTGAGGTTTCATTCTGGAAACCATTGGCCTGGGAACATGACTGATGTTAGATTGTGGAATCCTGTGGCCTGGGAACATGAAATCGTTTTGATTCTGGAAAACTGTGGCCTGGGAATATGACTGAGGTTTCATGGTGGTACCCTATGGCCTGGCAACATGACTGAGGTTTGATTCTGGATCCCTGTGGCCTGGGAACATGACTGAGGCGTGATTCTGGAAACCTGTGGCCTGGGAACATGACATCTGTTTAGATTGTGGAATACTGTGCCCTGGGAACCCGACTGAGGCTTGGTTCTGGAACCCTGTGGACTGGGAATATGACTGAGGTTTTATTCTGGAACCCTGTAGACTGGGAACATAACTGAGGATTGATTCTGGAACCCTGTGGCCTGGGAACATGACATCGGTTGGATTCTGGAACCCTGTGGCATGGGAACATGACTGCGGTTTGATTGTGGAACCCACTGGCCTGGGAACATGACCGTGGTTTGATTCTGAAACCCTGTGGCCTGGGAACATGACTGAGGTTTGGTTCTGGAACCCTGTTCCCTGGGAACATGACTGAGGTTTGATTCTGGGCTCCTGTGTCCTGGGAACAAGAATGAGGTTTGAATGTGGAACCCTGTGGCCTGGGAACATGACTGAGGTTTGATTCTGGAACCATGTGTCCTGGGAATATGACTGAGGTTTGCTTCTGGATAACTGTGGCCTGGGAAAATAACTGAGGTTTCATTGTGGAAATATGAGGCCTGGGATCATGAGTGAGGTTTGATGGTGGAACACTCTGGCCTGGCAAAATGACTGAAGCTTGATTCTGGAACCCTGTAGCCTGGGAACTTGACTGAGGTTTGATGGCAGAAACCTGTGGACTGGCAACATGACTGAGGTTTGATTGTGGAACCCTGTGCCCTGGAAACATGACTGTGGCCTGCTACTGGAAACCCATGGCCTGGGAACTTGACATTGCTTTGATTCTGGAACCCTGTGTCCTGGGAACATGACTGAGGTTTGATTCTGGAAATCATTGGCCTGGGAACATGACTGACGTTAGATTGTGGAATCTTGTGGCCTGGGAACATGACTGAGGTTTGATGGAGGAACCCTGTGGCCTGGGAACATGACTGAGGTTTGATGGGGGTACCCTGTGGCGTGGCAACATGACTGAGGCTTGATTCTGGAACACTGTGGCCTGGGAAATTGACTCTGATTTGATCGCAGAAACCTGTGGACTGGCAACATGACTGAGGTTTGATGGTGGAACCCTGTGGCCTGGCAAGATGACAGAGGTTTGATTGTGGAACCCTCAGGCTTGAGAACATGACTGAGGCTTGATGGTGGAACCCTGTGGCCTGGCAACAGGACTGAGGTTTGATGGTGGAATCCTGTGGCCTGGCAAGATGACTTTGGTTTGATTGTGGAACACTCTGGCCTGGGAATATGACTGACGTTTAATTCTGGAACCCTGTGGCCTGGGAATATGAATGGGGTTTTACTTTTGAATCCTGTGTCCAGGGAACATGACTGAGGTTTGATTCTGGAACCCTGTGTCCTGGGAACATGACTGAGGTTTGATTCTGGAACCATGTGGCCTGGGAATATGACTGAGGTTTGATTCTGGAAACCATTGGCCTGGGAACATGACTGATGTTAGATTGTGGAATCCTGTGGCCTGGGAACATGACATCGGTTTGGATTCTGAAAACCTGTGGTCTGGGAATATGACTGAGGTTTGATGGTCGTACCCTATGGCCTGGGAGCATGACTTAGCTTTGATTCTGGATCCCTGTGGCCTGGGAACATGACTGAGGCGTGATTCTGGAAACCTGAGGCCTGGGAACATGACATCTGTTTAGATTGTGGAATACTGTGCCCTGGGAACCTGACTGAGGCTTGGTACTTGAACCCTGTGGACTGGCAACATGACTGAGGTTTTATTCTGGAACCCTGTAGCATGGGAACATAACTGAGGATTGATTCTGGAAACCTGTGGCCTGGGAACATGACATCGGTGGAATCTGGAACCCTGTGGCCTGGGAACATGAGAACGGTGTGATTCTGGAACCCTGTGGCCTGAGAACATGTCTGAGGTTTGATGGTGGAAACCTGTGGCCTGGCAACATGACTGAGGTTTGGTTCTGGAACCCTGTTCCCTGGGAACATGACTGAGGTTTGATTCTGGACACCTTTGTCCTGGGAACATGACTGAGGTTTGATTGTGGAACCCTGTGTCCTGGGAACATGACTGAGGTTTGATTCTGGAACCATGTGTCCTGGGAATATGACTGAGGTTTGATTCTGGATACCTGTGGCCTGGGAAAATGACTGAGGTTTCATTGTGGAAATATGTGGCCTGGGATCTTGAGTGAGGTTTGATGGTGGAACACTCTGGCCTGGCAAAATGACTGAAGCTTGATTCTGGAACCCTGTGGCCTGGGAACTTGACTGAGGTTTGATGGCAGAAACCTGTGGACTGGCAACATGACTGAGGTTTGATTGTGGAACCCTGTGCCCTGGAAACATGACTGTGGCCTGGTACTGGAAACCCATGGCCTGGGAACTTGACGTTGGTTTGATTCTGGAACCCTGTGTCCTGGGAACATGATTGAGGTTTGATTCTGGAAACCATTGGTCTGGGAACATGACTGATGTTAGATTGTGGAATCCTGTGGCCTGGGAACATGACTGAGGTTTGATGGAGGAACCCTGTGGCCTGGGAACATGACTGAGGTTTGATGGTGGTACCCTGTGGACTGGCAACATGACTGAGGCTTGATTCTGGGACCCTGTGGCCTGGGAAATTGACTCTGATTTGATCGCAGAAACCTGTGGACTGGCAACATGACTGAGGATTGATGGTGGAACCCTGGGCACTGGGAACATGACGAGATGCCTGACACTGTAACCCCGTGTCCTGAGAACATGACATTGTTTTGATTCTGGAAAGCTGTTTCCTGGGAACATGACTGAGGTTTGATGGTTGAACCCTGTGGACTGGCAACATGACTGACGTTTGATTGTGGCACCCTCAGGCTTGGGAACATTACTGAGGCTTGATGGTGGAACCCTGTGTCCTGGCACCAGGACTGAGGTTTGATGGTGGAACCCTGTGGCCTGGGAGCATGACATCGTTTTGGATTCTGGTACCGTGTTGCCTGGGGACATGAAATCGTTTTGATTCTGGAAAACTGTGGCCTGGGAATATGACTGAGGTTTCATGGTGGTACCCTATGGCCTGGCAACATGACTGAGGTTTGATTCTGGATCCCTGTGGCCTGGGAACATGACTGAGGCGTGATTCTGGAAACCTGTGGCCTGGGAACATGACATCTGTTTAGATTGTGGAATACTGTGCCCTGGGAACCCGACTGAGGCTTGGTTCTGGAACCCTGTGGACTGGGAATATGACTGAGGTTTTATTCTGGAACCCTGTAGACTGGGAACATAACTGAGGATTGATTCTGGAACCCTGTGGCCTGGGAACATGACATCGGTTGGATTCTGGAACCCTGTGGCATGGGAACATGACTGCGGTTTGATTGTGGAACCCACTGGCCTGGGAACATGACCGTGGTTTGATTCTGAAACCCTGTGGCCTGGGAACATGACTGAGGTTTGGTTCTGGAACTCTGTTCCCTGGGAACATGACTGAGGTTTGATTCTGGGCTCCTGTGTCCTGGGAACAAGAATGAGGTTTGAATGTGGAACCCTGTGGCCTGGGAACATGACTGAGGTTTGATTCTGGAACCATGTGTCCTGGGAATATGACTGAGGTTTGCTTCTGGATAACTGTGGCCTGGGAAAATAACTGAGGTTTCATTGTGGAAATATGAGGCCTGGGATCATGAGTGAGGTTTGATGGGGGTACCCTGTGGCGTGGCAACATGACTGAGGCTTGATTCTGGAACCTCTGGCCTGGGAAATTGACTCTGATTTAATCGCAGAAACCTGTGGACTGGCAACATGACTGAGGTTTGATGGTGGAACCCTGTGGCCTGGCAAGATGACAGAGGTTTGATTGTGGAACCCTCAGGCTTGAGAACATGACTGAGGCTTGATGGTGGAACCCTGTGGCCTGGCAACAGGACTGAGGTTTGATGGTGGAATCCTGTGGCCTGGCAAGATGACTTTGGTTTGATTGTGGAACACTCTGGCCTGGGAATATGACTGACGTTTAATTCTGGAAACCTGTGGCCTGGGAATATGAGTGAGGCTTGATTCTGGAACCCTGTGGCCTTGGAACATGAATGGGGTTTTACTTTTGAATCCTGTGTCCAGGGAACATGACTGAGGTTTGATTCTGGAACCCTGTGTCCTGGGAACATGACTGAGGTTTGATTCTGGAACCATGTGGCCTGGGAATATGACTGAGGTTTGATTCTGGAAACCATTGGCCTGGGAACATGACTGATGTTAGATTGTGGAATCCTGTGGCCTGGGAACATGAAATCGTTTTGATTCTGGAAACCTGTGGCCTGGGAATATGACTGAGGTTTGATGGTGGTACCCTATGGCCTGGCAACATGACTGAGGTTTGATTCTGGATCCCTGTGGCCTGGGAACATGACTGAGGCGTGATTCTGGAAACCTGTGGCCTAGGAACATGACATCTGTTTAGATTGTGGAATACTGTGCCCTGGGAACCCGACTGAGGCTTGGTTCTGGAACCCTGTGGACTGGGAATATGACTGAGGTTTTATTCTGGAACCCTGTAGACTGGGAACATAACTGAGGATTGATTCTGGAACCCTGTGGCCTGGGAACATGACATCGGTTGGATTCTGGAACCCTGTGGCATGGGAACATGACTGCGGTTTGATTGTGGAACCCACTGGCCTGGGAACATGACCGTGGTTTGATTCTGAAACCCTGTGGCCTGGGAACATGACTGAGGTTTGGTTCTGGAACTCTGTTCCCTGGGAACATGACTGAGGTTTGATTCTGGGCTCCTGTGTCCTGGGAACAAGAATGAGGTTTGAATGTGGAACCCTGTGGCCTGGGAACATGACTGAGGTTTGATTCTGGAACCATGTGTCCTGGGAATATGACTTAGGTTTGCTTCTGGATAACTGTGGCCTGGGAAAATAACTGAGGTTTCATTGTGGAAATATGAGGCCTGGGATCATGAGTGAGGTTTGATGGTGGAACACTCTGGCCTGGCAAAATGACTGAAGCTTGATTCTGGAACCCTGTAGCCTGGGAACTTGACTGAGGTTTGATGGCAGAAACCTGTGGACTGGCAACATGACTGAGGTTTGATTGTGGAACCCTGTGCCCTGGAAACATGACTGTGGCCTGCTACTGGAAACCCATGGCCTGGGAACTTGACATTGCTTTGATTCTGGAACCCTGTGTCCTGGGAACATGACTGAGGTTTGATTCTGGAAATCATTGGCCTGGGAACATGACTGACGTTAGATTGTGGAATCTTGTGGCCTGGGAACATGACTGAGGTTTGATGGAGGAACCCTGTGGCCTGGGAACATGACTGAGGTTTGATGGGGGTACCCTGTGGCGTGGCAACAAGACTGAGGCTTGATTCTGGAACCCTGTGGCCTGGGAAATTGACTCTGATTTGATCGCAGAAACCTGTGGACTGGCAACATGACTGAGGTTTGATGGTGGAACCCTGTGGCCTGGCAAGATGACAGAGGTTTGATTGTGGAACCCTCAGGCTTGAGAACATGACTGAGGCTTGATGGTGGAACCCTGTGGCCTGGCAACAGGACTGAGGTTTGATGGTGGAATCCTGTGTCCTGGGAACATGACTGAGGTTTGATTCTGGAACCATGTGGCCTGGGAATATGACTGAGGTTTGATTCTGGAAACCATTGGCCTGGGAACATGACTGATGTTAGATTGTGGAATCCTGTGGCCTGGGAACATGACATCGGTTTGGATTCTGAAAACCTGTGGTCTGGGAATATGACTGAGGTTTGATGGTGGTACCCTATGGCCTGGGAGCATGACTTAGCTTTGATTCTGGATCCCTGTGGCCTGGGAACATGACTGAGGCGTGATTCTGGAAACCTGAGGCCTGGGAACATGACATCTGTTTAGATTGTGGAATACTGTGCCCTGGGAACCTGACTGAGGCTTGGTACTTGAACCCTGTGGACTGGCAACATGACTGAGGTTTTATTCTGGAACCCTGTAGCATGGGAACATAACTGAGGATTGATTCTGGAAACCTGTGGCCTGGGAACATGACATCGGTGGAATCTGGAACCCTGTGGCCTGGGAACATGAGAACGGTGTGATTCTGGAACCCTGTGGCCTGAGAACATGTCTGAGGTTTGATGGTGGAAACCTGTGGCCTGGCAACATGACTGAGGTTTGGTTCTGGAACCCTGTTCCCTGGGAACATGACTGAGGTTTGATTCTGGACACCTTTGTCCTGGGAACATGACTGAGGTTTGATTGTGGAACCCTGTGTCCTGGGAACATGACTGAGTTTTGATTCTGGAACCATGTGTCCTGGGAATATGACTGAGGTTTGATTCTGGATACCTGTGGCCTGGGAAAATGACTGAGGTTTCATTGTGGAAATATGTGGCCTGGGATCTTGAGTGAGGTTTGATGGTGGAACACTCTGGCCTGGCAAAATGACTGAAGCTTGATTCTGGAACCCTGTGGCCTGGGAACTTGACTGAGGTTTGATGGCAGAAACCTGTGGACTGGCAACATGACTGAGGTTTGATTGTGGAACCCTGTGCCCTGGAAACATGACTGTGGCCTGGTACTGGAAACCCATGGCCTGGGAACTTGACGTTGGTTTGATTCTGGAACCCTGTGTCCTGGGAACATGATTGAGGTTTGATTCTGGAAACCATTGGTCTGGGAACATGACTGATGTTAGATTGTGGAATCCTGTGGCCTGGGAACATGACTGAGGTTTGATGGAGGAACCCTGTGGCCTGGGAACATGACTGAGGTTTGATGGTGGTACCCTGTGGACTGGCAACATGACTGAGGCTTGATTCTGGGACCCTGTGGCCTGGGAAATTGACTCTGATTTGATCGCAGAAACCTGTGGACTGGCAACATGACTGAGGATTGATGGTGGAACCCTGGGCACTGGGAACATGACGAGATGCCTGACACTGTAACCCCGTGTCCTGAGAACATGACATTGTTTTGATTCTGGAAAGCTGTTTCCTGGGAACATGACTGAGGTTTGATGGTTGAACCCTGTGGACTGGCAACATGACTGACGTTTGATTGTGGCACCCTCAGGCTTGGGAACATTACTGAGGCTTGATGGTGGAACCCTGTGTCCTGGCACCAGGACTGAGGTTTGATGGTGGAACCCTGTGGCCTGGGAGCATGACATCGTTTTGGATTCTGGTACCGTGTTGCCTGGGGACATGAAATCGTTTTGATTCTGGAAAACTGTGGCCTGGGAATATGACTGAGGTTTCATGGTGGTACCCTATGGCCTGGCAACATGACTGAGGTTTGATTCTGGATCCCTGTGGCCTGGGAACATGACTGAGGCGTGATTCTGGAAACCTGTGGCCTGGGAACATGACATCTGTTTAGATTGTGGAATACTGTGCCCTGGGAACCCGACTGAGGCTTGGTTCTGGAACCCTGTGGACTGGGAATATGACTGAGGTTTTATTCTGGAACCCTGTAGACTGGGAACATAACTGAGGATTGATTCTGGAACCCTGTGGCCTGGGAACATGACATCAGTTGGATTCTGGAACCCTGTGGCATGGGAACATGACTGCGGTTTGATTGTGGAACCCACTGGCCTGGGAACATGACCGTGGTTTGATTCTGAAACCCTGTGGCCTGGGAACATGACTGAGGTTTGGTTCTGGAACCCTGTTCCCTGGGAACATGACTGAGGTTTGATTCTGGGCTCCTGTGTCCTGGGAACAAGAATGAGGTTTGAATGTGGAACCCTGTGGCCTGGGAACATGACTGAGGTTTGATTCTGGAACCATGTGTCCTGGGAATATGACTGAGGTTTGCTTCTGGATAACTGTGGCCTGGGAAAATAACTGAGGTTTCATTGTGGAAATATGAGGCCTGGGATCATGAGTGAGGTTTGATGGTGGAACACTCTGGCCTGGCAAAATGACTGAAGCTTGATTCTGGAACCCTGTAGCCTGGGAACTTGACTGAGGTTTGATGGCAGAAACCTGTGGACTGGCAACATGACTGAGGTTTGATTGTGGAACCCTGTGCCCTGGAAACATGACTGTGGCCTGCTACTGGAAACCCATGGCCTGGGAACTTGACATTGCTTTGATTCTGGAACCCTGTGTCCTGGGAACATGACTGAGGTTTGATTCTGGAAATCATTGGCCTGGGAACATGACTGACGTTAGATTGTGGAATCTTGTGGCCTGGGAACATGACTGAGGTTTGATGGAGGAAACCTGTGGCCTGGGAACATGACTGAGGTTTGATGGGGGTACCCTGTGGACTGGCAACATGACTGAGGCTTGATTCTGGAACCCTGTGGCCTGGGAAATTGACTCTGATTTGATCGCAGAAACCTGTGGACTGGCAACATGACTGAGGTTTGATGGTGGAACCCTGTGGCCTGGCAAGATGACAGAGGTTTGATTGTGGAACCCTCAGGCTTGAGAACATGACTGAGGCTTGATGGTGGAACCCTGTGGCCTGGCAACAGGACTGAGGTTTGATGGTGGAATCCTGTGGCCTGGCAAGATGACTTTGGTTTGATTGTGGAACACTCTGGCCTGGGAATATGACTGACGTTTAATTCTGGAACCCTGTGGCCTGGGAATATGAATGGGGTTTTACTTTTGAATCCTGTGTCCAGGGAACATGACTGAGGTTTGATTCTGGAACCCTGTGTCCTGGGAACATGACTGAGGTTTGATTCTGGAACCATGTGGCCTGGGAATATGACTGAGGTTTGATTCTGGAAACCATTGGCCTGGGAACATGACTGATGTTAGATTGTGGAATCCTGTGGCCTGGGAACATGACATCGGTTTGGATTCTGAAAACCTGTGGTCTGGGAATATGACTGAGGTTTGATGGTGGTACCCTATGGCCTGGGAGCATGACTTAGCTTTGATTCTGGATCCCTGTGGCCTGGGAACATGACTGAGGCGTGATTCTGGAAACCTGAGGCCTGGGAACATGACATCTGTTTAGATTGTGGAATACTGTGCCCTGGGAACCTGACTGAGGCTTGGTACTTGAACCCTGTGGACTGGCAACATGACTGAGGTTTTATTCTGGAACCCTGTAGCATGGGAACATAACTGAGGATTGATTCTGGAAACCTGTGGCCTGGGAACATGACATCGGTGGAATCTGGAACCCTGTGGCCTGGGAACATGAGAACGGTGTGATTCTGGAACCCTGTGGCCTGAGAACATGTCTGAGGTTTGATGGTGGAAACCTGTGGCCTGGCAACATGACTGAGGTTTGGTTCTGGAACCCTGTTCCCTGGGAACATGACTGAGGTTTGATTCTGGACACCTTTGTCCTGGGAACATGACTGAGGTTTGATTGTGGAACCCTGTGTCCTGGGAACATGACTGAGGTTTGATTCTGGAACCATGTGTCCTGGGAATATGACTGAGGTTTGATTCTGGATACCTGTGGCCTGGGAAAATGACTGAGGTTTCATTGTGGAAATATGTGGCCTGGGATCTTGAGTGAGGTTTGATGGTGGAACACTCTGGCCTGGCAAAATGACTGAAGCTTGATTCTGGAACCCTGTAGCCTGGGAACTTGACTGAGGTTTGATGGCAGAAACCTGTGGACTGGCAACATGACTGAGGTTTGATTGTGGAACCCTGTGCCCTGGAAACATGACTGTGGCCTGGTACTGGAAACCCATGGCCTGGGAACTTGACGTTGGTTTGATTCTGGAACCCTGTGTCCTGGGAACATGATTGAGGTTTGATTCTGGAAACCATTGGTCTGGGAACATGACTGATGTTAGATTGTGGAATCCTGTGGCCTGGGAACATGACTGAGGTTTGATGGAGGAACCCTGTGGCCTGGGAACATGACTGAGGTTTGATGGTGGTACCCTGTGGACTGGCAACATGACTGAGGCTTGATTCTGGGACCCTGTGGCCTGGGAAATTGACTCTGATTTGATCGCAGAAACCTGTGGACTGGCAACATGACTGAGGATTGATGGTGGAACCCTGGGCACTGGGAACATGACGAGATGCCTGACACTGTAACCCCGTGTCCTGAGAACATGACATTGTTTTGATTCTGGAAAGCTGTTTCCTGGGAACATGACTGAGGTTTGATGGTTGAACCCTGTGGACTGGCAACATGACTGACGTTTGATTGTGGCACCCTCAGGCTTGGGAACATTACTGAGGCTTGATGGTGGAACCCTGTGTCCTGGCACCAGGACTGAGGTTTGATGGTGGAACCCTGTGGCCTGGGAGCATGACATCGTTTTGGATTCTGGTACCGTGTTGCCTGGGGACATGAAATCGTTTTGATTCTGGAAAACTGTGGCCTGGGAATATGACTGAGGTTTCATGGTGGTACCCTATGGCCTGGCAACATGACTGAGGTTTGATTCTGGATCCCTGTGGCCTGGGAACATGACTGAGGCGTGATTCTGGAAACCTGTGGCCTGGGAACATGACATCTGTTTAGATTGTGGAATACTGTGCCCTGGGAACCCGACTGAGGCTTGGTTCTGGAACCCTGTGGACTGGGAATATGACTGAGGTTTTATTCTGGAACCCTGTAGACTGGGAACATAACTGAGGATTGATTCTGGAACCCTGTGGCCTGGGAACATGACATCGGTTGGATTCTGGAACCCTGTGGCATGGGAACATGACTGCGGTTTGATTGTGGAACCCACTGGCCTGGGAACATGACCGTGGTTTGATTCTTAAACCCTGTGGCCTGGGAACATGAATGAGGTTTGGTTATGGAACCCTGTTCCCTGGGAACATGACTGAGGTTTGATTCTGGGCTCCTGTGTCCTGGGAACAAGAATGAGGTTTGAATGTGGAACCCTGTGGCCTGGGAACATGACTGAGGTTTGATTCTGGAACCCTGTGTCCTGGGAACATGACTGAGGTTTGATTCTGGAACCATGTGGCCTGGGAATATGACTGAGGTTTGATTCTGGAAACCATTGGCCTGGGAACATGACTGATGTTAGATTGTGGAATCCTGTGGCCTGGGAACATGACATCGGTTTGGATTCTGAAAACCTGTGGTCTGGGAATATGACTGAGGTTTGATGGTGGTACCCTATGGCCTGGGAGCATGACTTAGCTTTGATTCTGGATCCCTGTGGCCTGGGAACATGACTGAGGCGTGATTCTGGAAACCTGAGGCCTGGGAACATGACATCTGTTTAGATTGTGGAATACTGTGCCCTGGGAACCTGACTGAGGCTTGGTACTTGAACCCTGTGGACTGGCAACATGACTGAGGTTTTATTCTGGAAGCCTGTAGCATGGGAACATAACTGAGGATTGATTCTGGAAACCTGTGGCCTGGGAACATGACATCGGTGGAATCTGGAACCCTGTGGCCTGGGAACATGAGAACGGTGTGATTCTGGAACCCTGTGGCCTGAGAACATGTCTGAGGTTTGATGGTGGAAACCTGTGGCCTGGCAACATGACTGAGGTTTGGTTCTGGAACCCTGTTCCCTGGGAACATGACTGAGGTTTGATTCTGGACACCTTTGTCCTGGGAACATGACTGAGGTTTGATTGTGGAACCCTGTGTCCTGGGAACATGACTGAGTTTTGATTCTGGAACCATGTGTCCTGGGAATATGACTGAGGTTTGATTCTGGATACCTGTGGCCTGGGAAAATGACTGAGGTTTCATTGTGGAAATATGTGGCCTGGGATCTTGAGTGAGGTTTGATGGTGGAACACTCTGGCCTGGCAAAATGACTGAAGCTTGATTCTGGAACCCTGTGGCCTGGGAACTTGACTGAGGTTTGATGGCAGAAACCTGTGGACTGGCAACATGACTGAGGTTTGATTGTGGAACCCTGTGCCCTGGAAACATGACTGTGGCCTGGTACTGGAAACCCATGGCCTGGGAACTTGACGTTGGTTTGATTCTGGAACCCTGTGTCCTGGGAACATGATTGAGGTTTGATTCTGGAAACCATTGGTCTGGGAACATGACTGATGTTAGATTGTGGAATCCTGTGGCCTGGGAACATGACTGAGGTTTGATGGAGGAACCCTGTGGCCTGGGAACATGACTGAGGTTTGATGGTGGTACCCTGTGGACTGGCAACATGACTGAGGCTTGATTCTGGGACTCTGTGGCCTGGGAAATTGACTCTGATTTGATCGCAGAAACCTGTGGACTGGCAACATGACTGAGGATTGATGGTGGAACCCTGGGCACTGGGAACATGCCGAGATGCCTGACACTGTAACCCCGTGTCCTGAGAACATGACATTGTTTTGATTCTGGAAAGCTGTTTCCTGGGAACATGACTGAGGTTTGATGGTTGAACCCTGTGGACTGGCAACATGACTGACGTTTGATTGTGGCACCCTCAGGCTTGGGAACATTACTGAGGCTTGATGGTGGAACCCTGTGTCCTGGCACCAGGACTGAGGTTTGATGGTGGAACCCTGTGGCCTGGGAGCATGACATCGTTTTGGATTCTGGTACCGTGTTGCCTGGGGACATGAAATCGTTTTGATTCTGGAAACCTGTGGCCTGGGAATATGACTGAGGTTTGATGGTGGTACCCTATGGCCTGGCAACATGACTGAGGTTTGATTCTGGATCCCTGTGGCCTGGGAACATGACTGAGGCGTGATTCTGGAAACCTGTGGCCTGGGAACATGACATCTGTTTAGATTGTGGAATACTGTGCCCTGGGAACCCGACTGAGGCTTGGTTCTGGAACCCTGTGGACTGGGAATATGACTGAGGTTTTATTCTGGAACCCTGTAGACTGGGAACATAACTGAGGATTGATTCTGGAACCCTGTGGCCTGGGAACATGACATCGGTTGGATTCTGGAACCCTGTGGCATGGGAACATGACTGCGGTTTGATTGTGGAACCCACTGGCCTGGGAACATGACCGTGGTTTGATTCTGAAACCCTGTGGCCTGGGAACATGACTGAGGTTTGGTTCTGGAACCCTGTTCCCTGGGAACATGACTGAGGTTTGATTCTGGGCTCCTGTGTCCTGGGAACAAGAATGAGGTTTGAATGTGGAACCCTGTGGCCTGGGAACATGACTGAGGTTTGATTCTGGAACCATGTGTCCTGGGAATATGACTGAGGTTTGCTTCTGGATAACTGTGGCCTGGGAAAATAACTGAGGTTTCATTGTGGAAATATGAGGCCTGGGATCATGAGTGAGGTTTGATGGTGGAACACTCTGGCCTGGCAAAATGACTGAAGCTTGATTCTGGAACCCTGTAGCCTGGGAACTTGACTGAGGTTTGATGGCAGAAACCTGTGGACTGGCAACATGACTGAGGTTTGATTGTGGAACCCTGTGCCCTGGAAACATGACTGTGGCCTGCTACTGGAAACCCATGGCCTGGGAACTTGACATTGCTTTGATTCTGGAACCCTGTGTCCTGGGAACATGACTGAGGTTTGATTCTGGAAATCATTGGCCTGGGAACATGACTGACGTTAGATTGTGGAATCTTGTGGCCTGGGAACATGACTGAGGTTTGATGGAGGAACCCTGTGGCCTGGGAACATGACTGAGGTTTGATGGGGGTACCCTGTGGCGTGGCAACATGACTGAGGCTTGATTCTGGAACCCTGTGGCCTGGGAAATTGACTCTGATTTGATCGCAGAAACCTGTGGACTGGCAACATGACTGAGGTTTGATGGTGGAACCCTGTGGCCTGGCAAGATGACAGAGGTTTGATTGTGGAACCCTCAGGCTTGAGAAGATGACTGAGGCTTGATGGTGGAACCATGTGGCCTGGCAACAGGACTGAGGTTTGATGGTGGAATCCTGTGGCCTGGCAAGATGACTTTGGTTTGATTGTGGAACACTCTGGCCTGGGAATATGACTGACGTTTAATTCTGGAACCCTGTGGCCTGGGAATATGAGTGAGGCTTGATTCTGGAACCCTGTGGCCTTGGAACATGAATGGGGTTTTACTTTTGAATTCTGTGTCCAGGGAACATGACTGAGGTTTGATTCTGGAACCCTGTGTCCTGGGAACATGACTGAGGTTTGATTCTGGAACCATGTGGCCTGGGAATATGACTGAGGTTTGATTCTGGAAACCATTGGCCTGGGAACATGACTGATGTTAGATTGTGGAATCCTGTGGCCTGGGAACATGACATCGGTTTGGATTCTGAAAACCTGTGGTCTGGGAATATGACTGAGGTTTGATGGTGGTACCCTATGGCCTGGGAGCATGACTTAGCTTTGATTCTGGATCCCTGTGGCCTGGGAACATGACTGAGGCGTGATTCTGGAAACCTGAGGCCTGGGAACATGACATCTGTTTAGATTGTGGAATACTGTGCCCTGGGAACCCGACTGAGGCTTGGTTCTGGAACCCTGTGGACTGGGAATATGACTGAGGTTTTATTCTGGAACCCTGTAGATGGGAACATAACTGAGGATTGATTCTGGAACCCTGTGGCCTGGGAACATGACATCGGTTGGATTCTGGAACCCTGTGGCATGGGAACATGACTGCGGTTTGATTGTGGAACCCACTGGCCTGGGAACATGACCGTGGTTTGATTCTGAAACCCTGTGGCCTGGGAACATGACTGAGGTTTGGTTCTGGAACCCTGTTCCCTGGGAACATGACTGAGGTTTGATTCTGGGCTCCTGTGTCCTGGGAACAAGAATGAGGTTTGAATGTGGAACCCTGTGGCCTGGGAACATGACTGAGGTTTGATTCTGGAACCATGTGTCCTGGGAATATGACTGAGGTTTGCTTCTGGATAACTGTGGCCTGGGAAAATAACTGAGGTTTCATTGTGGAAATATGAGGCCTGGGATCATGAGTGAGGTTTGATGGTGGAACACTCTGGCCTGGCAAAATGACTGAAGCTTGATTCTGGAACCCTGTAGCCTGGGAACTTGACTGAGGTTTGATGGCAGAAACCTGTGGACTGGCAACATGACTGAGGTTTGATTGTGGAACCCTGTGCCCTGGAAACATGACTGTGGCCTGCTACTGGAAACCCATGGCCTGGGAACTTGACATTGCTTTGATTCTGGAACCCTGTGTCCTGGGAACATGACTGAGGTTTGATTCTGGAAATCATTGGCCTGGGAACATGACTGACGTTAGATTGTGGAATCTTGTGGCCTGGGAACATGACTGAGGTTTGATGGAGGAACCCTGTGGCCTGGGAACATGACTGAGGTTTGATGGGGGTACCCTGTGGACTGGCAACATGACTGAGGCTTGATTCTGGAACCCTGTGGCCTGGGAAATTGACTCTGATTTGATCGCAGAAACCTGTGGACTGGCAACATGACTGAGGTTTGATGGTGGAACCCTGTGGCCTGGCAAGATGACAGAGGTTTGATTGTGGAACCCTCAGGCTTGAGAACATGACTGAGGCTTGATGGTGGAACCCTGTGGCCTGGCAACAGGACTGAGGTTTGATGGTGGAATCCTGTGTCCTGGGAACATGACTGAGGTTTGATTCTGGAACCATGTGGCCTGGGAATATGACTGAGGTTTGATTCTGGAAACCATTGGCCTGGGAACATGACTGATGTTAGATTGTGGAATCCTGTGGCCTGGGAACATGACATCGCTTTGGATTCTGAAAACCTGTGGTCTGGGAATATGACTGAGGTTTGATGGTCGTACCCTATGGCCTGTGAGCATGACTTAGCTTTGATTCTGGATCCCTGTGGCCTGGGAACATGACTGAGGCGTGATTCTGGAAACCTGAGGCCTGGGAACATGACATCTGTTTAGATTGTGGAATACTGTGCCCTGGGAACCTGACTGAGGCTTGGTACTTGAACCCTGTGGACTGGCAACATGACTGAGTTTTTATTCTGGAACCCTGTAGCATGGGAACATAACTGAGGATTGATTCTGGAAACCTGTGGCCTGGGAACATGACATCGGTGGAATCTGGAACCCTGTGGCCTGGGAACATGAGAACGGTGTGATTCTGGAACCCTGTGGCCTGAGAACATGTCTGAGGTTTGATGGTGGAAACCTGTGGCCTGGCAACATGACTGAGGTTTGGTTCTGGAACCCTGTTCCCTGGGAACATGACTGAGGTTTGATTCTGGACACCTTTGTCCTGGGAACATGACTGAGGTTTGATTGTGGAACCCTGTGTCCTGGGAACATGACTGAGTTTTGATTCTGGAACCATGTGTCCTGGGAATATGACTGAGGTTTGATTCTGGATACCTGTGGCCTGGGAAAATGACTGAGGTTTCATTGTGGAAATATGTGGCCTGGGATCTTGAGTGAGGTTTGATGGTGGAACACTCTGGCCTGGCAAAATGACTGAAGCTTGATTCTGGAACCCTGTGGCCTGGGAACTTGACTGAGGTTTGATGGCAGAAACCTGTGGACTGGCAACATGACTGAGGTTTGATTGTGGAACCCTGTGCCCTGGAAACATGACTGTGGCCTGCTACTGGAAACCCATGGCCTGGGAACTTGACGTTGGTTTGATTCTGGAACCCTGTGTCCTGGGAACATGATTGAGGTTTGATTCTGGAAACCATTGGTCTGGGAACATGACTGATGTTAGATTGTGGAATCCTGTGGCCTGGGAACATGACTGAGGTTTGATGGAGGAACCCTGTGGCCTGGGAACATGACTGAGGTTTGATGGTGGTACCCTGTGGACTGGCAACATGACTGAGGCTTGATTCTGGGACCCTGTGGCCTGGGAAATTGACTCTGATTTGATCGCAGAAACCTGTGGACTGGCAACATGACTGAGGATTGATGGTGGAACCCTGGGCACTGGGAACATGACGAGATGCCTGACACTGTAACCCCGTGTCCTGAGAACATGACATTGTTTTGATTCTGGAAAGCTGTTTCCTGGGAACATGACTGAGGTTTGATGGTTGAACCCTGTGGACTGGCAACATGACTGACGTTTGATTGTGGCACCCTCAGGCTTGGGAACATTACTGAGGCTTGATGGTGGAACCCTGTGTCCTGGCACCAGGACTGAGGTTTGATGGTGGAACCCTGTGGCCTGGGAGCATGACATCGTTTTGGATTCTGGTACCGTGTTGCCTGGGGACATGAAATCGTTTTGATTCTGGAAAACTGTGGCCTGGGAATATGACTGAGGTTTCATGGTGGTACCCTATGGCCTGGCAACATGACTGAGGTTTGATTCTGGATCCCTGTGGCCTGGGAACATGACTGAGGCGTGATTCTGGAAACCTGTGGCCTGGGAACATGACATCTGTTTAGATTGTGGAATACTGTGCCCTGGGAACCCGACTGAGGCTTGGTTCTGGAACCCTGTGGACTGGGAATATGACTGAGGTTTTATTCTGGAACCCTGTAGACTGGGAACATAACTGAGGATTGATTCTGGAACCCTGTGGCCTGGGAACATGACATCAGTTGGATTCTGGAACCCTGTGGCATGGGAACATGACTGCGGTTTGATTGTGGAACCCACTGGCCTGGGAACATGACCGTGGTTTGATTCTGAAACCCTGTGGCCTGGGAACATGACTGAGGTTTGGTTCTGGAACCCTGTTCCCTGGGAACATGACTGAGGTTTGATTCTGGGCTCCTGTGTCCTGGGAACAAGAATGAGGTTTGAATGTGGAACCCTGTGGCCTGGGAACATGACTGAGGTTTGATTCTGGAACCATGTGTCCTGGGAATATGACTGAGGTTTGCTTCTGGATAACTGTGGCCTGGGAAAATAACTGAGGTTTCATTGTGGAAATATGAGGCCTGGGATCATGAGTGAGGTTTGATGGTGGAACACTCTGGCCTGGCAAAATGACTGAAGCTTGATTCTGGAACCCTGTAGCCTGGGAACTTGACTGAGGTTTGATGGCAGAAACCTGTGGACTGGCAACATGACTGAGGTTTGATTGTGGAACCCTGTGCCCTGGAAACATGACTGTGGCCTGCTACTGGAAACCCATGGCCTGGGAACTTGACATTGCTTTGATTCTGGAACCCTGTGTCCTGGGAACATGACTGAGGTTTGATTCTGGAAATCATTGGCCTGGGAACATGACTGACGTTAGATTGTGGAATCTTGTGGCCTGGGAACATGACTGAGGTTTGATGGAGGAACCCTGTGGCCTGGGAACATAACTGAGGTTTGATGGGGGTACCCTGTGGACTGGCAACATGACTGAGGCTTGATTCTGGAACCCTGTGGCCTGGGAAATTGACTCTGATTTGATCGCAGAAACCTGTGGACTGGCAACATGACTGAGGTTTGATGGTGGAACCCTGTGGCCTGGCAAGATGACAGAGGTTTGATTGTGGAACCCTCAGGCTTGAGAACATGACTGAGGCTTGATGGTGGAACCCTGTGGCCTGGCAACAGGACTGAGGTTTGATGGTGGAATCCTGTGGCCTGGCAAGATGACTTTGGTTTGATTGTGGAACACTCTGGCCTGGGAACATGACTGACGTTTAATTCTGGAACCCTGTGGCCTGGGAATATGAGTGAGGCTTGATTCTGGAACCCTGTGGCCTTGGAACATGAATGGGGTTTTACTTTTGAATTCTGTGTCCAGGGAACATGACTGAGGTTTGATTCTGGAACCCTGTGTCCTGGGAACATGACTGAGGTTTGATTCTGGAACCATGTGGCCTGGGAATATGACTGAGGTTTGATTCTGGAAACCATTGGCCTGGGAACATGACTGATGTTAGATTGTGGAATCCTGTGGCCTGGGAACATGACATCGGTTTGGATTCTGAAAACCTGTGGTCTGGGAATATGACTGAGGTTTGATGGTGGTACCCTATGGCCTGGGAGCATGACTTAGCTTTGATTCTGGATCCCTGTGGCCTGGGAACATGACTGAGGCGTGATTCTGGAAACCTGAGGCCTGGGAACATGACATCTGTTTAGATTGTGGAATACTGTGCCCTGGGAACCCGACTGAGGCTTGGTTCTGGAACCCTGTGGACTGGGAATATGACTGAGGTTTTATTCTGGAACCCTGTAGACTGGGAACATAACTGAGGATTGATTCTGGAACCCTGTGGCCTGGGAACATGACATCGGTTGGATTCTGGAACCCTGTGGCATGGGAACATGACTGCGGTTTGATTGTGGAACCCACTGGCCTGGGAACATGACCGTGGTTTGATTCTGAAACCCTGTGGCCTGGGAACATGACTGAGGTTTGGTTCTGGAACTCTGTTCCCTGGGAACATGACTGAGGTTTGATTCTGGGCTCCTGTGTCCTGGGAACAAGAATGAGGTTTGAATGTGGAACCCTGTGGCCTGGGAACATGACTGAGGTTTGATTCTGGAACCATGTGTCCTGGGAATATGACTGAGGTTTGCTTCTGGATAACTGTGGCCTGGAAAAATAACTGAGGTTTCATTGTGGAAATATGAGGCCTGGGATCATGAGTGAGGTTTGATGGGGGTACCCTGTGGCGTGGCAACATGACTGAGGCTTGATTCTGGAACCTCTGGCCTGGGAAATTGACTCTGATTTAATCGCAGAAACCTGTGGACTGGCAACATGACTGAGGTTTGATGGTGGAACCCTGTGGCCTGGCAAGATGACAGAGGTTTGATTGTGGAACCCTCAGGCTTGAGAACATGACTGAGGCTTGATGGTGGAACCCTGTGGCCTGGCAACAGGACTGAGGTTTGATGGTGGAATCCTGTGGCCTGGCAAGATGACTTTGGTTTGATTGTGGAACACTCTGGCCTGGGAATATGACTGACGTTTAATTCTGGAAACCTGTGTCCTGGGAATATGAGTGAGGCTTGATTCTGGAACCCTGTGGCCTTGGAACATGAATGGGGTTTTACTTTTGAATCCTGTGTCCAGGGAACATGACTGAGGTTTGATTCTGGAACCCTGTGTCCTGGGAACATGACTGAGGTTTGATTCTGGAACCATGTGGCCTGGGAATATGACTGAGGTTTGATTCTGGAAACCATTGGCCTGGGAACATGACTGATGTTAGATTGTGGAATCCTGTGGCCTGGGAACATGAAATCGTTTTGATTCTGGAAACCTGTGGCCTGGGAATATGACTGAGGTTTGATGGTGGTACCCTATGGCCTGGCAACATGACTGAGGTTTGATTCTGGATCCCTGTGGCCTGGGAACATGACTGAGGCGTGATTCTGGAAACCTGTGGCCTGGGAACATGACATCTGTTTAGATTGTGGAATACTGTGCCCTGGGAACCCGACTGAGGCTTGGTTCTGGAACCCTGTGGACTGGGAATATGACTGAGGTTTTATTCTGGAACCCTGTAGACTGGGAACATAACTGAGGATTGATTCTGGAACCCTGTGGCCTGGGAACATGACATCGGTTGGATTCTGGAACCCTGTGGCATGGGAACATGACTGCGGTTTGATTGTGGAACCCACTGGCCTGGGAACATGACCGTGGTTTGATTCTGAAACCCTGTGGCCTGGGAACATGACTGAGGTTTGGTTCTGGAACCCTGTTCCCTGGGAACATGACTGAGGTTTGATTCTGGGCTCCTGTGTCCTGGGAACAAGAATGAGGTTTGAATGTGGAACCCTGTGGCCTGGGAACATGACTGAGGTTTGATTCTGGAACCATGTGTCCTGGGAATATGACTGAGGTTTGATTCTGGATAACTGTGGCCTGGGAAAATAACTGAGGTTTCATTGTGGAAATATGAGGCCTGGGATCATGAGTGAGGTTTGATGGTGGAACACTCTGGCCTGGCAAAATGACTGAAGCTTGATTCTGGAACCCTGTAGCCTGGGAACTTGACTGAGGTTTGATGGCAGAAACCTGTGGACTGGCAACATGACTGAGGTTTGATTGTGGAACCCTGTGCCCTGGAAACATGACTGTGGCCTGCTACTGGAAACCCATGGCCTGGGAACTTGACATTGCTTTGATTCTGGAACCCTGTGTCCTGGGAACATGACTGAGGTTTGATTCTGGAAATCATTGGCCTGGGAACATGACTGACGTTAGATTGTGGAATCTTGTGGCCTGGGAACATGACTGAGGTTTGATGGAGGAACCCTGTGGCCTGGGAACATGACTGAGGTTTGATGGGGGTACCCTGTGGCGTGGCAACATGACTGAGGCTTGATTCTGGAACCCTGTGGCCTGGGAAATTGACTCTGATTTGATCGCAGAAACCTGTGGACTGGCAACATGACTGAGGTTTGATGGTGGAACCCTGTGGCCTGGCAAGATGACAGAGGTTTGATTGTGGAACCCTCAGGCTTGAGAACATGACTGAGGCTTGATGGTGGAACCCTGTGGCCTGGCAACAGGACTGAGGTTTGATGGTGGAATCCTGTGTCCTGGGAACATGACTGAGGTTTGATTCTGGAACCATGTGGCCTGGGAATATGACTGAGGTTTGATTCTGGAAACCATTGGCCTGGGAACATGACTGATGTTAGATTGTGGAATCCTGTGGCCTGGGAACATGACATCGCTTTGGATTCTGAAAACCTGTGGTCTGGGAATATGACTGAGGTTTGATGGTCGTACCCTATGGCCTGGGAGCATGACTTAGCTTTGATTCTGGATCCCTGTGGCCTGGGAACATGACTGAGGCGTGATTCTGGAAACCTGAGGCCTGGGAACATGACATCTGTTTAGATTGTGGAATACTGTGCCCTGGGAACCTGACTGAGGCTTGGTACTTGAACCCTGTGGACTGGCAACATGACTGAGGTTTTATTCTGGAAGCCTGTAGCATGGGAACATAACTGAGGATTGATTCTGGAAACCTGTGGCCTGGGAACATGACATCGGTGGAATCTGGAACCCTGTGGCCTGGGAACATGAGAACGGTGTGATTCTGGAACCCTGTGGCCTGAGAACATGTCTGAGGTTTGATGGTGGAAACCTGTGGCCTGGCAACATGACTGAGGTTTGGTTCTGGAACCCTGTTCCCTGGGAACATGACTGAGGTTTGATTCTGGACACCTTTGTCCTGGGAACATGACTGAGGGTTGATTGTGGAACTCTGTGTCCTGGGAACATGACTGAGTTTTGATTCTGGAACCATGTGTCCTGGGAATATGACTGAGGTTTGATTCTGGATACCTGTGGCCTGGGAAAATGACTGAGGTTTCATTGTGGAAATATGTGGCCTGGGATCTTGAGTGAGGTTTGATGGTGGAACACTCTGGCCTGGCAAAATGACTGAAGCTTGATTCTGGAACCCTGTGGCCTGGGAACTTGACTGAGGTTTGATGGCAGAAACCTGTGGACTGGCAACATGACTGAGGTTTGATTGTGGAACCCTGTGCCCTGGAAACATGACTGTGGCCTGGTACTGGAAACCCATGGCCTGGGAACTTGACGTTGGTTTGATTCTGGAACCCTGTGTCCTGGGAACATGATTGAGGTTTGATTCTGGAAACCATTGGTCTGGGAACATGACTGATGTTAGATTGTGGAATCCTGTGGCCTGGGAACATGACTGAGGTTTGATGGAGGAACCCTGTGGCCTGGGAACATGACTGAGGTTTGATGGTGGTACCCTGTGGACTGGCAACATGACTGAGGCTTGATTCTGGGACCCTGTGGCCTGGGAAATTGACTCTGATTTGATGGCAGAAACCTGTGGACTGGCAACATGACTGAGGATTGATGGTGGAACCCTGGGCACTGGGAACATGACGAGATGCCTGACACTGTAACCCCGTGTCCTGAGAACATGACATTGTTTTGATTCTGGAAAGCTGTTTCCTGGGAACATGACTGAGGTTTGATGGTTGAACCCTGTGGACTGGCAACATGACTGACGTTTGATTGTGGCACCCTCAGGCTTGGGAACATTACTGAGGCTTGATGGTGGAACCCTGTGTCCTGGCACCAGGACTGAGGTTTGATGGTGGAACCCTGTGGCCTGGGAGCATGACATCGTTTTGGATTCTGGTACCGTGTTGCCTGGGGACATGAAATCGTTTTGATTCTGGAAAACTGTGGCCTGGGAATATGACTGAGGTTTCATGGTGGTACCCTATGGCCTGGCAACATGACTGAGGTTTGATTCTGGATCCCTGTGGCCTGGGAACATGACTGAGGCGTGATTCTGGAAACCTGTGGCCTGGGAACATGACATCTGTTTAGATTGTGGAATACTGTGCCCTGGGAACCCGACTGAGGCTTGGTTCTGGAACCCTGTGGACTGGGAATATGACTGAGGTTTTATTCTGGAACCCTGTAGACTGGGAACATAACTGAGGATTGATTCTGGAACCCTGTGGCCTGGGAACATGACATCAGTTGGATTCTGGAACCCTGTGGCATGGGAACATGACTGCGGTTTGATTGTGGAACCCACTGGCCTGGGAACATGACCGTGGTTTGATTCTGAAACCCTGTGGCCTGGGAACATGACTGAGGTTTGGTTCTGGAACCCTGTTCCCTGGGAACATGACTGAGGTTTGATTCTGGGCTCCTGTGTCCTGGGAACAAGAATGAGGTTTGAATGTGGAACCCTGTGGCCTGGGAACATGACTGAGGTTTGATTCTGGAACCATGTGTCCTGGGAATATGACTGAGGTTTGCTTCTGGATAACTGTGGCCTGGGAAAATAACTGAGGTTTCATTGTGGAAATATGAGGCCTGGGATCATGAGTGAGGTTTGATGGTGGAACACTCTGGCCTGGCAAAATGACTGAAGCTTGATTTTGGAACCCTGTAGCCTGGGAACTTGACTGAGGTTTGATGGCAGAAACCTGTGGACTGGCAACATGACTGAGGTTTGATTGTGGAACCCTGTGCCCTGGAAACATGACTGTGGCCTGCTACTGGAAACCCATGGCCTGGGAACTTGACATTGCTTTGATTCTGGAACCCTGTGTCCTGGGAACATGACTGAGGTTTGATTCTGGAAATCATTGGCCTGGGAACATGACTGACGTTAGATTGTGGAATCTTGTGGCCTGGGAACATGACTGAGGTTTGATGGAGGAACCCTGTGGCCTGGGAACATGACTGAGGTTTGATGGGGGTACCCTGTGGCGTGGCAACATGACTGAGGCTTGATTCTGGAACCCTGTGGCCTGGGAAATTGACTCTGATTTGATCGCAGAAACCTGTGGACTGGCAACATGACTGAGGTTTGATGGTGGAACCCTGTGGCCTGGCAAGATGACAGAGGTTTGATTGTGGAACCCTCAGGCTTGAGAACATGACTGAGGCTTGATGGTGGAACCCTGTGGCCTGGCAACAGGACTGAGGTTTGATGGTGGAATCCTGTGGCCTGGCAAGATGACTTTGGTTTGATTGTGGAACACTCTGGCCTGGGAATATGACTGACGTTTAATTCTGGAAACCTGTGGCCTGGGAATATGAGTGAGGCTTGATTCTGGAACCCTGTGGCCTTGGAACATGAATGGGGTTTTACTTTTGAATCCTGTGTCCAGGGAACATGACTGAGGTTTGATTCTGGAACCCTGTGTCCTGGGAACATGACTGAGGTTTGATTCTGGAACCATGTGGCCTGGGAATATGACTGAGGTTTGATTTTGGAAACCATTGGCCTGGGAACATGACTGATGTTAGATTGTGGAATCCTGTGGCCTGGGAACATGAAATCGTTTTGATTCTGGAAACCTGTGGCCTGGGAATATGACTGAGGTTTGATGGTGGTACCCTATGGCCTGGCAACATGACTGAGGTTTGATTCTGGATCCCTGTGGCCTGGGAACATGACTGAGGCGTGATTCTGGAAACCTGTGGCCTGGGAACATGACATCTGTTTAGATTGTGGAATACTGTGCCCTGGGAACCCGACTGAGGCTTGGTTCTGGAACCCTGTGGACTGGGAATATGACTGAGGTTTTATTCTGGAACCCTGTAGACTGGGAACATAACTGAGGATTGATTCTGGAACCCTGTGGCCTGGGAACATGACATCGGTTGGATTCTGGAACCCTGTGGCATGGGAACATGACTGCGGTTTGATTGTGGAACCCACTGGCCTGGGAACATGACCGTGGTTTGATTCTGAAACCCTGTGGCCTGGGAACATGACTGAGGTTTGGTTCTGGAACCCTGTTCCCTGGGAACATGACTGAGGTTTGATTCTGGGCTCCTGTGTCCTGGGAACAAGAATGAGGTTTGAATGTGGAACCCTGTGGCCTGGGAACATGACTGAGGTTTGATTCTGGAACCATGTGTCCTGGGAATATGACTGAGGTTTGCTTCTGGATAACTGTGGCCTGGGAAAATAACTGAGGTTTCATTGTGGAAATATGAGGCCTGGGATCATGAGTGAGGTTTGATGGTGGAACACTCTGGCCTGGCAAAATGACTGAAGCTTGATTCTGGAACCCTGTGGCCTGGGAACTTGACTGAGGTTTGATGGCAGAAACCTGTGGACTGGCAACATGACTGAGGTTTGATTGTGGAACCCTGTGCCCTGGAAACATGACTGTGGCCTGCTACTGGAAACCCATGGCCTGGGAACTTGACATTGCTTTGATTCTGGAACCCTGTGTCCTGGGAACATGACTGAGGTTTGATTCTGGAAATCATTGGCCTGGGAACATGACTGACGTTAGATTGTGGAATCTTGTGGCCTGGGAACATGACTGAGGTTTGATGGAGGAACCCTGTGGCCTGGGAACATGACTGAGGTTTGATGGGGGTACCCTGTGGCGTGGCAACATGACTGAGGCTTGATTCTGGAACCCTGTGGCCTTGGAACATGAATGGGGTTTTACTTTTGAATCCTGTGTCCAGGGAACATGACTGAGGTTTGATTCTGGAACCCTGTGTCCTGGGAACATGACTGAGGTTTGATTCTGGAACCATGTGGCCTGGGAATATGACTGAGGTTTGATTCTGGAAACCATTGGCCTGGGAACATGACTGATGTTAGATTGTGGAATCCTGTGGCCTGGGAACATGAAATCGTTTTGATTCTGGAAACCTGTGGCCTGGGAATATGACTGAGGTTTGATGGTGGTACCCTATGGCCTGGCAACATGACTGAGGTTTGATTCTGGATCCCTGTGGCCTGGGAACATGACTGAGGCGTGATTCTGGAAACCTGTGGCCTGGGAACATGACATCTGTTTAGATTGTGGAATACTGTGCCCTGGGAACCCGACTGAGGCTTGGTTCTGGAACCCTGTGGACTGGGAATATGACTGAGGTTTTATTCTGGAACCCTGTAGACTGGGAACATAACTGAGGATTGATTCTGGAACCCTGTGGCCTGGGAACATGACATCGGTTGGATTCTGGAACCCTGTGGCATGGGAACATGACTGCGGTTTGATTGTGGAACCCACTGGCCTGGGAACATGACCGTGGTTTGATTCTGAAACCCTGTGGCCTGGGAACATGACTGAGGTTTGGTTCTGGAACCCTGTTCCCTGGGAACATGACTGAGGTTTGATTCTGGGCTCCTGTGTCCTGGGAACAAGAATGAGGTTTGAATGTGGAACCCTGTGGCCTGGGAACATGACTGAGGTTTGATTCTGGAACCATGTGTCCTGGGAATATGACTGAGGTTTGATTCTGGATAACTGTGGCCTGGGAAAATAACTGAGGTTTCATTGTGGAAATATGAGGCCTGGGATCATGAGTGAGGTTTGATGGTGGAACACTCTGGCCTGGCAAAATGACTGAAGCTTGATTCTGGAACCCTGTAGCCTGGGAACTTGACTGAGGTTTGATGGCAGAAACCTGTGGACTGGCAACATGACTGAGGTTTGATTGTGGAACCCTGTGCCCTGGAAACATGACTGTGGCCTGCTACTGGAAACCCATGGCCTGGGAACTTGACATTGCTTTGATTCTGGAACCCTGTGTCCTGGGAACATGACTGAGGTTTGATTCTGGAAATCATTCGCCTGGGAACATGACTGACGTTAGATTGTGGAATCTTGTGGCCTGGGAACATGACTGAGGTTTGATGGAGGAACCCTGTGGCCTGGGAACATGACTGAGGTTTGATGGGGGTACCCTGTGGCGTGGCAACATGACTGAGGCTTGATTCTGGAACCCTGTGGCCTGGGAAATTGACTCTGATTTGATCGCAGAAACCTGTGGACTGGCAACATGACTGAGGTTTGATGGTGGAACCCTGTGGCCTGGCAAGATGACAGAGGTTTGATTGTGGAACCCTCAGGCTTGAGAACATGACTGAGGCTTGATGGTGGAACCCTGTGGCCTGGCAACAGGACTGAGGTTTGATGGTGGAATCCTGTGTCCTGGGAACATGACTGAGGTTTGATTCTGGAACCATGTGGCCTGGGAATATGACTGAGGTTTGATTCTGGAAACCATTGGCCTGGGAACATGACTGATGTTAGATTGTGGAATCCTGTGGCCTGGGAACATGACATCGGTTTGGATTCTGAAAACCTGTGGTCTGGGAATATGACTGAGGTTTGATGGTGGTACCCTATGGCCTGGGAGCATGACTTAGCTTTGATTCTGGATCCCTGTGGCCTGGGAACATGACTGAGGCGTGATTCTGGAAACCTGAGGCCTGGGAACATGACATCTGTTTAGATTGTGGAATACTGTGCCCTGGGAACCTGACTGAGGCTTGGTACTTGAACCCTGTGGACTGGCAACATGACTGAGGTTTTATTCTGGAAGCCTGTAGCATGGGAACATAACTGAGGATTGATTCTGGAAACCTGTGGCCTGGGAACATGACATCGGTGGAATCTGGAACCCTGTGGCCTGGGAACATGAGAACGGTGTGATTCTGGAACCCTGTGGCCTGAGAACATGTCTGAGGTTTGATGGTGGAAACCTGTGGCCTGGCAACATGACTGAGGTTTGGTTCTGGAACCCTGTTCCCTGGGAACATGACTGAGGTTTGATTCTGGACACCTTTGTCCTGGGAACATGACTGAGGTTTGATTGTGGAACCCTGTGTCCTGGGAACATGACTGAGTTTTGATTCTGGAACCATGTGTCCTGGGAATATGACTGAGGTTTGATTCTGGATACCTGTGGCCTGGGAAAATGACTGAGGTTTCATTGTGGAAATATGTGGCCTGGGATCTTGAGTGAGGTTTGATGGTGGAACACTCTGGCCTGGCAAAATGACTGAAGCTTGATTCTGGAACCCTGTGGCCTGGGAACTTGACTGAGGTTTGATGGCAGAAACCTGTGGACTGGCAACATGACTGAGGTTTGATTGTGGAACCCTGTGCCCTGGAAACATGACTGTGGCCTGGTACTGGAAACCCATGGCCTGGGAACTTGACGTTGGTTTGATTCTGGAACCCTGTGTCCTGGGAACATGATTGAGGTTTGATTCTGGAAACCATTGGTCTGGGAACATGACTGATGTTAGATTGTGGAATCCTGTGGCCTGGGAACATGACTGAGGTTTGATGGAGGAACCCTGTGGCCTGGGAACATGACTGAGGTTTGATGGTGGTACCCTGTGGACTGGCAACATGACTGAGGCTTGATTCTGGGACCCTGTGGCCTGGGAAATTGACTCTGATTTGATCGCAGAAACCTGTGGACTGGCAACATGACTGAGGATTGATGGTGGAACCCTGGGCACTGGGAACATGACGAGATGCCTGACACTGTAACCCCGTGTCCTGAGAACATGACATTGTTTTGATTCTGGAAAGCTGTTTCCTGGGAACATGACTGAGGTTTGATGGTTGAACCCTGTGGACTGGCAACATGACTGAGGTTTGATTGTGGCACCCTCAGGCTTGGGAACATTACTGAGGCTTGATGGTGGAACCCTGTGTCCTGGCACCAGGACTGAGGTTTGATGGTGGAACCCTGTGGCCTGGGAGCATGACATCGTTTTGGATTCTGGTACCGTGTTGCCTGGGGACATGAAATCGTTTTGATTCTGGAAAACTGTGGCCTGGGAATATGACTGAGGTTTCATGGTGGTACCCTATGGCCTGGCAACATGACTGAGGTTTGATTCTGGATCCCTGTGGCCTGGGAACATGACTGAGGCGTGATTCTGGAAACCTGTGGCCTGGGAACATGACATCTGTTTAGATTGTGGAATACTGTGCCCTGGGAACCCGACTGAGGCTTGGTTCTGGAACCCTGTGGACTGGGAATATGACTGAGGTTTTATTCTGGAACCCTGTAGATGGGAACATAACTGAGGATTGATTCTGGAACCCTGTGGCCTGGGAACATGACATCGGTTGGATTCTGGAACCCTGTGGCATGGGAACATGACTGCGGTTTGATTGTGGAACCCACTGGCCTGGGAACATGACCGTGGTTTGATTCTGAAACCCTGTGGCCTGGGAACATGACTGAGGTTTGGTTCTGGAACCCTGTTCCCTGGGAACATGACTGAGGTTTGATTCTGGGCTCCTGTGTCCTGGGAACAAGAATGAGGTTTGAATGTGGAACCCTGTGGCCTGGGAACATGACTGAGGTTTGATTCTGGAACCATGTGTCCTGGGAATATGACTGAGGTTTGCTTCTGGATAACTGTGGCCTGGGAAAATAACTGAGGTTTCATTGTGGAAATATGAGGCCTGGGATCATGAGTGAGGTTTGATGGTGGAACACTCTGGCCTGGCAAAATGACTGAAGCTTGATTCTGGAACCCTGTAGCCTGGGAACTTGACTGAGGTTTGATGGCAGAAACCTGTGGACTGGCAACATGACTGAGGTTTGATTGTGGAACCCTGTGCCCTGGAAACATGACTGTGGCCTGCTACTGGAAACCCATGGCCTGGGAACTTGACATTGCTTTGATTCTGGAACCCTGTGTCCTGGGAACATGACTGAGGTTTGATTCTGGAAATCATTGGCCTGGGAACATGACTGACGTTAGATTGTGGAATCTTGTGGCCTGGGAACATGACTGAGGTTTGATGGAGGAACCCTGTGGCCTGGGAACATGACTGAGGTTTGATGGGGGTACCCTGTGGACTGGCAACATGACTGAGGCTTGATTCTGGAACCCTGTGGCCTGGGAAATTGACTCTGATTTGATCGCAGAAACCTGTGGACTGGCAACATGACTGAGGTTTGATGGTGGAACCCTGTGGCCTGGCAAGATGACAGAGGTTTGATTGTGGAACCCTCAGGCTTGAGAACATGACTGAGGCTTGATGGTGGAACCCTGTGGCCTGGCAACAGGACTGAGGTTTGATGGTGGAATCCTGTGTCCTGGGAACATGACTGAGGTTTGATTCTGGAACCATGTGGCCTGGGAATATGACTGAGGTTTGATTCTGGAAACCATTGGCCTGGGAACATGACTGATGTTAGATTGTGGAATCCTGTGGCCTGGGAACATGACATCGCTTTGGATTCTGAAAACCTGTGGTCTGGGAATATGACTGAGGTTTGATGGTCGTACCCTATGGCCTGTGAGCATGACTTAGCTTTGATTCTGGATCCCTGTGGCCTGGGAACATGACTGAGGCGTGATTCTGGAAACCTGAGGCCTGGGAACATGACATCTGTTTAGATTGTGGAATACTGTGCCCTGGGAACCTGACTGAGGCTTGGTACTTGAACCCTGTGGACTGGCAACATGACTGAGTTTTTATTCTGGAACCCTGTAGCATGGGAACATAACTGAGGATTGATTCTGGAAACCTGTGGCCTGGGAACATGACATCGGTGGAATCTGGAACCCTGTGGCCTGGGAACATGAGAACGGTGTGATTCTGGAACCCTGTGGCCTGAGAACATGTCTGAGGTTTGATGGTGGAAACCTGTGGCCTGGCAACATGACTGAGGTTTGGTTCTGGAACCCTGTTCCCTGGGAACATGACTGAGGTTTGATTCTGGACACCTTTGTCCTGGGAACATGACTGAGGTTTGATTGTGGAACCCTGTGTCCTGGGAACATGACTGAGTTTTGATTCTGGAACCATGTGTCCTGGGAATATGACTGAGGTTTGATTCTGGATACCTGTGGCCTGGGAAAATGACTGAGGTTTCATTGTGGAAATATGTGGCCTGGGATCTTGAGTGAGGTTTGATGGTGGAACACTCTGGCCTGGCAAAATGACTGAAGCTTGATTCTGGAACCCTGTGGCCTGGGAACTTGACTGAGGTTTGATGGCAGAAACCTGTGGACTGGCAACATGACTGAGGTTTGATTGTGGAACCCTGTGCCCTGGAAACATGACTGTGGCCTGCTACTGGAAACCCATGGCCTGGGAACTTGACGTTGGTTTGATTCTGGAACCCTGTGTCCTGGGAACATGATTGAGGTTTGATTCTGGAAACCATTGGTCTGGGAACATGACTGATGTTAGATTGTGGAATCCTGTGGCCTGGGAACATGACTGAGGTTTGATGGAGGAACCCTGTGGCCTGGGAACATGACTGAGGTTTGATGGTGGTACCCTGTGGACTGGCAACATGACTGAGGCTTGATTCTGGGACCCTGTGGCCTGGGAAATTGACTCTGATTTGATCGCAGAAACCTGTGGACTGGCAACATGACTGAGGATTGATGGTGGAACCCTGGGCACTGGGAACATGACGAGATGCCTGACACTGTAACCCCGTGTCCTGAGAACATGACATTGTTTTGATTCTGGAAAGCTGTTTCCTGGGAACATGACTGAGGTTTGATGGTTGAACCCTGTGGACTGGCAACATGACTGACGTTTGATTGTGGCACCCTCAGGCTTGGGAACATTACTGAGGCTTGATGGTGGAACCCTGTGTCCTGGCACCAGGACTGAGGTTTGATGGTGGAACCCTGTGGCCTGGGAGCATGACATCGTTTTGGATTCTGGTACCGTGTTGCCTGGGGACATGAAATCGTTTTGATTCTGGAAAACTGTGGCCTGGGAATATGACTGAGGTTTCATGGTGGTACCCTATGGCCTGGCAACATGACTGAGGTTTGATTCTGGATCCCTGTGGCCTGGGAACATGACTGAGGCGTGATTCTGGAAACCTGTGGCCTGGGAACATGACATCTGTTTAGATTGTGGAATACTGTGCCCTGGGAACCCGACTGAGGCTTGGTTCTGGAACCCTGTGGACTGGGAATATGACTGAGGTTTTATTCTGGAACCCTGTAGACTGGGAACATAACTGAGGATTGATTCTGGAACCCTGTGGCCTGGGAACATGACATCAGTTGGATTCTGGAACCCTGTGGCATGGGAACATGACTGCGGTTTGATTGTGGAACCCACTGGCCTGGGAACATGACCGTGGTTTGATTCTGAAACCCTGTGGCCTGGGAACATGACTGAGGTTTGGTTCTGGAACCCTGTTCCCTGGGAACATGACTGAGGTTTGATTCTGGGCTCCTGTGTCCTGGGAACAAGAATGAGGTTTGAATGTGGAACCCTGTGGCCTGGGAACATGACTGAGGTTTGATTCTGGAACCATGTGTCCTGGGAATATGACTGAGGTTTGCTTCTGGATAACTGTGGCCTGGGAAAATAACTGAGGTTTCATTGTGGAAATATGAGGCCTGGGATCATGAGTGAGGTTTGATGGTGGAACACTCTGGCCTGGCAAAATGACTGAAGCTTGATTCTGGAACCCTGTAGCCTGGGAACTTGACTGAGGTTTGATGGCAGAAACCTGTGGACTGGCAACATGACTGAGGTTTGATTGTGGAACCCTGTGCCCTGGAAACATGACTGTGGCCTGCTACTGGAAACCCATGGCCTGGGAACTTGACATTGCTTTGATTCTGGAACCCTGTGTCCTGGGAACATGACTGAGGTTTGATTCTGGAAATCATTGGCCTGGGAACATGACTGACGTTAGATTGTGGAATCTTGTGGCCTGGGAACATGACTGAGGTTTGATGGAGGAACCCTGTGGCCTGGGAACATGACTGAGGTTTGATGGGGGTACCCTGTGGACTGGCAACATGACTGAGGCTTGATTCTGGAACCCTGTGGCCTGGGAAATTGACTCTGATTTGATCGCAGAAACCTGTGGACTGGCAACATGACTGAGGTTTGATGGTGGAACCCTGTGGCCTGGCAAGATGACAGAGGTTTGATTGTGGAACCCTCAGGCTTGAGAACATGACTGAGGCTTGATGGTGGAACCCTGTGGCCTGGCAACAGGACTGAGGTTTGATGGTGGAATCCTGTGGCCTGGCAAGATGACTTTGGTTTGATTGTGGAACACTCTGGCCTGGGAACATGACTGACGTTTAATTCTGGAACCCTGTGGCCTGGGAATATGAGTGAGGCTTGATTCTGGAACCCTGTGGCCTTGGAACATGAATGGGGTTTTACTTTTGAATTCTGTGTCCAGGGAACATGACTGAGGTTTGATTCTGGAACCCTGTGTCCTGGGAACATGACTGAGGTTTGATTCTGGAACCATGTGGCCTGGGAATATGACTGAGGTTTGATTCTGGAAACCATTGGCCTGGGAACATGACTGATGTTAGATTGTGGAATCCTGTGGCCTGGGAACATGACATCGGTTTGGATTCTGAAAACCTGTGGTCTGGGAATATGACTGAGGTTTGATGGTGGTACCCTATGGCCTGGGAGCATGACTTAGCTTTGATTCTGGATCCCTGTGGCCTGGGAACATGACTGAGGCGTGATTCTGGAAACCTGAGGCCTGGGAACATGACATCTGTTTAGATTGTGGAATACTGTGCCCTGGGAACCCGACTGAGGCTTGGTTCTGGAACCCTGTGGACTGGGAATATGACTGAGGTTTTATTCTGGAACCCTGTAGACTGGGAACATAACTGAGGATTGATTCTGGAACCCTGTGGCCTGGGAACATGACATCGGTTGGATTCTGGAACCCTGTGGCATGGGAACATGACTGCGGTTTGATTGTGGAACCCACTGGCCTGGGAACATGACCGTGGTTTGATTCTGAAACCCTGTGGCCTGGGAACATGACTGAGGTTTGGTTCTGGAACTCTGTTCCCTGGGAACATGACTGAGGTTTGATTCTGGGCTCCTGTGTCCTGGGAACAAGAATGAGGTTTGAATGTGGAACCCTGTGGCCTGGGAACATGACTGAGGTTTGATTCTGGAACCATGTGTCCTGGGAATATGACTGAGGTTTGCTTCTGGATAACTGTGGCCTGGGAAAATAACTGAGGTTTCATTGTGGAAATATGAGGCCTGGGATCATGAGTGAGGTTTGATGGGGGTACCCTGTGGCGTGGCAACATGACTGAGGCTTGATTCTGGAACCTCTGGCCTGGGAAATTGACTCTGATTTAATCGCAGAAACCTGTGGACTGGCAACATGACTGAGGTTTGATGGTGGAACCCTGTGGCCTGGCAAGATGACAGAGGTTTGATTGTGGAACCCTCAGGCTTGAGAACATGACTGAGGCTTGATGGTGGAACCCTGTGGCCTGGCAACAGGACTGAGGTTTGATGGTGGAATCCTGTGGCCTGGCAAGATGACTTTGGTTTGATTGTGGAACACTCTGGCCTGGGAATATGACTGACGTTTAATTCTGGAAACCTGTGTCCTGGGAATATGAGTGAGGCTTGATTCTGGAACCCTGTGGCCTTGGAACATGAATGGGGTTTTACTTTTGAATCCTGTGTCCAGGGAACATGACTGAGGTTTGATTCTGGAACCCTGTGTCCTGGGAACATGACTGAGGTTTGATTCTGGAACCATGTGGCCTGGGAATATGACTGAGGTTTGATTCTGGAAACCATTGGCCTGGGAACATGACTGATGTTAGATTGTGGAATCCTGTGGCCTGGGAACATGAAATCGTTTTGATTCTGGAAACCTGTGGCCTGGGAATATGACTGAGGTTTGATGGTGGTACCCTATGGCCTGGCAACATGACTGAGGTTTGATTCTGGATCCCTGTGGCCTGGGAACATGACTGAGGCGTGATTCTGGAAACCTGTGGCCTGGGAACATGACATCTGTTTAGATTGTGGAATACTGTGCCCTGGGAACCCGACTGAGGCTTGGTTCTGGAACCCTGTGGACTGGGAATATGACTGAGGTTTTATTCTGGAACCCTGTAGACTGGGAACATAACTGAGGATTGATTCTGGAACCCTGTGGCCTGGGAACATGACATCGGTTGGATTCTGGAACCCTGTGGCATGGGAACATGACTGCGGTTTGATTGTGGAACCCACTGGCCTGGGAACATGACCGTGGTTTGATTCTGAAACCCTGTGGCCTGGGAACATGACTGAGGTTTGGTTCTGGAACCCTGTTCCCTGGGAACATGACTGAGGTTTGATTCTGGGCTCCTGTGTCCTGGGAACAAGAATGAGGTTTGAATGTGGAACCCTGTGGCCTGGGAACATGACTGAGGTTTGATTCTGGAACCATGTGTCCTGGGAATATGACTGAGGTTTGATTCTGGATAACTGTGGCCTGGGAAAATAACTGAGGTTTCATTGTGGAAATATGAGGCCTGGGATCATGAGTGAGGTTTGATGGTGGAACACTCTGGCCTGGCAAAATGACTGAAGCTTGATTCTGGAACCCTGTAGCCTGGGAACTTGACTGAGGTTTGATGGCAGAAACCTGTGGACTGGCAACATGACTGAGGTTTGATTGTGGAACCCTGTGCCCTGGAAACATGACTGTGGCCTGCTACTGGAAACCCATGGCCTGGGAACTTGACATTGCTTTGATTCTGGAACCCTGTGTCCTGGGAACATGACTGAGGTTTGATTCTGGAAATCATTGGCCTGGGAACATGACTGACGTTAGATTGTGGAATCTTGTGGCCTGGGAACATGACTGAGGTTTGATGGAGGAACCCTGTGGCCTGGGAACATGACTGAGGTTTGATGGGGGTACCCTGTGGACTGGCAACATGACTGAGGCTTGATTCTGGAACCCTGTGGCCTGGGAAATTGACTCTGATTTGATCGCAGAAACCTGTGGACTGGCAACATGACTGAGGTTTGATGGTGGAACCCTGTGGCCTGGCAAGATGACAGAGGTTTGATTGTGGAACCCTCAGGCTTGAGAACATGACTGAGGCTTGATGGTGGAACCCTGTGGCCTGGCAACAGGACTGAGGTTTGATGGTGGAATCCTGTGTCCTGGGAACATGACTGAGGTTTGATTCTGGAACCATGTGGCCTGGGAATATGACTGAGGTTTGATTCTGGAAACCATTGGCCTGGGAACATGACTGATGTTAGATTGTGGAATCCTGTGGCCTGGGAACATGACATCGCTTTGGATTCTGAAAACCTGTGGTCTGGGAATATGACTGAGGTTTGATGGTCGTACCCTATGGCCTGGGAGCATGACTTAGCTTTGATTCTGGATCCCTGTGGCCTGGGAACATGACTGAGGCGTGATTCTGGAAACCTGAGGCCTGGGAACATGACATCTGTTTAGATTGTGGAATACTGTGCCCTGGGAACCTGACTGAGGCTTGGTACTTGAACCCTGTGGACTGGCAACATGACTGAGGTTTTATTCTGGAAGCCTGTAGCATGGGAACATAACTGAGGATTGATTCTGGAAACCTGTGGCCTGGGAACATGACATCGGTGGAATCTGGAACCCTGTGGCCTGGGAACATGAGAACGGTGTGATTCTGGAACCCTGTGGCCTGAGAACATGTCTGAGGTTTGATGGTGGAAACCTGTGGCCTGGCAACATGACTGAGGTTTGGTTCTGGAACCCTGTTCCCTGGGAACATGACTGAGGTTTGATTCTGGACACCTTTGTCCTGGGAACATGACTGAGGGTTGATTGTGGAACTCTGTGTCCTGGGAACATGACTGAGTTTTGATTCTGGAACCATGTGTCCTGGGAATATGACTGAGGTTTGATTCTGGATACCTGTGGCCTGGGAAAATGACTGAGGTTTCATTGTGGAAATATGTGGCCTGGGATCTTGAGTGAGGTTTGATGGTGGAACACTCTGGCCTGGCAAAATGACTGAAGCTTGATTCTGGAACCCTGTGGCCTGGGAACTTGACTGAGGTTTGATGGCAGAAACCTGTGGACTGGCAACATGACTGAGGTTTGATTGTGGAACCCTGTGCCCTGGAAACATGACTGTGGCCTGGTACTGGAAACCCATGGCCTGGGAACTTGACGTTGGTTTGATTCTGGAACCCTGTGTCCTGGGAACATGATTGAGGTTTGATTCTGGAAACCATTGGTCTGGGAACATGACTGATGTTAGATTGTGGAATCCTGTGGCCTGGGAACATGACTGAGGTTTGATGGAGGAACCCTGTGGCCTGGGAACATGACTGAGGTTTGATGGTGGTACCCTGTGGACTGGCAACATGACTGAGGCTTGATTCTGGGACCCTGTGGCCTGGGAAATTGACTCTGATTTGATGGCAGAAACCTGTGGACTGGCAACATGACTGAGGATTGATGGTGGAACCCTGGGCACTGGGAACATGACGAGATGCCTGACACTGTAACCCCGTGTCCTGAGAACATGACATTGTTTTGATTCTGGAAAGCTGTTTCCTGGGAACATGACTGAGGTTTGATGGTTGAACCCTGTGGACTGGCAACATGACTGACGTTTGATTGTGGCACCCTCAGGCTTGGGAACATTACTGAGGCTTGATGGTGGAACCCTGTGTCCTGGCACCAGGACTGAGGTTTGATGGTGGAACCCTGTGGCCTGGGAGCATGACATCGTTTTGGATTCTGGTACCGTGTTGCCTGGGGACATGAAATCGTTTTGATTCTGGAAAACTGTGGCCTGGGAATATGACTGAGGTTTCATGGTGGTACCCTATGGCCTGGCAACATGACTGAGGTTTGATTCTGGATCCCTGTGGCCTGGGAACATGACTGAGGCGTGATTCTGGAAACCTGTGGCCTGGGAACATGACATCTGTTTAGATTGTGGAATACTGTGCCCTGGGAACCCGACTGAGGCTTGGTTCTGGAACCCTGTGGACTGGGAATATGACTGAGGTTTTATTCTGGAACCCTGTAGACTGGGAACATAACTGAGGATTGATTCTGGAACCCTGTGGCCTGGGAACATGACATCAGTTGGATTCTGGAACCCTGTGGCATGGGAACATGACTGCGGTTTGATTGTGGAACCCACTGGCCTGGGAACATGACCGTGGTTTGATTCTGAAACCCTGTGGCCTGGGAACATGACTGAGGTTTGGTTCTGGAACCCTGTTCCCTGGGAACATGACTGAGGTTTGATTCTGGGCTCCTGTGTCCTGGGAACAAGAATGAGGTTTGAATGTGGAACCCTGTGGCCTGGGAACATGACTGAGGTTTGATTCTGGAACCATGTGTCCTGGGAATATGACTGAGGTTTGCTTCTGGATAACTGTGGCCTGGGAAAATAACTGAGGTTTCATTGTGGAAATATGAGGCCTGGGATCATGAGTGAGGTTTGATGGTGGAACACTCTGGCCTGGCAAAATGACTGAAGCTTGATTTTGGAACCCTGTAGCCTGGGAACTTGACTGAGGTTTGATGGCAGAAACCTGTGGACTGGCAACATGACTGAGGTTTGATTGTGGAACCCTGTGCCCTGGAAACATGACTGTGGCCTGCTACTGGAAACCCATGGCCTGGGAACTTGACATTGCTTTGATTCTGGAACCCTGTGTCCTGGGAACATGACTGAGGTTTGATTCTGGAAATCATTGGCCTGGGAACATGACTGACGTTAGATTGTGGAATCTTGTGGCCTGGGAACATGACTGAGGTTTGATGGAGGAACCCTGTGGCCTGGGAACATGACTGAGGTTTGATGGGGGTACCCTGTGGCGTGGCAACATGACTGAGGCTTGATTCTGGAACCCTGTGGCCTGGGAAATTGACTCTGATTTGATCGCAGAAACCTGTGGACTGGCAACATGACTGAGGTTTGATGGTGGAACCCTGTGGCCTGGCAAGATGACAGAGGTTTGATTGTGGAACCCTCAGGCTTGAGAACATGACTGAGGCTTGATGGTGGAACCCTGTGGCCTGGCAACAGGACTGAGGTTTGATGGTGGAATCCTGTGGCCTGGCAAGATGACTTTGGTTTGATTGTGGAACACTCTGGCCTGGGAATATGACTGACGTTTAATTCTGGAAACCTGTGGCCTGGGAATATGAGTGAGGCTTGATTCTGGAACCCTGTGGCCTTGGAACATGAATGGGGTTTTACTTTTGAATCCTGTGTCCAGGGAACATGACTGAGGTTTGATTCTGGAACCCTGTGTCCTGGGAACATGACTGAGGTTTGATTCTGGAACCATGTGGCCTGGGAATATGACTGAGGTTTGATTTTGGAAACCATTGGCCTGGGAACATGACTGATGTTAGATTGTGGAATCCTGTGGCCTGGGAACATGAAATCGTTTTGATTCTGGAAACCTGTGGCCTGGGAATATGACTGAGGTTTGATGGTGGTACCCTATGGCCTGGCAGCATGACTGAGGTTTGATTCTGGATCCCTGTGGCCTGGGAACATGACTGAGGCGTGATTCTGGAAACCTGTGGCCTGGGAACATGACATCTGTTTAGATTGTGGAATACTGTGCCCTGGGAACCCGACTGAGGCTTGGTTCTGGAACCCTGTGGACTGGGAATATGACTGAGGTTTTATTCTGGAACCCTGTAGACTGGGAACATAACTGAGGATTGATTCTGGAACCCTGTGGCCTGGGAACATGACATCGGTTGGATTCTGGAACCCTGTGGCATGGGAACATGACTGCGGTTTGATTGTGGAACCCACTGGCCTGGGAACATGACCGTGGTTTGATTCTGAAACCCTGTGGCCTGGGAACATGACTGAGGTTTGGTTCTGGAACCCTGTTCCCTGGGAACATGACTGAGGTTTGATTCTGGGCTCCTGTGTCCTGGGAACAAGAATGAGGTTTGAATGTGGAACCCTGTGGCCTGGGAACATGACTGAGGTTTGATTCTGGAACCATGTGTCCTGGGAATATGACTGAGGTTTGCTTCTGGATAACTGTGGCCTGGGAAAATAACTGAGGTTTCATTGTGGAAATATGAGGCCTGGGATCATGAGTGAGGTTTGATGGTGGAACACTCTGGCCTGGCAAAATGACTGAAGCTTGATTCTGGAACCCTGTGGCCTGGGAACTTGACTGAGGTTTGATGGCAGAAACCTGTGGACTGGCAACATGACTGAGGTTTGATTGTGGAACCCTGTGCCCTGGAAACATGACTGTGGCCTGCTACTGGAAACCCATGGCCTGGGAACTTGACATTGCTTTGATTCTGGAACCCTGTGTCCTGGGAACATGACTGAGGTTTGATTCTGGAAATCATTGGCCTGGGAACATGACTGACGTTAGATTGTGGAATCTTGTGGCCTGGGAACATGACTGAGGTTTGATGGAGGAACCCTGTGGCCTGGGAACATGACTGAGGTTTGATGGGGGTACCCTGTGGCGTGGCAACATGACTGAGGCTTGATTCTGGAACCCTGTGGCCTTGGAACATGAATGGGGTTTTACTTTTGAATCCTGTGTCCAGGGAACATGACTGAGGTTTGATTCTGGAACCCTGTGTCCTGGGAACATGACTGAGGTTTGATTCTGGAACCATGTGGCCTGGGAATATGACTGAGGTTTGATTCTGGAAACCATTGGCCTGGGAACATGACTGATGTTAGATTGTGGAATCCTGTGGCCTGGGAACATGAAATCGTTTTGATTCTGGAAACCTGTGGCCTGGGAATATGACTGAGGTTTGATGGTGGTACCCTATGGCCTGGCAACATGACTGAGGTTTGATTCTGGATCCCTGTGGCCTGGGAACATGACTGAGGCGTGATTCTGGAAACCTGTGGCCTGGGAACATGACATCTGTTTAGATTGTGGAATACTGTGCCCTGGGAACCCGACTGAGGCTTGGTTCTGGAACCCTGTGGACTGGGAATATGACTGAGGTTTTATTCTGGAACCCTGTAGACTGGGAACATAACTGAGGATTGATTCTGGAACCCTGTGGCCTGGGAACATGACATCGGTTGGATTCTGGAACCCTGTGGCATGGGAACATGACTGCGGTTTGATTGTGGAACCCACTGGCCTGGGAACATGACCGTGGTTTGATTCTGAAACCCTGTGGCCTGGGAACATGACTGAGGTTTGGTTCTGGAACCCTGTTCCCTGGGAACATGACTGAGGTTTGATTCTGGGCTCCTGTGTCCTGGGAACAAGAATGAGGTTTGAATGTGGAACCCTGTGGCCTGGGAACATGACTGAGGTTTGATTCTGGAACCATGTGTCCTGGGAATATGACTGAGGTTTGATTCTGGATAACTGTGGCCTGGGAAAATAACTGAGGTTTCATTGTGGAAATATGAGGCCTGGGATCATGAGTGAGGTTTGATGGTGGAACACTCTGGCCTGGCAAAATGACTGAAGCTTGATTCTGGAACCCTGTAGCCTGGGAACTTGACTGAGGTTTGATGGCAGAAACCTGTGGACTGGCAACATGACTGAGGTTTGATTGTGGAACCCTGTGCCCTGGAAACATGACTGTGGCCTGCTACTGGAAACCCATGGCCTGGGAACTTGACATTGCTTTGATTCTGGAACCCTGTGTCCTGGGAACATGACTGAGGTTTGATTCTGGAAATCATTCGCCTGGGAACATGACTGACGTTAGATTGTGGAATCTTGTGGCCTGGGAACATGACTGAGGTTTGATGGAGGAACCCTGTGGCCTGGGAACATGACTGAGGTTTGATGGGGGTACCCTGTGGCGTGGCAACATGACTGAGGCTTGATTCTGGAACCCTGTGGCCTGGGAAATTGACTCTGATTTGATCGCAGAAACCTGTGGACTGGCAACATGACTGAGGTTTGATGGTGGAACCCTGTGGCCTGGCAAGATGACAGAGGTTTGATTGTGGAACCCTCAGGCTTGAGAACATGACTGAGGCTTGATGGTGGAACCCTGTGGCCTGGCAACAGGACTGAGGTTTGATGGTGGAATCCTGTGTCCTGGGAACATGACTGAGGTTTGATTCTGGAACCATGTGGCCTGGGAATATGACTGAGGTTTGATTCTGGAAACCATTGGCCTGGGAACATGACTGATGTTAGATTGTGGAATCCTGTGGCCTGGGAACATGACATCGGTTTGGATTCTGAAAACCTGTGGTCTGGGAATATGACTGAGGTTTGATGGTGGTACCCTATGGCCTGGGAGCATGACTTAGCTTTGATTCTGGATCCCTGTGGCCTGGGAACATGACTGAGGCGTGATTCTGGAAACCTGAGGCCTGGGAACATGACATCTGTTTAGATTGTGGAATACTGTGCCCTGGGAACCTGACTGAGGCTTGGTACTTGAACCCTGTGGACTGGCAACATGACTGAGGTTTTATTCTGGAAGCCTGTAGCATGGGAACATAACTGAGGATTGATTCTGGAAACCTGTGGCCTGGGAACATGACATCGGTGGAATCTGGAACCCTGTGGCCTGGGAACATGAGAACGGTGTGATTCTGGAACCCTGTGGCCTGAGAACATGTCTGAGGTTTGATGGTGGAAACCTGTGGCCTGGCAACATGACTGAGGTTTGGTTCTGGAACCCTGTTCCCTGGGAACATGACTGAGGTTTGATTCTGGACACCTTTGTCCTGGGAACATGACTGAGGTTTGATTGTGGAACCCTGTGTCCTGGGAACATGACTGAGTTTTGATTCTGGAACCATGTGTCCTGGGAATATGACTGAGGTTTGATTCTGGATACCTGTGGCCTGGGAAAATGACTGAGGTTTCATTGTGGAAATATGTGGCCTGGGATCTTGAGTGAGGTTTGATGGTGGAACACTCTGGCCTGGCAAAATGACTGAAGCTTGATTCTGGAACCCTGTGGCCTGGGAACTTGACTGAGGTTTGATGGCAGAAACCTGTGGACTGGCAACATGACTGAGGTTTGATTGTGGAACCCTGTGCCCTGGAAACATGACTGTGGCCTGGTACTGGAAACCCATGGCCTGGGAACTTGACGTTGGTTTGATTCTGGAACCCTGTGTCCTGGGAACATGATTGAGGTTTGATTCTGGAAACCATTGGTCTGGGAACATGACTGATGTTAGATTGTGGAATCCTGTGGCCTGGGAACATGACTGAGGTTTGATGGAGGAACCCTGTGGCCTGGGAACATGACTGAGGTTTGATGGTGGTACCCTGTGGACTGGCAACATGACTGAGGCTTGATTCTGGGACCCTGTGGCCTGGGAAATTGACTCTGATTTGATCGCAGAAACCTGTGGACTGGCAACATGACTGAGGATTGATGGTGGAACCCTGGGCACTGGGAACATGACGAGATGCCTGACACTGTAACCCCGTGTCCTGAGAACATGACATTGTTTTGATTCTGGAAAGCTGTTTCCTGGGAACATGACTGAGGTTTGATGGTTGAACCCTGTGGACTGGCAACATGACTGAGGTTTGATTGTGGCACCCTCAGGCTTGGGAACATTACTGAGGCTTGATGGTGGAACCCTGTGTCCTGGCACCAGGACTGAGGTTTGATGGTGGAACCCTGTGGCCTGGGAGCATGACATCGTTTTGGATTCTGGTACCGTGTTGCCTGGGGACATGAAATCGTTTTGATTCTGGAAAACTGTGGCCTGGGAATATGACTGAGGTTTCATGGTGGTACCCTATGGCCTGGCAACATGACTGAGGTTTGATTCTGGATCCCTGTGGCCTGGGAACATGACTGAGGCGTGATTCTGGAAACCTGTGGCCTGGGAACATGACATCTGTTTAGATTGTGGAATACTGTGCCCTGGGAACCCGACTGAGGCTTGGTTCTGGAACCCTGTGGACTGGGAATATGACTGAGGTTTTATTCTGGAACCCTGTAGACTGGGAACATAACTGAGGATTGATTCTGGAACCCTGTGGCCTGGGAACATGACATCGGTTGGATTCTGGAACCCTGTGGCATGGGAACATGACTGCGGTTTGATTGTGGAACCCACTGGCCTGGGAACATGACCGTGGTTTGATTCTGAAACCCTGTGGCCTGGGAACATGACTGAGGTTTGGTTCTGGAACCCTGTTCCCTGGGAACATGACTGAGGTTTGATTCTGGGCTCCTGTGTCCTGGGAACAAGAATGAGGTTTGAATGTGGAACCCTGTGGCCTGGGAACATGACTGAGGTTTGATTCTGGAACCATGTGTCCTGGGAATATGACTGAGGTTTGCTTCTGGATAACTGTGGCCTGGGAAAATAACTGAGGTTTCATTGTGGAAATATGAGGCCTGGGATCATGAGTGAGGTTTGATGGTGGAACACTCTGGCCTGGCAAAATGACTGAAGCTTGATTCTGGAACCCTGTAGCCTGGGAACTTGACTGAGGTTTGATGGCAGAAACCTGTGGACTGGCAACATGACTGAGGTTTGATTGTGGAACCCTGTGCCCTGGAAACATGACTGTGGCCTGCTACTGGAAACCCATGGCCTGGGAACTTGACATTGCTTTGATTCTGGAACCCTGTGTCCTGGGAACATGACTGAGGTTTGATTCTGGAAATCATTGGCCTGGGAACATGACTGACGTTAGATTGTGGAATCTTGTGGCCTGGGAACATGACTGAGGTTTGATGGAGGAACCCTGTGGCCTGGGAACATGACTGAGGTTTGATGGGGGTACCCTGTGGCGTGGCAACATGACTGAGGCTTGATTCTGGAACCCTTTGGCCTGGGAAATTGACTCTGATTTGATCGCAGAAACCTGTGGACTGGCAACATGACTGAGGTTTGATGGTGGAACCCTGTGGCCTGGCAAGATGACAGAGGTTTGATTGTGGAACCCTCAGGCTTGAGAACATGACTGAGGCTTGATGGTGGAACCCTGTGGCCTGGCAACAGGACTGAGGTTTGATGGTGGAATCCTGTGGCCTGGCAAGATGACTTTGGTTTGATTGTGGAACACTCTGGCCTGGGAATATGACTGACGTTTAATTCTGGAACCCTGTGGCCTGGGAATATGAATGGGGTTTTACTTTTGAATCCTGTGTCCAGGGAACATGACTGAGGTTTGATTCTGGAACCCTGTGTCCTGGGAACATGACTGAGGTTTGATTCTGGAACCATGTGGCCTGGGAATATGACTGAGGTTTGATTCTGGAAACCATTGGCCTGGGAACATGACTGATGTTAGATTGTGGAATCCTGTGGCCTGGGAACATGACATCGGTTTGGATTCTGAAAACCTGTGGTCTGGGAATATGACTGAGGTTTGATGGTGGTACCCTATGGCCTGGGAGCATGACTTAGCTTTGATTCTGGATCCCTGTGGCCTGGGAACATGACTGAGGCGTGATTCTGGAAACCTGAGGCCTGGGAACATGACATCTGTTTAGATTGTGGAATACTGTGCCCTGGGAACCTGACTGAGGCTTGGTACTTGAACCCTGTGGACTGGCAACATGACTGAGGTTTTATTCTGGAAGCCTGTAGCATGGGAACATAACTGAGGATTGATTCTGGAAACCTGTGGCCTGGGAACATGACATCGGTGGAATCTGGAACCCTGTGGCCTGGGAACATGAGAACGGTGTGATTCTGGAACCCTGTGGCCTGAGAACATGTCTGAGGTTTGATGGTGGAAACCTGTGGCCTGGCAACATGACTGAGGTTTGGTTCTGGAACCCTGTTCCCTGGGAACATGACTGAGGTTTGATTCTGGACACCTTTGTCCTGGGAACATGACTGAGGTTTGATTGTGGAACCCTGTGTCCTGGGAACATGACTGAGGTTTGATTCTGGAACCATGTGTCCTGGGAATATGACTGAGGTTTGATTCTGGATACCTGTGGCCTGGGAAAATGACTGAGGTTTCATTGTGGAAATATGTGGCCTGGGATCTTGAGTGAGGTTTGATGGTGGAACACTCTGGCCTGGCAAAATGACTGAAGCTTGATTCTGGAACCCTGTGGCCTGGGAACTTGACTGAGGTTTGATGGCAGAAACCTGTGGACTGGCAACATGACTGAGGTTTGATTGTGGAACCCTGTGCCCTGGAAACATGACTGTGGCCTGGTACTGGAAACCCATGGCCTGGGAACTTGACGTTGGTTTGATTCTGGAACCCTGTGTCCTGGGAACATGATTGAGGTTTGATTCTGGAAACCATTGGTCTGGGAACATGACTGATGTTAGATTGTGGAATCCTGTGGCCTGGGAACATGACTGAGGTTTGATGGAGGAACCCTGTGGCCTGGGAACATGACTGAGGTTTGATGGTGGTACCCTGTGGACTGGCAACATGACTGAGGCTTGATTCTGGGACCCTGTGGCCTGGGAAATTGACTCTGATTTGATCGCAGAAACCTGTGGACTGGCAACATGACTGAGGATTGATGGTGGAACTCTGGGCACTGGGAACATGACGAGATGCCTGACACTGTAACCCCGTGTCCTGAGAACATGACATTGTTTTGATTCTGGAAAGCTGTTTCCTGGGAACATGACTGAGGTTTGATGGTTGAACCCTGTGGACTGGCAACATGACTGACGTTTGATTGTGGCACCCTCAGGCTTGGGAACATTACTGAGGCTTGATGGTGGAACCCTGTGTCCTGGCACTAGGACTGAGGTTTGATGGTGGAACCCTGTGGCCTGGGAGCATGACATCGTTTTGGATTCTGGTACCGTGTTGCCTGGGGACATGAAATCGTTTTGATTCTGGAAAACTGTGGCCTGGGAATATGACTGAGGTTTGATGGTGGTACCCTATGGCCTGGCAACATGACTGAGGTTTGATTCTGGATCCCTGTGGCCTGGGAACATGACTGAGGCGTGATTCTGGAAACCTGTGGCCTGGGAACATGACATCTGTTTAGATTGTGGAATACTGTGCCCTGGGAACCCGACTGAGGCTTGGTTCTGGAACCCTGTGGACTGGGAATATGACTGAGGTTTTATTCTGGAACCCTGTAGACTGGGAACATAACTGAGGATTGATTCTGGAACCCTGTGGCCTGGGAACATGACATCGGTTGGATTCTGGAACCCTGTGGCATGGGAACATGACTGCGGTTTGATTGTGGAACCCACTGGCCTGGGAACATGACCGTGGTTTGATTCTGAAACCCTGTGGCCTGGGAACATGACTGAGGTTTGGTTCTGGGACTCTGTTCCCTGGGAACATGACTGAGGTTTGATTCTGGGCTCCTGTGTCCTGGGAACAAGAATGAGGTTTGAATGTGGAACCCTGTGGCCTGGGAACATGACTGAGGTTTGATTCTGGAACCATGTGTCCTGGGAATATGACTGAGGTTTGCTTCTGGATAACTGTGGCCTGGAAAAATAACTGAGGTTTCATTGTGGAAATATGAGGCCTGGGATCATGAGTGAGGTTTGATGGGGGTACCCTGTGGCGTGGCAACATGACTGAGGCTTGATTCTGGAACCTCTGGCCTGGGAAATTGACTCTGATTTAATCGCAGAAACCTGTGGACTGGCAACATGACTGAGGTTTGATGGTGGAACCCTGTGGCCTGGCAAGATGACAGAGGTTTGATTGTGGAACCCTCAGGCTTGAGAACATGACTGAGGCTTGATGGTGGAACCCTGTGGCCTGGCAACAGGACTGAGGTTTGATGGTGGAATCCTGTGGCCTGGCAAGATGACTTTGGTTTGATTGTGGAACACTCTGGCCTGGGAATATGACTGACGTTTAATTCTGGAAACCTGTGTCCTGGGAATATGAGTGAGGCTTGATTCTGGAACCCTGTGGCCTTGGAACATGAATGGGGTTTTACTTTTGAATCCTGTGTCCAGGGAACATGACTGAGGTTTGATTCTGGAACCCTGTGTCCTGGGAACATGACTGAGGTTTGATTCTGGAACCATGTGGCCTGGGAATATGACTGAGGTTTGATTTTGGAAACCATTGGCCTGGGAACATGATTGATGTTAGATTGTGGAATCCTGTGGCCTGGGAACATGAAATCGTTTTGATTCTGGAAACCTGTGGCCTGGGAATATGACTGAGGTTTCATGGTGGTACCCTATGGCCTGGCAACATGACTGAGGTTTGATTCTGGATCCCTGTGGCCTGGGAACATGACTGAGGCGTGATTCTGGAAACCTGTGGCCTGGGAACATGACATCTGTTTAGATTGTGGAATACTGTGCCCTGGGAACCCGACTGAGGCTTGGTTCTGGAACCCTGTGGACTGGGAATATGACTGAGGTTTTATTCTGGAACCCTGTAGACTGGGAACATAACTGAGGATTGATTCTGGAACCCTGTGGCCTGGGAACATGACATCGGTTGGATTCTTGAACCCTGTGGCATGGGAACATGACTGCGGTTTGATTGTGGAACCCACTGGCCTGGGAACATGACCGTGGTTTGATTCTGAAACCCTGTGGCCTGGGAACATGACTGAGGTTTGGTTCTGGAACCCTGTTCCCTGGGAACATGACTGAGGTTTGATTCTGGGCTCCTGTGTCCTGGGAACAAGAATGAGGTTTGAATGTGGAACCCTGTGGCCTGGGAACATGACTGAGGTTTGATTCTGGAACCATGTGTCCTGGGAATATGACTGAGGTTTGCTTCTGGATAACTGTGGCCTGGGAAAATAACTGAGGTTTCATTGTGGAAATATGAGGCCTGGGATCATGAGTGAGGTTTGATGGTGGAACACTCTGGCCTGGCAAAATGACTGAAGCTTGATTCTGGAACCCTGTAGCCTGGGAACTTGACTGAGGTTTGATGGCAGAAACCTGTGGACTGGCAACATGACTGAGGTTTGATTGTGGAACCCTGTGCCCTGGAAACATGACTGTGGCCTGCTACTGGAAACCCATGGCCTGGGAACTTGACATTGGTTTGATTCTGGAACCCTGTGTCCTGGGAACATGACTGAGGTTTGATTCTGGAAATCATTGGCCTGGGAACATGACTGACGTTAGATTGTGGAATCTTGTGGCCTGGGAACATGACTGAGGTTTGATGGAGGAACCCTGTGGCCTGGGAACATGACTGAGGTTTGATGGGGGTACCCTGTGGCGTGGCAACATGACTGAGGCTTGATTCTGGAACCCTGTGGCCTGGGAAATTGACTCTGATTTGATCGCAGAAACCTGTGGACTGGCAACATGACTGAGGTTTGATGGTGGAACCCTGTGGCCTGGCAAGATGACAGAGGTTTGATTGTGGAACCCTCAGGCTTGAGAACATGACTGAGGCTTGATGGTGGAACCCTGTGGCCTGGCAACAGGACTGAGGTTTGATGGTGGAATCCTGTGTCCTGGGAAACCGACTGAGGCTTGGTTCTGGAACCCTGTGGACTGGGAATATGACTGAGGTTTTATTCTGGAACCCTGTAGACTGGGAACATAACTGAGGATTGATTCTGGAACCCTGTGGCCTGGGAACATGACATCGGTTGGATTCTGGAACCCTGTGGCATGGGAACATGACTGCGGTTTGATTGTGGAACCCACTGGCCTGGGAATATGACCGTGGTTTGATTCTGAAACCCTGTGGCCTGGGAACATGACTGAGGTTTGGTTCTGGAACTCTGTTCCCTGGGAACATGACTGAGGTTTGATTCTGGGCTCCTGTGTCCTGGGAACAAGAATGAGGTTTGAATGTGGAACCCTGTGGCCTGGGAACATGACTGAGGTTTGATTCTGGAACCATGTGTCCTGGGAATATGACTGAGGTTTGCTTCTGGATAACTGTGGCCTGGAAAAATAACTGAGGTTTCATTGTGGAAATATGAGGCCTGGGATCATGAGTGAGGTTTGATGGGGGTACCCTGTGGCGTGGCAACATGACTGAGGCTTGATTCTGGAACCTCTGGCCTGGGAAATTGACTCTGATTTAATCGCAGAAACCTGTGGACTGGCAACATGACTGAGGTTTGATGGTGGAACCCTGTGGCCTGGCAAGATGACAGAGGTTTGATTGTGGAACCCTCAGGCTTGAGAACATGACTGAGGCTTGATGGTGGAACCCTGTGGCCTGGCAACAGGACTGAGGTTTGATGGTGGAATCCTGTGGCCTGGCAAGATGACTTTGGTTTGATTGTGGAACACTCTGGCCTGGGAATATGACTGACGTTTAATTCTGGAAACCTGTGGCCTGGGAATATGAGTGAGGCTTGATTCTGGAACCCTGTGGCCTTGGAACATGAATGGGGTTTTACTTTTGAATCCTGTGTCCAGGGAACATGACTGAGGTTTGATTCTGGAACCCTGTGTCCTGGGAACATGACTGAGGTTTGATTCTGGAACCATGTGGCCTGGGAATATGACTGAGGTTTGATTCTGGAAACCATTGGCCTGGGAACATGACTGATGTTAGATTGTGGAATCCTGTGGCCTGGGAACATGAAATCGTTTTGATTCTGGAAACCTGTGGCCTGGGAATATGACTGAGGTTTGATGGTGGTACCCTATGGCCTGGCAACATGACTGAGGTTTGATTCTGGATCCCTGTGGCCTGGGAACATGACTGAGGCGTGATTCTGGAAACCTGTGGCCTGGGAACATGACATCTGTTTAGATTGTGGAATACTGTGCCCTGGGAACCCGACTGAGGCTTGGTTCTGGAACCCTGTGGACTGGGAATATGACTGAGGTTTTATTCTGGAACCCTGTAGACTGGGAACATAACTGAGGATTGATTCTGGAACCCTGTGGCCTGGGAACATGACATCGGTTGGATTCTGGAACCCTGTGGCATGGGAACATGACTGCGGTTTGATTGTGGAACCCACTGGCCTGGGAACATGACCGTGGTTTGATTCTGAAACCCTGTGGCCAGGGAACATGACTGAGGTTTGGTTCTGGAACCCTGTTCCCTGGGAACATGACTGAGGTTTGATTCTGGGCTCCTGTGTCCTGGGAACAAGAATGAGGTTTGAATGTGGAACCCTGTGGCCTGGGAACATGACTGAGGTTTGATTCTGGAACCATGTGTCCTGGGAATATGACTGAGGTTTGCTTCTGGATAACTGTGGCCTGGGAAAATAACTGAGGTTTCATTGTGGAAATATGAGGCCTGGGATCATGAGTGAGGTTTGATGGTGGAACACTCTGGCCTGGCAAAATGACTGAAGCTTGATTCTGGAACCCTGTAGCCTGGGAACTTGACTGAGGTTTGATGGCAGAAACCTGTGGACTGGCAACATGACTGAGGTTTGATTGTGGAACCCTGTGCCCTGGAAACATGACTGTGGCCTGCTACTGGAAACCCATGGCCTGGGAACTTGACATTGGTTTGATTCTGGAACCCTGTGTCCTGGGAACATGACTGAGGTTTGATTCTGGAAATCATTGGCCTGGGAACATGACTGACGTTAGATTGTGGAATCTTGTGGCCTGGGAACATGACTGAGGTTTGATGGAGGAACCCTGTGGCCTGGGAACATGACTGAGGTTTGATGGGGGTACCCTGTGGCGTGGCAACATGACTGAGGCTTGATTCTGGAACCCTGTGGCCTGGGAAATTGACTCTGATTTGATCGCAGAAACCTGTGGACTGGCAACATGACTGAGGTTTGATGGTGGAACCCTGTGGCCTGGCAAGATGACAGAGGTTTGATTGTGGAACCCTCAGGCTTGAGAACATGACTGAGGCTTGATGGTGGAACCCTGTGGCCTGGCAACAGGACTGAGGTTTGATGGTGGAATCCTGTGTCCTGGGAACATGACTGAGGTTTGATTCTGGAACCATGTGGCCTGGGAATATGACTGAGGTTTGATTCTGGAAACCATTGGCCTGGGAACATGACTGATGTTAGATTGTGGAATCCTGTGGCCTGGGAACATGACATCGGTTTGGATTCTGAAAACCTGTGGTCTGGGACTATGACTGAGGTTTGATGGTGGTACCCTATGGCCTGGGAGCATGACTTAGCTTTGATTCTGGATCCCTGTGGCCTGGGAACATGACTGAGGCGTGATTCTGGAAACCTGAGGCCTGGGAACATGACATCTGTTTAGATTGTGGAATACTGTGCCCTGGGAACCTGACTGAGGCTTGGTACTTGAACCCTGTGGACTGGCAACATGACTGAGGTTTTATTCTGGAACCCTGTAGCATGGGAACATAACTGAGGATTGATTCTGGAAACCTGTGGCCTGGGAACATGACATCGGTGGAATCTGGAACCCTGTGGCCTGGGAACATGAGAACGGTGTGATTCTGGAACCCTGTGGCCTGAGAACATGTCTGAGGTTTGATGGTGGAAACCTGTGGCCTGGCAACATGACTGAGGTTTGGTTCTGGAACCCTGTTCCCTGGGAACATGACTGAGGTTTGATTCTGGACACCTTTGTCCTGGGAACATGACTGAGGTTTGATTGTGGAACCCTGTGTCCTGGGAACATGACTGAGTTTTGATTCTGGAACCATGTGTCCTGGGAATATGACTGAGGTTTAATTCTGGATACCTGTGGCCTGGGAAAATGACTGAGGTTTCATTGTGGAAATATGTGGCCTGGGATCTTGAGTGAGGTTTGATGGTGGAACACTCTGGCCTGGCAAAATGACTGAAGCTTGATTCTGGAACCCTGTGGCCTGGGAACTTGACTGAGGTTTGATGGCAGAAACCTGTGGACTGGCAACATGACTGAGGTTTGATTGTGGAACCCTGTGCCCTGGAAACATGACTGTGGCCTGCTACTGGAAACCCATGGCCTGGGAACTTGACGTTGGTTTGATTCTGGAACCCTGTGTCCTGGGAACATGATTGAGGTTTGATTCTGGAAACCATTGGTCTGGGAACATGACTGATGTTAGATTGTGGAATCCTGTGGCCTGGGAACATGACTGAGGTTTGATGGAGGAACCCTGTGGCCTGGGAACATGACTGAGGTTTGATGGTGGTACCCTGTGGACTGGCAACATGACTGAGGCTTGATTCTGGGACCCTGTGGCCTGGGAAATTGACTCTAATTTGATCGCAGAAACCTGTGGACTGGCAACATGACTGAGGATTGATGGTGGAACCCTGGGCACTGGGAACATGCCGAGATGCCTGACACTGTAACCCCGTGTCCTGAGAACATGACATTGTTTTGATTCTGGAAAGCTGTTTCCTGGGAACATGACTGAGGTTTGATGGTTGAACCCTGTGGACTGGCAACATGACTGACGTTTGATTGTGGCACCCTCAGGCTTGGGAACATTACTGAGGCTTGATGGTGGAACCCTGTGTCCTGGCACCAGGACTGAGGTTTGATGGTGGAACCCTGTGGCCTGGGAGCATGACATCGTTTTGGATTCTGGTACCGTGTTGCCTGGGGACATGAAATCGTTTTGATTCTGGAAACCTGTGGCCTGGGAATATGACTGAGGTTTCATGGTGGTACCCTATGGCCTGGCAACATGACTGAGGTTTGATTCTGGATCCCTGTGGCCTGGGAACATGACTGAGGCGTGATTCTGGAAACCTGTGGCCTGGGAACATGACATCTGTTTAGATTGTGGAATACTGTGCCCTGGGAACCCGACTGAGGCTTGGTTCTGGAACCCTGTGGACTGGGAATATGACTGAGGTTTTATTCTGGAACCCTGTAGACTGGGAACATAACTGAGGATTGATTCTGGAACCCTGTGGCCTGGGAACATGACATCGGTTGGATTCTTGAACCCTGTGGCATGGGAACATGACTGCGGTTTGATTGTGGAACCCACTGGCCTGGGAACATGACCGTGGTTTGATTCTGAAACCCTGTGGCCTGGGAACATGACTGAGGTTTGGTTCTGGAACCCTGTTCCCTGGGAACATGACTGAGGTTTGATTCTGGGCTCCTGTGTCCTGGGAACAAGAATGAGGTTTGAATGTGGAACCCTGTGGCCTGGGAACATGACTGAGGTTTGATTCTGGAACCATGTGTCCTGGGAATATGACTGAGGTTTGCTTCTGGATAACTGTGGCCTGGGAAAATAACTGAGGTTTCATTGTGGAAATATGAGGCCTGGGATCATGAGTGAGGTTTGATGGTGGAACACTCTGGCCTGGCAAAATGACTGAAGCTTGATTCTGGAACCCTGTAGCCTGGGAACTTGACTGAGGTTTGATGGCAGAAACCTGTGGACTGGCAACATGACTGAGGTTTGATTGTGGAACCCTGTGCCCTGGAAACATGACTGTGGCCTGCTACTGGAAACCCATGGCCTGGGAACTTGACATTGGTTTGATTCTGGAACCCTGTGTCCTGGGAACATGACTGAGGTTTGATTCTGGAAATCATTGGCCTGGGAACATGACTGACGTTAGATTGTGGAATCTTGTGGCCTGGGAACATGACTGAGGTTTGATGGAGGAACCCTGTGGCCTGGGAACATGACTGAGGTTTGATGGGGGTACCCTGTGGCGTGGCAACATGACTGAGGCTTGATTCTGGAACCCTGTGGCCTGGGAAATTGACTCTGATTTGATCGCAGAAACCTGTGGACTGGCAACATGACTGAGGTTTGATGGTGGAACCCTGTGGCCTGGCAAGATGACAGAGGTTTGATTGTGGAACCCTCAGGCTTGAGAACATGACTGAGGCTTGATGGTGGAACCCTGTGGCCTGGCAACAGGACTGAGGTTTGATGGTGGAATCCTGTGTCCTGGGAAACCGACTGAGGCTTGGTTCTGGAACCCTGTGGACTGGGAATATGACTGAGGTTTTATTCTGGAACCCTGTAGACTGGGAACATAACTGAGGATTGATTCTGGAACCCTGTGGCCTGGGAACATGACATCGGTTGGATTCTGGAACCCTGTGGCATGGGAACATGACTGCGGTTTGATTGTGGAACCCACTGGCCTGGGAATATGACCGTGGTTTGATTCTGAAACCCTGTGGCCTGGGAACATGACTGAGGTTTGGTTCTGGAACTCTGTTCCCTGGGAACATGACTGAGGTTTGATTCTGGGCTCCTGTGTCCTGGGAACAAGAATGAGGTTTGAATGTGGAACCCTGTGGCCTGGGAACATGACTGAGGTTTGATTCTGGAACCATGTGTCCTGGGAATATGACTGAGGTTTGCTTCTGGATAACTGTGGCCTGGAAAAATAACTGAGGTTTCATTGTGGAAATATGAGGCCTGGGATCATGAGTGAGGTTTGATGGGGGTACCCTGTGGCGTGGCAACATGACTGAGGCTTGATTCTGGAACCTCTGGCCTGGGAAATTGACTCTGATTTAATCGCAGAAACCTGTGGACTGGCAACATGACTGAGGTTTGATGGTGGAACCCTGTGGCCTGGCAAGATGACAGAGGTTTGATTGTGGAACCCTCAGGCTTGAGAACATGACTGAGGCTTGATGGTGGAACCCTGTGGCCTGGCAACAGGACTGAGGTTTGATGGTGGAATCCTGTGGCCTGGCAAGATGACTTTGGTTTGATTGTGGAACACTCTGGCCTGGGAATATGACTGACGTTTAATTCTGGAAACCTGTGGCCTGGGAATATGAGTGAGGCTTGATTCTGGAACCCTGTGGCCTTGGAACATGAATGGGGTTTTACTTTTGAATCCTGTGTCCAGGGAACATGACTGAGGTTTGATTCTGGAACCCTGTGTCCTGGGAACATGACTGAGGTTTGATTCTGGAACCATGTGGCCTGGGAATATGACTGAGGTTTGATTCTGGAAACCATTGGCCTGGGAACTTGACTGATGTTAGATTGTGGAATCCTGTGGCCTGGGAACATGAAATCGTTTTGATTCTGGAAACCTGTGGCCTGGGAATATGACTGAGGTTTGATGGTGGTACCCTATGGCCTGGCAACATGACTGAGGTTTGATTCTGGATCCCTGTGGCCTGGGAACATGACTGAGGCGTGATTCTGGAAACCTGTGGCCTGGGAACATGACATCTGTTTAGATTGTGGAATACTGTGCCCTGGGAACCCGACTGAGGCTTGGTTCTGGAACCCTGTGGACTGGGAATATGACTGAGGTTTTATTCTGGAACCCTGTAGACTGGGAACATAACTGAGGATTGATTCTGGAACCCTGTGGCCTGGGAACATGACATCGGTTGGATTCTGGAACCCTGTGGCATGGGAACATGACTGCGGTTTGATTGTGGAACCCACTGGCCTGGGAACATGACCGTGGTTTGATTCTGAAACCCTGTGGCCAGGGAACATGACTGAGGTTTGGTTCTGGAACCCTGTTCCCTGGGAACATGACTGAGGTTTGATTCTGGGCTCCTGTGTCCTGGGAACAAGAATGAGGTTTGAATGTGGAACCCTGTGGCCTGGGAACATGACTGAGGTTTGATTCTGGAACCATGTGTCCTGGGAATATGACTGAGGTTTGCTTCTGGATAACTGTGGCCTGGGAAAATAACTGAGGTTTCATTGTGGAAATATGAGGCCTGGGATCATGAGTGAGGTTTGATGGTGGAACACTCTGGCCTGGCAAAATGACTGAAGCTTGATTCTGGAACCCTGTAGCCTGGGAACTTGACTGAGGTTTGATGGCAGAAACCTGTGGACTGGCAACATGACTGAGGTTTGATTGTGGAACCCTGTGCCCTGGAAACATGACTGTGGCCTGCTACTGGAAACCCATGGCCTGGGAACTTGACATTGGTTTGATTCTGGAACCCTGTGTCCTGGGAACATGACTGAGGTTTGATTCTGGAAATCATTGGCCTGGGAACATGACTGACGTTAGATTGTGGAATCTTGTGGCCTGGGAACATGACTGAGGTTTGATGGAGGAACCCTGTGGCCTGGGAACATGACTGAGGTTTGATGGGGGTACCCTGTGGCGTGGCAACATGACTGAGGCTTGATTCTGGAACCCTGTGGCCTGGGAAATTGACTCTGATTTGATCGCAGAAACCTGTGGACTGGCAACATGACTGAGGTTTGATGGTGGAACCCTGTGGCCTGGCAAGATGACAGAGGTTTGATTGTGGAACCCTCAGGCTTGAGAACATGACTGAGGCTTGATGGTGGAACCCTGTGGCCTGGCAACAGGACTGAGGTTTGATGGTGGAATCCTGTGTCCTGGGAACATGACTGAGGTTTGATTCTGGAACCATGTGGCCTGGGAATATGACTGAGGTTTGATTCTGGAAACCATTGGCCTGGGAACATGACTGATGTTAGATTGTGGAATCCTGTGGCCTGGGAACATGACATCGGTTTGGATTCTGAAAACCTGTGGTCTGGGAATATGACTGAGGTTTGATGGTGGTACCCTATGGCCTGGGAGCATGACTTAGCTTTGATTCTGGATCCCTGTGGCCTGGGAACATGACTGAGGCGTGATTCTGGAAACCTGAGGCCTGGGAACATGACATCTGTTTAGATTGTGGAATACTGTGCCCTGGGAACCTGACTGAGGCTTGGTACTTGAACCCTGTGGACTGGCAACATGACTGAGGTTTTATTCTGGAACCCTGTAGCATGGGAACATAACTGAGGATTGATTCTGGAAACCTGTGGCCTGGGAACATGACATCGGTGGAATCTGGAACCCTGTGGCCTGGGAACATGAGAACGGTGTGATTCTGGAACCCTGTGGCCTGAGAACATGTCTGAGGTTTGATGGTGGAAACCTGTGGCCTGGCAACATGACTGAGGTTTGGTTCTGGAACCCTGTTCCCTGGGAACATGACTGAGGTTTGATTCTGGACACCTTTGTCCTGGGAACATGACTGAGGTTTGATTGTGGAACCCTGTGTCCTGGGAACATGACTGAGTTTTGATTCTGGAACCATGTGTCCTGGGAATATGACTGAGGTTTAATTCTGGATACCTGTGGCCTGGGAAAATGACTGAGGTTTCATTGTGGAAATATGTGGCCTGGGATCTTGAGTGAGGTTTGATGGTGGAACACTCTGGCCTGGCAAAATGACTGAAGCTTGATTCTGGAACCCTGTGGCCTGGGAACTTGACTGAGGTTTGATGGCAGAAACCTGTGGACTGGCAACATGACTGAGGTTTGATTGTGGAACCCTGTGCCCTGGAAACATGACTGTGGCCTGCTACTGGAAACCCATGGCCTGGGAACTTGACGTTGGTTTGATTCTGGAACCCTGTGTCCTGGGAACATGATTGAGGTTTGATTCTGGAAACCATTGGTCTGGGAACATGACTGATGTTAGATTGTGGAATCCTGTGGCCTGGGAACATGACTGAGGTTTGATGGAGGAACCCTGTGGCCTGGGAACATGACTGAGGTTTGATGGTGGTACCCTGTGGACTGGCAACATGACTGAGGCTTGATTCTGGGACCCTGTGGCCTGGGAAATTGACTCTAATTTGATCGCAGAAACCTGTGGACTGGCAACATGACTGAGGATTGATGGTGGAACCCTGGGCACTGGGAACATGCCGAGATGCCTGACACTGTAACCCCGTGTCCTGAGAACATGACATTGTTTTGATTCTGGAAAGCTGTTTCCTGGGAACATGACTGAGGTTTGATGGTTGAACCCTGTGGACTGGCAACATGACTGACGTTTGATTGTGGCACCCTCAGGCTTGGGAACATTACTGAGGCTTGATGGTGGAACCCTGTGTCCTGGCACCAGGACTGAGGTTTGATGGTGGAACCCTGTGGCCTGGGAGCATGACATCGTTTTGGATTCTGGTACCGTGTTGCCTGGGGACATGAAATCGTTTTGATTCTGGAAAACTGTGGCCTGGGAATATGACTGAGGTTTCATGGTGGTACCCTATGGCCTGGCAACATGACTGAGGTTTGATTCTGGATCCCTGTGGCCTGGGAACATGACTGAGGCGTGATTCTGGAAACCTGTGGCCTGGGAACATGACATCTGTTTAGATTGTGGAATACTGTGCCCTGGGAACCCGACTGAGGCTTGGTTCTGGAACCCTGTGGACTGGGAATATGACTGAGGTTTTATTCTGGAACCCTGTAGACTGGGAACATAACTGAGGATTGATTCTGGAACCCTGTGGCCTGGGAACATGACATCGGTTGGATTCTGGAACCCTGTGGCATGGGAACATGACTGCGGTTTGATTGTGGAACCCACTGGCCTGGGAACATGACCGTGGTTTGATTCTTAAACCCTGTGGCCTGGGAACATGAATGAGGTTTGGTTATGGAACCCTGTTCCCTGGGAACATGACTGAGGTTTGATTCTGGGCTCCTGTGTCCTGGGAACAAGAATGAGGTTTGAATGTGGAACCCTGTGGCCTGGGAACATGACTGAGGTTTGATTCTGGAACCCTGTGTCCTGGGAACATGACTGAGGTTTGATTCTGGAACCATGTGGCCTGGGAATATGACTGAGGTTTGATTCTGGAAACCATTGGCCTGGGAACATGACTGATGTTAGATTGTGGAATCCTGTGGCCTGGGAACATGACATCGGTTTGGATTCTGAAAACCTGTGGTCTGGGAATATGACTGAGGTTTGATGGTGGTACCCTATGGCCTGGGAGCATGACTTAGCTTTGATTCTGGATCCCTGTGGCCTGGGAACATGACTGAGGCGTGATTCTGGAAACCTGAGGCCTGGGAACATGACATCTGTTTAGATTGTGGAATACTGTGCCCTGGGAACCTGACTGAGGCTTGGTACTTGAACCCTGTGGACTGGCAACATGACTGAGGTTTTATTCTGGAAGCCTGTAGCATGGGAACATAACTGAGGATTGATTCTGGAAACCTGTGGCCTGGGAACATGACATCGGTGGAATCTGGAACCCTGTGGCCTGGGAACATGAGAACGGTGTGATTCTGGAACCCTGTGGCCTGAGAACATGTCTGAGGTTTGATGGTGGAAACCTGTGGCCTGGCAACATGACTGAGGTTTGGTTCTGGAACCCTGTTCCCTGGGAACATGACTGAGGTTTGATTCTGGACACCTTTGTCCTGGGAACATGACTGAGGTTTGATTGTGGAACCCTGTGTCCTGGGAACATGACTGAGTTTTGATTCTGGAACCATGTGTCCTGGGAATATGACTGAGGTTTGATTCTGGATACCTGTGGCCTGGGAAAATGACTGAGGTTTCATTGTGGAAATATGTGGCCTGGGATCTTGAGTGAGGTTTGATGGTGGAACACTCTGGCCTGGCAAAATGACTGAAGCTTGATTCTGGAACCCTGTGGCCTGGGAACTTGACTGAGGTTTGATGGCAGAAACCTGTGGACTGGCAACATGACTGAGGTTTGATTGTGGAACCCTGTGCCCTGGAAACATGACTGTGGCCTGGTACTGGAAACCCATGGCCTGGGAACTTGACGTTGGTTTGATTCTGGAACCCTGTGTCCTGGGAACATGATTGAGGTTTGATTCTGGAAACCATTGGTCTGGGAACATGACTGATGTTAGATTGTGGAATCCTGTGGCCTGGGAACATGACTGAGGTTTGATGGAGGAACCCTGTGGCCTGGGAACATGACTGAGGTTTGATGGTGGTACCCTGTGGACTGGCAACATGACTGAGGCTTGATTCTGGGACTCTGTGGCCTGGGAAATTGACTCTGATTTGATCGCAGAAACCTGTGGACTGGCAACATGACTGAGGATTGATGGTGGAACCCTGGGCACTGGGAACATGCCGAGATGCCTGACACTGTAACCCCGTGTCCTGAGAACATGACATTGTTTTGATTCTGGAAAGCTGTTTCCTGGGAACATGACTGAGGTTTGATGGTTGAACCCTGTGGACTGGCAACATGACTGACGTTTGATTGTGGCACCCTCAGGCTTGGGAACATTACTGAGGCTTGATGGTGGAACCCTGTGTCCTGGCACCAGGACTGAGGTTTGATGGTGGAACCCTGTGGCCTGGGAGCATGACATCGTTTTGGATTCTGGTACCGTGTTGCCTGGGGACATGAAATCGTTTTGATTCTGGAAACCTGTGGCCTGGGAATATGACTGAGGTTTGATGGTGGTACCCTATGGCCTGGCAACATGACTGAGGTTTGATTCTGGATCCCTGTGGCCTGGGAACATGACTGAGGCGTGATTCTGGAAACCTGTGGCCTGGGAACATGACATCTGTTTAGATTGTGGAATACTGTGCCCTGGGAACCCGACTGAGGCTTGGTTCTGGAACCCTGTGGACTGGGAATATGACTGAGGTTTTATTCTGGAACCCTGTAGACTGGGAACATAACTGAGGATTGATTCTGGAACCCTGTGGCCTGGGAACATGACATCGGTTGGATTCTGGAACCCTGTGGCATGGGAACATGACTGCGGTTTGATTGTGGAACCCACTGGCCTGGGAACATGACCGTGGTTTGATTCTGAAACCCTGTGGCCTGGGAACATGACTGAGGTTTGGTTCTGGAACCCTGTTCCCTGGGAACATGACTGAGGTTTGATTCTGGGCTCCTGTGTCCTGGGAACAAGAATGAGGTTTGAATGTGGAACCCTGTGGCCTGGGAACATGACTGAGGTTTGATTCTGGAACCATGTGTCCTGGGAATATGACTGAGGTTTGCTTCTGGATAACTGTGGCCTGGGAAAATAACTGAGGTTTCATTGTGGAAATATGAGGCCTGGGATCATGAGTGAGGTTTGATGGTGGAACACTCTGGCCTGGCAAAATGACTGAAGCTTGATTCTGGAACCCTGTAGCCTGGGAACTTGACTGAGGTTTGATGGCAGAAACCTGTGGACTGGCAACATGACTGAGGTTTGATTGTGGAACCCTGTGCCCTGGAAACATGACTGTGGCCTGCTACTGGAAACCCATGGCCTGGGAACTTGACATTGCTTTGATTCTGGAACCCTGTGTCCTGGGAACATGACTGAGGTTTGATTCTGGAAATCATTGGCCTGGGAACATGACTGACGTTAGATTGTGGAATCTTGTGGCCTGGGAACATGACTGAGGTTTGATGGAGGAACCCTGTGGCCTGGGAACATGACTGAGGTTTGATGGGGGTACCCTGTGGCGTGGCAACATGACTGAGGCTTGATTCTGGAACCCTGTGGCCTGGGAAATTGACTCTGATTTGATCGCAGAAACCTGTGGACTGGCAACATGACTGAGGTTTGATGGTGGAACCCTGTGGCCTGGCAAGATGACAGAGGTTTGATTGTGGAACCCTCAGGCTTGAGAAGATGACTGAGGCTTGATGGTGGAACCATGTGGCCTGGCAACAGGACTGAGGTTTGATGGTGGAATCCTGTGGCCTGGCAAGATGACTTTGGTTTGATTGTGGAACACTCTGGCCTGGGAATATGACTGACGTTTAATTCTGGAACCCTGTGGCCTGGGAATATGAGTGAGGCTTGATTCTGGAACCCTGTGGCCTTGGAACATGAATGGGGTTTTACTTTTGAATTCTGTGTCCAGGGAACATGACTGAGGTTTGATTCTGGAACCCTGTGTCCTGGGAACATGACTGAGGTTTGATTCTGGAACCATGTGGCCTGGGAATATGACTGAGGTTTGATTCTGGAAACCATTGGCCTGGGAACATGACTGATGTTAGATTGTGGAATCCTGTGGCCTGGGAACATGACATCGGTTTGGATTCTGAAAACCTGTGGTCTGGGAATATGACTGAGGTTTGATGGTGGTACCCTATGGCCTGGGAGCATGACTTAGCTTTGATTCTGGATCCCTGTGGCCTGGGAACATGACTGAGGCGTGATTCTGGAAACCTGAGGCCTGGGAACATGACATCTGTTTAGATTGTGGAATACTGTGCCCTGGGAACCCGACTGAGGCTTGGTTCTGGAACCCTGTGGACTGGGAATATGACTGAGGTTTTATTCTGGAACCCTGTAGATGGGAACATAACTGAGGATTGATTCTGGAACCCTGTGGCCTGGGAACATGACATCGGTTGGATTCTGGAACCCTGTGGCATGGGAACATGACTGCGGTTTGATTGTGGAACCCACTGGCCTGGGAACATGACCGTGGTTTGATTCTGAAACCCTGTGGCCTGGGAACATGACTGAGGTTTGGTTCTGGAACCCTGTTCCCTGGGAACATGACTGAGGTTTGATTCTGGGCTCCTGTGTCCTGGGAACAAGAATGAGGTTTGAATGTGGAACCCTGTGGCCTGGGAACATGACTGAGGTTTGATTCTGGAACCATGTGTCCTGGGAATATGACTGAGGTTTGCTTCTGGATAACTGTGGCCTGGGAAAATAACTGAGGTTTCATTGTGGAAATATGAGGCCTGGGATCATGAGTGAGGTTTGATGGTGGAACACTCTGGCCTGGCAAAATGACTGAAGCTTGATTCTGGAACCCTGTAGCCTGGGAACTTGACTGAGGTTTGATGGCAGAAACCTGTGGACTGGCAACATGACTGAGGTTTGATTGTGGAACCCTGTGCCCTGGAAACATGACTGTGGCCTGCTACTGGAAACCCATGGCCTGGGAACTTGACATTGCTTTGATTCTGGAACCCTGTGTCCTGGGAACATGACTGAGGTTTGATTCTGGAAATCATTGGCCTGGGAACATGACTGACGTTAGATTGTGGAATCTTGTGGCCTGGGAACATGACTGAGGTTTGATGGAGGAACCCTGTGGCCTGGGAACATGACTGAGGTTTGATGGGGGTACCCTGTGGACTGGCAACATGACTGAGGCTTGATTCTGGAACCCTGTGGCCTGGGAAATTGACTCTGATTTGATCGCAGAAACCTGTGGACTGGCAACATGACTGAGGTTTGATGGTGGAACCCTGTGGCCTGGCAAGATGACAGAGGTTTGATTGTGGAACCCTCAGGCTTGAGAACATGACTGAGGCTTGATGGTGGAACCCTGTGGCCTGGCAACAGGACTGAGGTTTGATGGTGGAATCCTGTGTCCTGGGAACATGACTGAGGTTTGATTCTGGAACCATGTGGCCTGGGAATATGACTGAGGTTTGATTCTGGAAACCATTGGCCTGGGAACATGACTGATGTTAGATTGTGGAATCCTGTGGCCTGGGAACATGACATCGCTTTGGATTCTGAAAACCTGTGGTCTGGGAATATGACTGAGGTTTGATGGTCGTACCCTATGGCCTGTGAGCATGACTTAGCTTTGATTCTGGATCCCTGTGGCCTGGGAACATGACTGAGGCGTGATTCTGGAAACCTGAGGCCTGGGAACATGACATCTGTTTAGATTGTGGAATACTGTGCCCTGGGAACCTGACTGAGGCTTGGTACTTGAACCCTGTGGACTGGCAACATGACTGAGTTTTTATTCTGGAACCCTGTAGCATGGGAACATAACTGAGGATTGATTCTGGAAACCTGTGGCCTGGGAACATGACATCGGTGGAATCTGGAACCCTGTGGCCTGGGAACATGAGAACGGTGTGATTCTGGAACCCTGTGGCCTGAGAACATGTCTGAGGTTTGATGGTGGAAACCTGTGGCCTGGCAACATGACTGAGGTTTGGTTCTGGAACCCTGTTCCCTGGGAACATGACTGAGGTTTGATTCTGGACACCTTTGTCCTGGGAACATGACTGAGGTTTGATTGTGGAACCCTGTGTCCTGGGAACATGACTGAGTTTTGATTCTGGAACCATGTGTCCTGGGAATATGACTGAGGTTTGATTCTGGATACCTGTGGCCTGGGAAAATGACTGAGGTTTCATTGTGGAAATATGTGGCCTGGGATCTTGAGTGAGGTTTGATGGTGGAACACTCTGGCCTGGCAAAATGACTGAAGCTTGATTCTGGAACCCTGTGGCCTGGGAACTTGACTGAGGTTTGATGGCAGAAACCTGTGGACTGGCAACATGACTGAGGTTTGATTGTGGAACCCTGTGCCCTGGAAACATGACTGTGGCCTGCTACTGGAAACCCATGGCCTGGGAACTTGACGTTGGTTTGATTCTGGAACCCTGTGTCCTGGGAACATGATTGAGGTTTGATTCTGGAAACCATTGGTCTGGGAACATGACTGATGTTAGATTGTGGAATCCTGTGGCCTGGGAACATGACTGAGGTTTGATGGAGGAACCCTGTGGCCTGGGAACATGACTGAGGTTTGATGGTGGTACCCTGTGGACTGGCAACATGACTGAGGCTTGATTCTGGGACCCTGTGGCCTGGGAAATTGACTCTGATTTGATCGCAGAAACCTGTGGACTGGCAACATGACTGAGGATTGATGGTGGAACCCTGGGCACTGGGAACATGACGAGATGCCTGACACTGTAACCCCGTGTCCTGAGAACATGACATTGTTTTGATTCTGGAAAGCTGTTTCCTGGGAACATGACTGAGGTTTGATGGTTGAACCCTGTGGACTGGCAACATGACTGACGTTTGATTGTGGCACCCTCAGGCTTGGGAACATTACTGAGGCTTGATGGTGGAACCCTGTGTCCTGGCACCAGGACTGAGGTTTGATGGTGGAACCCTGTGGCCTGGGAGCATGACATCGTTTTGGATTCTGGTACCGTGTTGCCTGGGGACATGAAATCGTTTTGATTCTGGAAAACTGTGGCCTGGGAATATGACTGAGGTTTCATGGTGGTACCCTATGGCCTGGCAACATGACTGAGGTTTGATTCTGGATCCCTGTGGCCTGGGAACATGACTGAGGCGTGATTCTGGAAACCTGTGGCCTGGGAACATGACATCTGTTTAGATTGTGGAATACTGTGCCCTGGGAACCCGACTGAGGCTTGGTTCTGGAACCCTGTGGACTGGGAATATGACTGAGGTTTTATTCTGGAACCCTGTAGACTGGGAACATAACTGAGGATTGATTCTGGAACCCTGTGGCCTGGGAACATGACATCAGTTGGATTCTGGAACCCTGTGGCATGGGAACATGACTGCGGTTTGATTGTGGAACCCACTGGCCTGGGAACATGACCGTGGTTTGATTCTGAAACCCTGTGGCCTGGGAACATGACTGAGGTTTGGTTCTGGAACCCTGTTCCCTGGGAACATGACTGAGGTTTGATTCTGGGCTCCTGTGTCCTGGGAACAAGAATGAGGTTTGAATGTGGAACCCTGTGGCCTGGGAACATGACTGAGGTTTGATTCTGGAACCATGTGTCCTGGGAATATGACTGAGGTTTGCTTCTGGATAACTGTGGCCTGGGAAAATAACTGAGGTTTCATTGTGGAAATATGAGGCCTGGGATCATGAGTGAGGTTTGATGGTGGAACACTCTGGCCTGGCAAAATGACTGAAGCTTGATTCTGGAACCCTGTAGCCTGGGAACTTGACTGAGGTTTGATGGCAGAAACCTGTGGACTGGCAACATGACTGAGGTTTGATTGTGGAACCCTGTGCCCTGGAAACATGACTGTGGCCTGCTACTGGAAACCCATGGCCTGGGAACTTGACATTGCTTTGATTCTGGAACCCTGTGTCCTGGGAACATGACTGAGGTTTGATTCTGGAAATCATTGGCCTGGGAACATGACTGACGTTAGATTGTGGAATCTTGTGGCCTGGGAACATGACTGAGGTTTGATGGAGGAACCCTGTGGCCTGGGAACATGACTGAGGTTTGATGGGGGTACCCTGTGGACTGGCAACATGACTGAGGCTTGATTCTGGAACCCTGTGGCCTGGGAAATTGACTCTGATTTGATCGCAGAAACCTGTGGACTGGCAACATGACTGAGGTTTGATGGTGGAACCCTGTGGCCTGGCAAGATGACAGAGGTTTGATTGTGGAACCCTCAGGCTTGAGAACATGACTGAGGCTTGATGGTGGAACCCTGTGGCCTGGCAACAGGACTGAGGTTTGATGGTGGAATCCTGTGGCCTGGCAAGATGACTTTGGTTTGATTGTGGAACACTCTGGCCTGGGAACATGACTGACGTTTAATTCTGGAACCCTGTGGCCTGGGAATATGAGTGAGGCTTGATTCTGGAACCCTGTGGCCTTGGAACATGAATGGGGTTTTACTTTTGAATTCTGTGTCCAGGGAACATGACTGAGGTTTGATTCTGGAACCCTGTGTCCTGGGAACATGACTGAGGTTTGATTCTGGAACCATGTGGCCTGGGAATATGACTGAGGTTTGATTCTGGAAACCATTGGCCTGGGAACATGACTGATGTTAGATTGTGGAATCCTGTGGCCTGGGAACATGACATCGGTTTGGATTCTGAAAACCTGTGGTCTGGGAATATGACTGAGGTTTGATGGTGGTACCCTATGGCCTGGGAGCATGACTTAGCTTTGATTCTGGATCCCTGTGGCCTGGGAACATGACTGAGGCGTGATTCTGGAAACCTGAGGCCTGGGAACATGACATCTGTTTAGATTGTGGAATACTGTGCCCTGGGAACCCGACTGAGGCTTGGTTCTGGAACCCTGTGGACTGGGAATATGACTGAGGTTTTATTCTGGAACCCTGTAGACTGGGAACATAACTGAGGATTGATTCTGGAACCCTGTGGCCTGGGAACATGACATCGGTTGGATTCTGGAACCCTGTGGCATGGGAACATGACTGCGGTTTGATTGTGGAACCCACTGGCCTGGGAACATGACCGTGGTTTGATTCTGAAACCCTGTGGCCTGGGAACATGACTGAGGTTTGGTTCTGGAACTCTGTTCCCTGGGAACATGACTGAGGTTTGATTCTGGGCTCCTGTGTCCTGGGAACAAGAATGAGGTTTGAATGTGGAACCCTGTGGCCTGGGAACATGACTGAGGTTTGATTCTGGAACCATGTGTCCTGGGAATATGACTGAGGTTTGCTTCTGGATAACTGTGGCCTGGAAAAATAACTGAGGTTTCATTGTGGAAATATGAGGCCTGGGATCATGAGTGAGGTTTGATGGGGGTACCCTGTGGCGTGGCAACATGACTGAGGCTTGATTCTGGAACCTCTGGCCTGGGAAATTGACTCTGATTTAATCGCAGAAACCTGTGGACTGGCAACATGACTGAGGTTTGATGGTGGAACCCTGTGGCCTGGCAAGATGACAGAGGTTTGATTGTGGAACCCTCAGGCTTGAGAACATGACTGAGGCTTGATGGTGGAACCCTGTGGCCTGGCAACAGGACTGAGGTTTGATGGTGGAATCCTGTGGCCTGGCAAGATGACTTTGGTTTGATTGTGGAACACTCTGGCCTGGGAATATGACTGACGTTTAATTCTGGAAACCTGTGTCCTGGGAATATGAGTGAGGCTTGATTCTGGAACCCTGTGGCCTTGGAACATGAATGGGGTTTTACTTTTGAATCCTGTGTCCAGGGAACATGACTGAGGTTTGATTCTGGAACCCTGTGTCCTGGGAACATGACTGAGGTTTGATTCTGGAACCATGTGGCCTGGGAATATGACTGAGGTTTGATTCTGGAAACCATTGGCCTGGGAACATGACTGATGTTAGATTGTGGAATCCTGTGGCCTGGGAACATGAAATCGTTTTGATTCTGGAAACCTGTGGCCTGGGAATATGACTGAGGTTTGATGGTGGTACCCTATGGCCTGGCAACATGACTGAGGTTTGATTCTGGATCCCTGTGGCCTGGGAACATGACTGAGGCGTGATTCTGGAAACCTGTGGCCTGGGAACATGACATCTGTTTAGATTGTGGAATACTGTGCCCTGGGAACCCGACTGAGGCTTGGTTCTGGAACCCTGTGGACTGGGAATATGACTGAGGTTTTATTCTGGAACCCTGTAGACTGGGAACATAACTGAGGATTGATTCTGGAACCCTGTGGCCTGGGAACATGACATCGGTTGGATTCTGGAACCCTGTGGCATGGGAACATGACTGCGGTTTGATTGTGGAACCCACTGGCCTGGGAACATGACCGTGGTTTGATTCTGAAACCCTGTGGCCTGGGAACATGACTGAGGTTTGGTTCTGGAACCCTGTTCCCTGGGAACATGACTGAGGTTTGATTCTGGGCTCCTGTGTCCTGGGAACAAGAATGAGGTTTGAATGTGGAACCCTGTGGCCTGGGAACATGACTGAGGTTTGATTCTGGAACCATGTGTCCTGGGAATATGACTGAGGTTTGATTCTGGATAACTGTGGCCTGGGAAAATAACTGAGGTTTCATTGTGGAAATATGAGGCCTGGGATCATGAGTGAGGTTTGATGGTGGAACACTCTGGCCTGGCAAAATGACTGAAGCTTGATTCTGGAACCCTGTAGCCTGGGAACTTGACTGAGGTTTGATGGCAGAAACCTGTGGACTGGCAACATGACTGAGGTTTGATTGTGGAACCCTGTGCCCTGGAAACATGACTGTGGCCTGCTACTGGAAACCCATGGCCTGGGAACTTGACATTGCTTTGATTCTGGAACCCTGTGTCCTGGGAACATGACTGAGGTTTGATTCTGGAAATCATTGGCCTGGGAACATGACTGACGTTAGATTGTGGAATCTTGTGGCCTGGGAACATGACTGAGGTTTGATGGAGGAACCCTGTGGCCTGGGAACATGACTGAGGTTTGATGGGGGTACCCTGTGGCGTGGCAACATGACTGAGGCTTGATTCTGGAACCCTGTGGCCTGGGAAATTGACTCTGATTTGATCGCAGAAACCTGTGGACTGGCAACATGACTGAGGTTTGATGGTGGAACCCTGTGGCCTGGCAAGATGACAGAGGTTTGATTGTGGAACCCTCAGGCTTGAGAACATGACTGAGGCTTGATGGTGGAACCCTGTGGCCTGGCAACAGGACTGAGGTTTGATGGTGGAATCCTGTGTCCTGGGAACATGACTGAGGTTTGATTCTGGAACCATGTGGCCTGGGAATATGACTGAGGTTTGATTCTGGAAACCATTGGCCTGGGAACATGACTGATGTTAGATTGTGGAATCCTGTGGCCTGGGAACATGACATCGCTTTGGATTCTGAAAACCTGTGGTCTGGGAATATGACTGAGGTTTGATGGTCGTACCCTATGGCCTGGGAGCATGACTTAGCTTTGATTCTGGATCCCTGTGGCCTGGGAACATGACTGAGGCGTGATTCTGGAAACCTGAGGCCTGGGAACATGACATCTGTTTAGATTGTGGAATACTGTGCCCTGGGAACCTGACTGAGGCTTGGTACTTGAACCCTGTGGACTGGCAACATGACTGAGGTTTTATTCTGGAAGCCTGTAGCATGGGAACATAACTGAGGATTGATTCTGGAAACCTGTGGCCTGGGAACATGACATCGGTGGAATCTGGAACCCTGTGGCCTGGGAACATGAGAACGGTGTGATTCTGGAACCCTGTGGCCTGAGAACATGTCTGAGGTTTGATGGTGGAAACCTGTGGCCTGGCAACATGACTGAGGTTTGGTTCTGGAACCCTGTTCCCTGGGAACATGACTGAGGTTTGATTCTGGACACCTTTGTCCTGGGAACATGACTGAGGGTTGATTGTGGAACTCTGTGTCCTGGGAACATGACTGAGTTTTGATTCTGGAACCATGTGTCCTGGGAATATGACTGAGGTTTGATTCTGGATACCTGTGGCCTGGGAAAATGACTGAGGTTTCATTGTGGAAATATGTGGCCTGGGATCTTGAGTGAGGTTTGATGGTGGAACACTCTGGCCTGGCAAAATGACTGAAGCTTGATTCTGGAACCCTGTGGCCTGGGAACTTGACTGAGGTTTGATGGCAGAAACCTGTGGACTGGCAACATGACTGAGGTTTGATTGTGGAACCCTGTGCCCTGGAAACATGACTGTGGCCTGGTACTGGAAACCCATGGCCTGGGAACTTGACGTTGGTTTGATTCTGGAACCCTGTGTCCTGGGAACATGATTGAGGTTTGATTCTGGAAACCATTGGTCTGGGAACATGACTGATGTTAGATTGTGGAATCCTGTGGCCTGGGAACATGACTGAGGTTTGATGGAGGAACCCTGTGGCCTGGGAACATGACTGAGGTTTGATGGTGGTACCCTGTGGACTGGCAACATGACTGAGGCTTGATTCTGGGACCCTGTGGCCTGGGAAATTGACTCTGATTTGATGGCAGAAACCTGTGGACTGGCAACATGACTGAGGATTGATGGTGGAACCCTGGGCACTGGGAACATGACGAGATGCCTGACACTGTAACCCCGTGTCCTGAGAACATGACATTGTTTTGATTCTGGAAAGCTGTTTCCTGGGAACATGACTGAGGTTTGATGGTTGAACCCTGTGGACTGGCAACATGACTGACGTTTGATTGTGGCACCCTCAGGCTTGGGAACATTACTGAGGCTTGATGGTGGAACCCTGTGTCCTGGCACCAGGACTGAGGTTTGATGGTGGAACCCTGTGGCCTGGGAGCATGACATCGTTTTGGATTCTGGTACCGTGTTGCCTGGGGACATGAAATCGTTTTGATTCTGGAAAACTGTGGCCTGGGAATATGACTGAGGTTTCATGGTGGTACCCTATGGCCTGGCAACATGACTGAGGTTTGATTCTGGATCCCTGTGGCCTGGGAACATGACTGAGGCGTGATTCTGGAAACCTGTGGCCTGGGAACATGACATCTGTTTAGATTGTGGAATACTGTGCCCTGGGAACCCGACTGAGGCTTGGTTCTGGAACCCTGTGGACTGGGAATATGACTGAGGTTTTATTCTGGAACCCTGTAGACTGGGAACATAACTGAGGATTGATTCTGGAACCCTGTGGCCTGGGAACATGACATCAGTTGGATTCTGGAACCCTGTGGCATGGGAACATGACTGCGGTTTGATTGTGGAACCCACTGGCCTGGGAACATGACCGTGGTTTGATTCTGAAACCCTGTGGCCTGGGAACATGACTGAGGTTTGGTTCTGGAACCCTGTTCCCTGGGAACATGACTGAGGTTTGATTCTGGGCTCCTGTGTCCTGGGAACAAGAATGAGGTTTGAATGTGGAACCCTGTGGCCTGGGAACATGACTGAGGTTTGATTCTGGAACCATGTGTCCTGGGAATATGACTGAGGTTTGCTTCTGGATAACTGTGGCCTGGGAAAATAACTGAGGTTTCATTGTGGAAATATGAGGCCTGGGATCATGAGTGAGGTTTGATGGTGGAACACTCTGGCCTGGCAAAATGACTGAAGCTTGATTTTGGAACCCTGTAGCCTGGGAACTTGACTGAGGTTTGATGGCAGAAACCTGTGGACTGGCAACATGACTGAGGTTTGATTGTGGAACCCTGTGCCCTGGAAACATGACTGTGGCCTGCTACTGGAAACCCATGGCCTGGGAACTTGACATTGCTTTGATTCTGGAACCCTGTGTCCTGGGAACATGACTGAGGTTTGATTCTGGAAATCATTGGCCTGGGAACATGACTGACGTTAGATTGTGGAATCTTGTGGCCTGGGAACATGACTGAGGTTTGATGGAGGAACCCTGTGGCCTGGGAACATGACTGAGGTTTGATGGGGGTACCCTGTGGCGTGGCAACATGACTGAGGCTTGATTCTGGAACCCTGTGGCCTGGGAAATTGACTCTGATTTGATCGCAGAAACCTGTGGACTGGCAACATGACTGAGGTTTGATGGTGGAACCCTGTGGCCTGGCAAGATGACAGAGGTTTGATTGTGGAACCCTCAGGCTTGAGAACATGACTGAGGCTTGATGGTGGAACCCTGTGGCCTGGCAACAGGACTGAGGTTTGATGGTGGAATCCTGTGGCCTGGCAAGATGACTTTGGTTTGATTGTGGAACACTCTGGCCTGGGAATATGACTGACGTTTAATTCTGGAAACCTGTGGCCTGGGAATATGAGTGAGGCTTGATTCTGGAACCCTGTGGCCTTGGAACATGAATGGGGTTTTACTTTTGAATCCTGTGTCCAGGGAACATGACTGAGGTTTGATTCTGGAACCCTGTGTCCTGGGAACATGACTGAGGTTTGATTCTGGAACCATGTGGCCTGGGAATATGACTGAGGTTTGATTTTGGAAACCATTGGCCTGGGAACATGACTGATGTTAGATTGTGGAATCCTGTGGCCTGGGAACATGAAATCGTTTTGATTCTGGAAACCTGTGGCCTGGGAATATGACTGAGGTTTGATGGTGGTACCCTATGGCCTGGCAACATGACTGAGGTTTGATTCTGGATCCCTGTGGCCTGGGAACATGACTGAGGCGTGATTCTGGAAACCTGTGGCCTGGGAACATGACATCTGTTTAGATTGTGGAATACTGTGCCCTGGGAACCCGACTGAGGCTTGGTTCTGGAACCCTGTGGACTGGGAATATGACTGAGGTTTTATTCTGGAACCCTGTAGACTGGGAACATAACTGAGGATTGATTCTGGAACCCTGTGGCCTGGGAACATGACATCGGTTGGATTCTGGAACCCTGTGGCATGGGAACATGACTGCGGTTTGATTGTGGAACCCACTGGCCTGGGAACATGACCGTGGTTTGATTCTGAAACCCTGTGGCCTGGGAACATGACTGAGGTTTGGTTCTGGAACCCTGTTCCCTGGGAACATGACTGAGGTTTGATTCTGGGCTCCTGTGTCCTGGGAACAAGAATGAGGTTTGAATGTGGAACCCTGTGGCCTGGGAACATGACTGAGGTTTGATTCTGGAACCATGTGTCCTGGGAATATGACTGAGGTTTGCTTCTGGATAACTGTGGCCTGGGAAAATAACTGAGGTTTCATTGTGGAAATATGAGGCCTGGGATCATGAGTGAGGTTTGATGGTGGAACACTCTGGCCTGGCAAAATGACTGAAGCTTGATTCTGGAACCCTGTGGCCTGGGAACTTGACTGAGGTTTGATGGCAGAAACCTGTGGACTGGCAACATGACTGAGGTTTGATTGTGGAACCCTGTGCCCTGGAAACATGACTGTGGCCTGCTACTGGAAACCCATGGCCTGGGAACTTGACATTGCTTTGATTCTGGAACCCTGTGTCCTGGGAACATGACTGAGGTTTGATTCTGGAAATCATTGGCCTGGGAACATGACTGACGTTAGATTGTGGAATCTTGTGGCCTGGGAACATGACTGAGGTTTGATGGAGGAACCCTGTGGCCTGGGAACATGACTGAGGTTTGATGGGGGTACCCTGTGGCGTGGCAACATGACTGAGGCTTGATTCTGGAACCCTGTGGCCTTGGAACATGAATGGGGTTTTACTTTTGAATCCTGTGTCCAGGGAACATGACTGAGGTTTGATTCTGGAACCCTGTGTCCTGGGAACATGACTGAGGTTTGATTCTGGAACCATGTGGCCTGGGAATATGACTGAGGTTTGATTCTGGAAACCATTGGCCTGGGAACATGACTGATGTTAGATTGTGGAATCCTGTGGCCTGGGAACATGAAATCGTTTTGATTCTGGAAACCTGTGGCCTGGGAATATGACTGAGGTTTGATGGTGGTACCCTATGGCCTGGCAACATGACTGAGGTTTGATTCTGGATCCCTGTGGCCTGGGAACATGACTGAGGCGTGATTCTGGAAACCTGTGGCCTGGGAACATGACATCTGTTTAGATTGTGGAATACTGTGCCCTGGGAACCCGACTGAGGCTTGGTTCTGGAACCCTGTGGACTGGGAATATGACTGAGGTTTTATTCTGGAACCCTGTAGACTGGGAACATAACTGAGGATTGATTCTGGAACCCTGTGGCCTGGGAACATGACATCGGTTGGATTCTGGAACCCTGTGGCATGGGAACATGACTGCGGTTTGATTGTGGAACCCACTGGCCTGGGAACATGACCGTGGTTTGATTCTGAAACCCTGTGGCCTGGGAACATGACTGAGGTTTGGTTCTGGAACCCTGTTCCCTGGGAACATGACTGAGGTTTGATTCTGGGCTCCTGTGTCCTGGGAACAAGAATGAGGTTTGAATGTGGAACCCTGTGGCCTGGGAACATGACTGAGGTTTGATTCTGGAACCATGTGTCCTGGGAATATGACTGAGGTTTGATTCTGGATAACTGTGGCCTGGGAAAATAACTGAGGTTTCATTGTGGAAATATGAGGCCTGGGATCATGAGTGAGGTTTGATGGTGGAACACTCTGGCCTGGCAAAATGACTGAAGCTTGATTCTGGAACCCTGTAGCCTGGGAACTTGACTGAGGTTTGATGGCAGAAACCTGTGGACTGGCAACATGACTGAGGTTTGATTGTGGAACCCTGTGCCCTGGAAACATGACTGTGGCCTGCTACTGGAAACCCATGGCCTGGGAACTTGACATTGCTTTGATTCTGGAACCCTGTGTCCTGGGAACATGACTGAGGTTTGATTCTGGAAATCATTCGCCTGGGAACATGACTGACGTTAGATTGTGGAATCTTGTGGCCTGGGAACATGACTGAGGTTTGATGGAGGAACCCTGTGGCCTGGGAACATGACTGAGGTTTGATGGGGGTACCCTGTGGCGTGGCAACATGACTGAGGCTTGATTCTGGAACCCTGTGGCCTGGGAAATTGACTCTGATTTGATCGCAGAAACCTGTGGACTGGCAACATGACTGAGGTTTGATGGTGGAACCCTGTGGCCTGGCAAGATGACAGAGGTTTGATTGTGGAACCCTCAGGCTTGAGAACATGACTGAGGCTTGATGGTGGAACCCTGTGGCCTGGCAACAGGACTGAGGTTTGATGGTGGAATCCTGTGTCCTGGGAACATGACTGAGGTTTGATTCTGGAACCATGTGGCCTGGGAATATGACTGAGGTTTGATTCTGGAAACCATTGGCCTGGGAACATGACTGATGTTAGATTGTGGAATCCTGTGGCCTGGGAACATGACATCGGTTTGGATTCTGAAAACCTGTGGTCTGGGAATATGACTGAGGTTTGATGGTGGTACCCTATGGCCTGGGAGCATGACTTAGCTTTGATTCTGGATCCCTGTGGCCTGGGAACATGACTGAGGCGTGATTCTGGAAACCTGAGGCCTGGGAACATGACATCTGTTTAGATTGTGGAATACTGTGCCCTGGGAACCTGACTGAGGCTTGGTACTTGAACCCTGTGGACTGGCAACATGACTGAGGTTTTATTCTGGAAGCCTGTAGCATGGGAACATAACTGAGGATTGATTCTGGAAACCTGTGGCCTGGGAACATGACATCGGTGGAATCTGGAACCCTGTGGCCTGGGAACATGAGAACGGTGTGATTCTGGAACCCTGTGGCCTGAGAACATGTCTGAGGTTTGATGGTGGAAACCTGTGGCCTGGCAACATGACTGAGGTTTGGTTCTGGAACCCTGTTCCCTGGGAACATGACTGAGGTTTGATTCTGGACACCTTTGTCCTGGGAACATGACTGAGGTTTGATTGTGGAACCCTGTGTCCTGGGAACATGACTGAGTTTTGATTCTGGAACCATGTGTCCTGGGAATATGACTGAGGTTTGATTCTGGATACCTGTGGCCTGGGAAAATGACTGAGGTTTCATTGTGGAAATATGTGGCCTGGGATCTTGAGTGAGGTTTGATGGTGGAACACTCTGGCCTGGCAAAATGACTGAAGCTTGATTCTGGAACCCTGTGGCCTGGGAACTTGACTGAGGTTTGATGGCAGAAACCTGTGGACTGGCAACATGACTGAGGTTTGATTGTGGAACCCTGTGCCCTGGAAACATGACTGTGGCCTGGTACTGGAAACCCATGGCCTGGGAACTTGACGTTGGTTTGATTCTGGAACCCTGTGTCCTGGGAACATGATTGAGGTTTGATTCTGGAAACCATTGGTCTGGGAACATGACTGATGTTAGATTGTGGAATCCTGTGGCCTGGGAACATGACTGAGGTTTGATGGAGGAACCCTGTGGCCTGGGAACATGACTGAGGTTTGATGGTGGTACCCTGTGGACTGGCAACATGACTGAGGCTTGATTCTGGGACCCTGTGGCCTGGGAAATTGACTCTGATTTGATCGCAGAAACCTGTGGACTGGCAACATGACTGAGGATTGATGGTGGAACCCTGGGCACTGGGAACATGACGAGATGCCTGACACTGTAACCCCGTGTCCTGAGAACATGACATTGTTTTGATTCTGGAAAGCTGTTTCCTGGGAACATGACTGAGGTTTGATGGTTGAACCCTGTGGACTGGCAACATGACTGAGGTTTGATTGTGGCACCCTCAGGCTTGGGAACATTACTGAGGCTTGATGGTGGAACCCTGTGTCCTGGCACCAGGACTGAGGTTTGATGGTGGAACCCTGTGGCCTGGGAGCATGACATCGTTTTGGATTCTGGTACCGTGTTGCCTGGGGACATGAAATCGTTTTGATTCTGGAAAACTGTGGCCTGGGAATATGACTGAGGTTTCATGGTGGTACCCTATGGCCTGGCAACATGACTGAGGTTTGATTCTGGATCCCTGTGGCCTGGGAACATGACTGAGGCGTGATTCTGGAAACCTGTGGCCTGGGAACATGACATCTGTTTAGATTGTGGAATACTGTGCCCTGGGAACCCGACTGAGGCTTGGTTCTGGAACCCTGTGGACTGGGAATATGACTGAGGTTTTATTCTGGAACCCTGTAGATGGGAACATAACTGAGGATTGATTCTGGAACCCTGTGGCCTGGGAACATGACATCGGTTGGATTCTGGAACCCTGTGGCATGGGAACATGACTGCGGTTTGATTGTGGAACCCACTGGCCTGGGAACATGACCGTGGTTTGATTCTGAAACCCTGTGGCCTGGGAACATGACTGAGGTTTGGTTCTGGAACCCTGTTCCCTGGGAACATGACTGAGGTTTGATTCTGGGCTCCTGTGTCCTGGGAACAAGAATGAGGTTTGAATGTGGAACCCTGTGGCCTGGGAACATGACTGAGGTTTGATTCTGGAACCATGTGTCCTGGGAATATGACTGAGGTTTGCTTCTGGATAACTGTGGCCTGGGAAAATAACTGAGGTTTCATTGTGGAAATATGAGGCCTGGGATCATGAGTGAGGTTTGATGGTGGAACACTCTGGCCTGGCAAAATGACTGAAGCTTGATTCTGGAACCCTGTAGCCTGGGAACTTGACTGAGGTTTGATGGCAGAAACCTGTGGACTGGCAACATGACTGAGGTTTGATTGTGGAACCCTGTGCCCTGGAAACATGACTGTGGCCTGCTACTGGAAACCCATGGCCTGGGAACTTGACATTGCTTTGATTCTGGAACCCTGTGTCCTGGGAACATGACTGAGGTTTGATTCTGGAAATCATTGGCCTGGGAACATGACTGACGTTAGATTGTGGAATCTTGTGGCCTGGGAACATGACTGAGGTTTGATGGAGGAACCCTGTGGCCTGGGAACATGACTGAGGTTTGATGGGGGTACCCTGTGGACTGGCAACATGACTGAGGCTTGATTCTGGAACCCTGTGGCCTGGGAAATTGACTCTGATTTGATCGCAGAAACCTGTGGACTGGCAACATGACTGAGGTTTGATGGTGGAACCCTGTGGCCTGGCAAGATGACAGAGGTTTGATTGTGGAACCCTCAGGCTTGAGAACATGACTGAGGCTTGATGGTGGAACCCTGTGGCCTGGCAACAGGACTGAGGTTTGATGGTGGAATCCTGTGTCCTGGGAACATGACTGAGGTTTGATTCTGGAACCATGTGGCCTGGGAATATGACTGAGGTTTGATTCTGGAAACCATTGGCCTGGGAACATGACTGATGTTAGATTGTGGAATCCTGTGGCCTGGGAACATGACATCGCTTTGGATTCTGAAAACCTGTGGTCTGGGAATATGACTGAGGTTTGATGGTCGTACCCTATGGCCTGTGAGCATGACTTAGCTTTGATTCTGGATCCCTGTGGCCTGGGAACATGACTGAGGCGTGATTCTGGAAACCTGAGGCCTGGGAACATGACATCTGTTTAGATTGTGGAATACTGTGCCCTGGGAACCTGACTGAGGCTTGGTACTTGAACCCTGTGGACTGGCAACATGACTGAGTTTTTATTCTGGAACCCTGTAGCATGGGAACATAACTGAGGATTGATTCTGGAAACCTGTGGCCTGGGAACATGACATCGGTGGAATCTGGAACCCTGTGGCCTGGGAACATGAGAACGGTGTGATTCTGGAACCCTGTGGCCTGAGAACATGTCTGAGGTTTGATGGTGGAAACCTGTGGCCTGGCAACATGACTGAGGTTTGGTTCTGGAACCCTGTTCCCTGGGAACATGACTGAGGTTTGATTCTGGACACCTTTGTCCTGGGAACATGACTGAGGTTTGATTGTGGAACCCTGTGTCCTGGGAACATGACTGAGTTTTGATTCTGGAACCATGTGTCCTGGGAATATGACTGAGGTTTGATTCTGGATACCTGTGGCCTGGGAAAATGACTGAGGTTTCATTGTGGAAATATGTGGCCTGGGATCTTGAGTGAGGTTTGATGGTGGAACACTCTGGCCTGGCAAAATGACTGAAGCTTGATTCTGGAACCCTGTGGCCTGGGAACTTGACTGAGGTTTGATGGCAGAAACCTGTGGACTGGCAACATGACTGAGGTTTGATTGTGGAACCCTGTGCCCTGGAAACATGACTGTGGCCTGCTACTGGAAACCCATGGCCTGGGAACTTGACGTTGGTTTGATTCTGGAACCCTGTGTCCTGGGAACATGATTGAGGTTTGATTCTGGAAACCATTGGTCTGGGAACATGACTGATGTTAGATTGTGGAATCCTGTGGCCTGGGAACATGACTGAGGTTTGATGGAGGAACCCTGTGGCCTGGGAACATGACTGAGGTTTGATGGTGGTACCCTGTGGACTGGCAACATGACTGAGGCTTGATTCTGGGACCCTGTGGCCTGGGAAATTGACTCTGATTTGATCGCAGAAACCTGTGGACTGGCAACATGACTGAGGATTGATGGTGGAACCCTGGGCACTGGGAACATGACGAGATGCCTGACACTGTAACCCCGTGTCCTGAGAACATGACATTGTTTTGATTCTGGAAAGCTGTTTCCTGGGAACATGACTGAGGTTTGATGGTTGAACCCTGTGGACTGGCAACATGACTGACGTTTGATTGTGGCACCCTCAGGCTTGGGAACATTACTGAGGCTTGATGGTGGAACCCTGTGTCCTGGCACCAGGACTGAGGTTTGATGGTGGAACCCTGTGGCCTGGGAGCATGACATCGTTTTGGATTCTGGTACCGTGTTGCCTGGGGACATGAAATCGTTTTGATTCTGGAAAACTGTGGCCTGGGAATATGACTGAGGTTTCATGGTGGTACCCTATGGCCTGGCAACATGACTGAGGTTTGATTCTGGATCCCTGTGGCCTGGGAACATGACTGAGGCGTGATTCTGGAAACCTGTGGCCTGGGAACATGACATCTGTTTAGATTGTGGAATACTGTGCCCTGGGAACCCGACTGAGGCTTGGTTCTGGAACCCTGTGGACTGGGAATATGACTGAGGTTTTATTCTGGAACCCTGTAGACTGGGAACATAACTGAGGATTGATTCTGGAACCCTGTGGCCTGGGAACATGACATCAGTTGGATTCTGGAACCCTGTGGCATGGGAACATGACTGCGGTTTGATTGTGGAACCCACTGGCCTGGGAACATGACCGTGGTTTGATTCTGAAACCCTGTGGCCTGGGAACATGACTGAGGTTTGGTTCTGGAACCCTGTTCCCTGGGAACATGACTGAGGTTTGATTCTGGGCTCCTGTGTCCTGGGAACAAGAATGAGGTTTGAATGTGGAACCCTGTGGCCTGGGAACATGACTGAGGTTTGATTCTGGAACCATGTGTCCTGGGAATATGACTGAGGTTTGCTTCTGGATAACTGTGGCCTGGGAAAATAACTGAGGTTTCATTGTGGAAATATGAGGCCTGGGATCATGAGTGAGGTTTGATGGTGGAACACTCTGGCCTGGCAAAATGACTGAAGCTTGATTCTGGAACCCTGTAGCCTGGGAACTTGACTGAGGTTTGATGGCAGAAACCTGTGGACTGGCAACATGACTGAGGTTTGATTGTGGAACCCTGTGCCCTGGAAACATGACTGTGGCCTGCTACTGGAAACCCATGGCCTGGGAACTTGACATTGCTTTGATTCTGGAACCCTGTGTCCTGGGAACATGACTGAGGTTTGATTCTGGAAATCATTGGCCTGGGAACATGACTGACGTTAGATTGTGGAATCTTGTGGCCTGGGAACATGACTGAGGTTTGATGGAGGAACCCTGTGGCCTGGGAACATGACTGAGGTTTGATGGGGGTACCCTGTGGACTGGCAACATGACTGAGGCTTGATTCTGGAACCCTGTGGCCTGGGAAATTGACTCTGATTTGATCGCAGAAACCTGTGGACTGGCAACATGACTGAGGTTTGATGGTGGAACCCTGTGGCCTGGCAAGATGACAGAGGTTTGATTGTGGAACCCTCAGGCTTGAGAACATGACTGAGGCTTGATGGTGGAACCCTGTGGCCTGGCAACAGGACTGAGGTTTGATGGTGGAATCCTGTGGCCTGGCAAGATGACTTTGGTTTGATTGTGGAACACTCTGGCCTGGGAACATGACTGACGTTTAATTCTGGAACCCTGTGGCCTGGGAATATGAGTGAGGCTTGATTCTGGAACCCTGTGGCCTTGGAACATGAATGGGGTTTTACTTTTGAATTCTGTGTCCAGGGAACATGACTGAGGTTTGATTCTGGAACCCTGTGTCCTGGGAACATGACTGAGGTTTGATTCTGGAACCATGTGGCCTGGGAATATGACTGAGGTTTGATTCTGGAAACCATTGGCCTGGGAACATGACTGATGTTAGATTGTGGAATCCTGTGGCCTGGGAACATGACATCGGTTTGGATTCTGAAAACCTGTGGTCTGGGAATATGACTGAGGTTTGATGGTGGTACCCTATGGCCTGGGAGCATGACTTAGCTTTGATTCTGGATCCCTGTGGCCTGGGAACATGACTGAGGCGTGATTCTGGAAACCTGAGGCCTGGGAACATGACATCTGTTTAGATTGTGGAATACTGTGCCCTGGGAACCCGACTGAGGCTTGGTTCTGGAACCCTGTGGACTGGGAATATGACTGAGGTTTTATTCTGGAACCCTGTAGACTGGGAACATAACTGAGGATTGATTCTGGAACCCTGTGGCCTGGGAACATGACATCGGTTGGATTCTGGAACCCTGTGGCATGGGAACATGACTGCGGTTTGATTGTGGAACCCACTGGCCTGGGAACATGACCGTGGTTTGATTCTGAAACCCTGTGGCCTGGGAACATGACTGAGGTTTGGTTCTGGAACTCTGTTCCCTGGGAACATGACTGAGGTTTGATTCTGGGCTCCTGTGTCCTGGGAACAAGAATGAGGTTTGAATGTGGAACCCTGTGGCCTGGGAACATGACTGAGGTTTGATTCTGGAACCATGTGTCCTGGGAATATGACTGAGGTTTGCTTCTGGATAACTGTGGCCTGGAAAAATAACTGAGGTTTCATTGTGGAAATATGAGGCCTGGGATCATGAGTGAGGTTTGATGGGGGTACCCTGTGGCGTGGCAACATGACTGAGGCTTGATTCTGGAACCTCTGGCCTGGGAAATTGACTCTGATTTAATCGCAGAAACCTGTGGACTGGCAACATGACTGAGGTTTGATGGTGGAACCCTGTGGCCTGGCAAGATGACAGAGGTTTGATTGTGGAACCCTCAGGCTTGAGAACATGACTGAGGCTTGATGGTGGAACCCTGTGGCCTGGCAACAGGACTGAGGTTTGATGGTGGAATCCTGTGGCCTGGCAAGATGACTTTGGTTTGATTGTGGAACACTCTGGCCTGGGAATATGACTGACGTTTAATTCTGGAAACCTGTGTCCTGGGAATATGAGTGAGGCTTGATTCTGGAACCCTGTGGCCTTGGAACATGAATGGGGTTTTACTTTTGAATCCTGTGTCCAGGGAACATGACTGAGGTTTGATTCTGGAACCCTGTGTCCTGGGAACATGACTGAGGTTTGATTCTGGAACCATGTGGCCTGGGAATATGACTGAGGTTTGATTCTGGAAACCATTGGCCTGGGAACATGACTGATGTTAGATTGTGGAATCCTGTGGCCTGGGAACATGAAATCGTTTTGATTCTGGAAACCTGTGGCCTGGGAATATGACTGAGGTTTGATGGTGGTACCCTATGGCCTGGCAACATGACTGAGGTTTGATTCTGGATCCCTGTGGCCTGGGAACATGACTGAGGCGTGATTCTGGAAACCTGTGGCCTGGGAACATGACATCTGTTTAGATTGTGGAATACTGTGCCCTGGGAACCCGACTGAGGCTTGGTTCTGGAACCCTGTGGACTGGGAATATGACTGAGGTTTTATTCTGGAACCCTGTAGACTGGGAACATAACTGAGGATTGATTCTGGAACCCTGTGGCCTGGGAACATGACATCGGTTGGATTCTGGAACCCTGTGGCATGGGAACATGACTGCGGTTTGATTGTGGAACCCACTGGCCTGGGAACATGACCGTGGTTTGATTCTGAAACCCTGTGGCCTGGGAACATGACTGAGGTTTGGTTCTGGAACCCTGTTCCCTGGGAACATGACTGAGGTTTGATTCTGGGCTCCTGTGTCCTGGGAACAAGAATGAGGTTTGAATGTGGAACCCTGTGGCCTGGGAACATGACTGAGGTTTGATTCTGGAACCATGTGTCCTGGGAATATGACTGAGGTTTGATTCTGGATAACTGTGGCCTGGGAAAATAACTGAGGTTTCATTGTGGAAATATGAGGCCTGGGATCATGAGTGAGGTTTGATGGTGGAACACTCTGGCCTGGCAAAATGACTGAAGCTTGATTCTGGAACCCTGTAGCCTGGGAACTTGACTGAGGTTTGATGGCAGAAACCTGTGGACTGGCAACATGACTGAGGTTTGATTGTGGAACCCTGTGCCCTGGAAACATGACTGTGGCCTGCTACTGGAAACCCATGGCCTGGGAACTTGACATTGCTTTGATTCTGGAACCCTGTGTCCTGGGAACATGACTGAGGTTTGATTCTGGAAATCATTGGCCTGGGAACATGACTGACGTTAGATTGTGGAATCTTGTGGCCTGGGAACATGACTGAGGTTTGATGGAGGAACCCTGTGGCCTGGGAACATGACTGAGGTTTGATGGGGGTACCCTGTGGACTGGCAACATGACTGAGGCTTGATTCTGGAACCCTGTGGCCTGGGAAATTGACTCTGATTTGATCGCAGAAACCTGTGGACTGGCAACATGACTGAGGTTTGATGGTGGAACCCTGTGGCCTGGCAAGATGACAGAGGTTTGATTGTGGAACCCTCAGGCTTGAGAACATGACTGAGGCTTGATGGTGGAACCCTGTGGCCTGGCAACAGGACTGAGGTTTGATGGTGGAATCCTGTGTCCTGGGAACATGACTGAGGTTTGATTCTGGAACCATGTGGCCTGGGAATATGACTGAGGTTTGATTCTGGAAACCATTGGCCTGGGAACATGACTGATGTTAGATTGTGGAATCCTGTGGCCTGGGAACATGACATCGCTTTGGATTCTGAAAACCTGTGGTCTGGGAATATGACTGAGGTTTGATGGTCGTACCCTATGGCCTGGGAGCATGACTTAGCTTTGATTCTGGATCCCTGTGGCCTGGGAACATGACTGAGGCGTGATTCTGGAAACCTGAGGCCTGGGAACATGACATCTGTTTAGATTGTGGAATACTGTGCCCTGGGAACCTGACTGAGGCTTGGTACTTGAACCCTGTGGACTGGCAACATGACTGAGGTTTTATTCTGGAAGCCTGTAGCATGGGAACATAACTGAGGATTGATTCTGGAAACCTGTGGCCTGGGAACATGACATCGGTGGAATCTGGAACCCTGTGGCCTGGGAACATGAGAACGGTGTGATTCTGGAACCCTGTGGCCTGAGAACATGTCTGAGGTTTGATGGTGGAAACCTGTGGCCTGGCAACATGACTGAGGTTTGGTTCTGGAACCCTGTTCCCTGGGAACATGACTGAGGTTTGATTCTGGACACCTTTGTCCTGGGAACATGACTGAGGGTTGATTGTGGAACTCTGTGTCCTGGGAACATGACTGAGTTTTGATTCTGGAACCATGTGTCCTGGGAATATGACTGAGGTTTGATTCTGGATACCTGTGGCCTGGGAAAATGACTGAGGTTTCATTGTGGAAATATGTGGCCTGGGATCTTGAGTGAGGTTTGATGGTGGAACACTCTGGCCTGGCAAAATGACTGAAGCTTGATTCTGGAACCCTGTGGCCTGGGAACTTGACTGAGGTTTGATGGCAGAAACCTGTGGACTGGCAACATGACTGAGGTTTGATTGTGGAACCCTGTGCCCTGGAAACATGACTGTGGCCTGGTACTGGAAACCCATGGCCTGGGAACTTGACGTTGGTTTGATTCTGGAACCCTGTGTCCTGGGAACATGATTGAGGTTTGATTCTGGAAACCATTGGTCTGGGAACATGACTGATGTTAGATTGTGGAATCCTGTGGCCTGGGAACATGACTGAGGTTTGATGGAGGAACCCTGTGGCCTGGGAACATGACTGAGGTTTGATGGTGGTACCCTGTGGACTGGCAACATGACTGAGGCTTGATTCTGGGACCCTGTGGCCTGGGAAATTGACTCTGATTTGATGGCAGAAACCTGTGGACTGGCAACATGACTGAGGATTGATGGTGGAACCCTGGGCACTGGGAACATGACGAGATGCCTGACACTGTAACCCCGTGTCCTGAGAACATGACATTGTTTTGATTCTGGAAAGCTGTTTCCTGGGAACATGACTGAGGTTTGATGGTTGAACCCTGTGGACTGGCAACATGACTGACGTTTGATTGTGGCACCCTCAGGCTTGGGAACATTACTGAGGCTTGATGGTGGAACCCTGTGTCCTGGCACCAGGACTGAGGTTTGATGGTGGAACCCTGTGGCCTGGGAGCATGACATCGTTTTGGATTCTGGTACCGTGTTGCCTGGGGACATGAAATCGTTTTGATTCTGGAAAACTGTGGCCTGGGAATATGACTGAGGTTTCATGGTGGTACCCTATGGCCTGGCAACATGACTGAGGTTTGATTCTGGATCCCTGTGGCCTGGGAACATGACTGAGGCGTGATTCTGGAAACCTGTGGCCTGGGAACATGACATCTGTTTAGATTGTGGAATACTGTGCCCTGGGAACCCGACTGAGGCTTGGTTCTGGAACCCTGTGGACTGGGAATATGACTGAGGTTTTATTCTGGAACCCTGTAGACTGGGAACATAACTGAGGATTGATTCTGGAACCCTGTGGCCTGGGAACATGACATCAGTTGGATTCTGGAACCCTGTGGCATGGGAACATGACTGCGGTTTGATTGTGGAACCCACTGGCCTGGGAACATGACCGTGGTTTGATTCTGAAACCCTGTGGCCTGGGAACATGACTGAGGTTTGGTTCTGGAACCCTGTTCCCTGGGAACATGACTGAGGTTTGATTCTGGGCTCCTGTGTCCTGGGAACAAGAATGAGGTTTGAATGTGGAACCCTGTGGCCTGGGAACATGACTGAGGTTTGATTCTGGAACCATGTGTCCTGGGAATATGACTGAGGTTTGCTTCTGGATAACTGTGGCCTGGGAAAATAACTGAGGTTTCATTGTGGAAATATGAGGCCTGGGATCATGAGTGAGGTTTGATGGTGGAACACTCTGGCCTGGCAAAATGACTGAAGCTTGATTTTGGAACCCTGTAGCCTGGGAACTTGACTGAGGTTTGATGGCAGAAACCTGTGGACTGGCAACATGACTGAGGTTTGATTGTGGAACCCTGTGCCCTGGAAACATGACTGTGGCCTGCTACTGGAAACCCATGGCCTGGGAACTTGACATTGCTTTGATTCTGGAACCCTGTGTCCTGGGAACATGACTGAGGTTTGATTCTGGAAATCATTGGCCTGGGAACATGACTGACGTTAGATTGTGGAATCTTGTGGCCTGGGAACATGACTGAGGTTTGATGGAGGAACCCTGTGGCCTGGGAACATGACTGAGGTTTGATGGGGGTACCCTGTGGCGTGGCAACATGACTGAGGCTTGATTCTGGAACCCTGTGGCCTGGGAAATTGACTCTGATTTGATCGCAGAAACCTGTGGACTGGCAACATGACTGAGGTTTGATGGTGGAACCCTGTGGCCTGGCAAGATGACAGAGGTTTGATTGTGGAACCCTCAGGCTTGAGAACATGACTGAGGCTTGATGGTGGAACCCTGTGGCCTGGCAACAGGACTGAGGTTTGATGGTGGAATCCTGTGGCCTGGCAAGATGACTTTGGTTTGATTGTGGAACACTCTGGCCTGGGAATATGACTGACGTTTAATTCTGGAAACCTGTGGCCTGGGAATATGAGTGAGGCTTGATTCTGGAACCCTGTGGCCTTGGAACATGAATGGGGTTTTACTTTTGAATCCTGTGTCCAGGGAACATGACTGAGGTTTGATTCTGGAACCCTGTGTCCTGGGAACATGACTGAGGTTTGATTCTGGAACCATGTGGCCTGGGAATATGACTGAGGTTTGATTTTGGAAACCATTGGCCTGGGAACATGACTGATGTTAGATTGTGGAATCCTGTGGCCTGGGAACATGAAATCGTTTTGATTCTGGAAACCTGTGGCCTGGGAATATGACTGAGGTTTGATGGTGGTACCCTATGGCCTGGCAGCATGACTGAGGTTTGATTCTGGATCCCTGTGGCCTGGGAACATGACTGAGGCGTGATTCTGGAAACCTGTGGCCTGGGAACATGACATCTGTTTAGATTGTGGAATACTGTGCCCTGGGAACCCGACTGAGGCTTGGTTCTGGAACCCTGTGGACTGGGAATATGACTGAGGTTTTATTCTGGAACCCTGTAGACTGGGAACATAACTGAGGATTGATTCTGGAACCCTGTGGCCTGGGAACATGACATCGGTTGGATTCTGGAACCCTGTGGCATGGGAACATGACTGCGGTTTGATTGTGGAACCCACTGGCCTGGGAACATGACCGTGGTTTGATTCTGAAACCCTGTGGCCTGGGAACATGACTGAGGTTTGGTTCTGGAACCCTGTTCCCTGGGAACATGACTGAGGTTTGATTCTGGGCTCCTGTGTCCTGGGAACAAGAATGAGGTTTGAATGTGGAACCCTGTGGCCTGGGAACATGACTGAGGTTTGATTCTGGAACCATGTGTCCTGGGAATATGACTGAGGTTTGCTTCTGGATAACTGTGGCCTGGGAAAATAACTGAGGTTTCATTGTGGAAATATGAGGCCTGGGATCATGAGTGAGGTTTGATGGTGGAACACTCTGGCCTGGCAAAATGACTGAAGCTTGATTCTGGAACCCTGTGGCCTGGGAACTTGACTGAGGTTTGATGGCAGAAACCTGTGGACTGGCAACATGACTGAGGTTTGATTGTGGAACCCTGTGCCCTGGAAACATGACTGTGGCCTGCTACTGGAAACCCATGGCCTGGGAACTTGACATTGCTTTGATTCTGGAACCCTGTGTCCTGGGAACATGACTGAGGTTTGATTCTGGAAATCATTGGCCTGGGAACATGACTGACGTTAGATTGTGGAATCTTGTGGCCTGGGAACATGACTGAGGTTTGATGGAGGAACCCTGTGGCCTGGGAACATGACTGAGGTTTGATGGGGGTACCCTGTGGCGTGGCAACATGACTGAGGCTTGATTCTGGAACCCTGTGGCCTTGGAACATGAATGGGGTTTTACTTTTGAATCCTGTGTCCAGGGAACATGACTGAGGTTTGATTCTGGAACCCTGTGTCCTGGGAACATGACTGAGGTTTGATTCTGGAACCATGTGGCCTGGGAATATGACTGAGGTTTGATTCTGGAAACCATTGGCCTGGGAACATGACTGATGTTAGATTGTGGAATCCTGTGGCCTGGGAACATGAAATCGTTTTGATTCTGGAAACCTGTGGCCTGGGAATATGACTGAGGTTTGATGGTGGTACCCTATGGCCTGGCAACATGACTGAGGTTTGATTCTGGATCCCTGTGGCCTGGGAACATGACTGAGGCGTGATTCTGGAAACCTGTGGCCTGGGAACATGACATCTGTTTAGATTGTGGAATACTGTGCCCTGGGAACCCGACTGAGGCTTGGTTCTGGAACCCTGTGGACTGGGAATATGACTGAGGTTTTATTCTGGAACCCTGTAGACTGGGAACATAACTGAGGATTGATTCTGGAACCCTGTGGCCTGGGAACATGACATCGGTTGGATTCTGGAACCCTGTGGCATGGGAACATGACTGCGGTTTGATTGTGGAACCCACTGGCCTGGGAACATGACCGTGGTTTGATTCTGAAACCCTGTGGCCTGGGAACATGACTGAGGTTTGGTTCTGGAACCCTGTTCCCTGGGAACATGACTGAGGTTTGATTCTGGGCTCCTGTGTCCTGGGAACAAGAATGAGGTTTGAATGTGGAACCCTGTGGCCTGGGAACATGACTGAGGTTTGATTCTGGAACCATGTGTCCTGGGAATATGACTGAGGTTTGATTCTGGATAACTGTGGCCTGGGAAAATAACTGAGGTTTCATTGTGGAAATATGAGGCCTGGGATCATGAGTGAGGTTTGATGGTGGAACACTCTGGCCTGGCAAAATGACTGAAGCTTGATTCTGGAACCCTGTAGCCTGGGAACTTGACTGAGGTTTGATGGCAGAAACCTGTGGACTGGCAACATGACTGAGGTTTGATTGTGGAACCCTGTGCCCTGGAAACATGACTGTGGCCTGCTACTGGAAACCCATGGCCTGGGAACTTGACATTGCTTTGATTCTGGAACCCTGTGTCCTGGGAACATGACTGAGGTTTGATTCTGGAAATCATTCGCCTGGGAACATGACTGACGTTAGATTGTGGAATCTTGTGGCCTGGGAACATGACTGAGGTTTGATGGAGGAACCCTGTGGCCTGGGAACATGACTGAGGTTTGATGGGGGTACCCTGTGGCGTGGCAACATGACTGAGGCTTGATTCTGGAACCCTGTGGCCTGGGAAATTGACTCTGATTTGATCGCAGAAACCTGTGGACTGGCAACATGACTGAGGTTTGATGGTGGAACCCTGTGGCCTGGCAAGATGACAGAGGTTTGATTGTGGAACCCTCAGGCTTGAGAACATGACTGAGGCTTGATGGTGGAACCCTGTGGCCTGGCAACAGGACTGAGGTTTGATGGTGGAATCCTGTGTCCTGGGAACATGACTGAGGTTTGATTCTGGAACCATGTGGCCTGGGAATATGACTGAGGTTTGATTCTGGAAACCATTGGCCTGGGAACATGACTGATGTTAGATTGTGGAATCCTGTGGCCTGGGAACATGACATCGGTTTGGATTCTGAAAACCTGTGGTCTGGGAATATGACTGAGGTTTGATGGTGGTACCCTATGGCCTGGGAGCATGACTTAGCTTTGATTCTGGATCCCTGTGGCCTGGGAACATGACTGAGGCGTGATTCTGGAAACCTGAGGCCTGGGAACATGACATCTGTTTAGATTGTGGAATACTGTGCCCTGGGAACCTGACTGAGGCTTGGTACTTGAACCCTGTGGACTGGCAACATGACTGAGGTTTTATTCTGGAAGCCTGTAGCATGGGAACATAACTGAGGATTGATTCTGGAAACCTGTGGCCTGGGAACATGACATCGGTGGAATCTGGAACCCTGTGGCCTGGGAACATGAGAACGGTGTGATTCTGGAACCCTGTGGCCTGAGAACATGTCTGAGGTTTGATGGTGGAAACCTGTGGCCTGGCAACATGACTGAGGTTTGGTTCTGGAACCCTGTTCCCTGGGAACATGACTGAGGTTTGATTCTGGACACCTTTGTCCTGGGAACATGACTGAGGTTTGATTGTGGAACCCTGTTTCCTGGGAACATGACTGAGTTTTGATTCTGGAACCATGTGTCCTGGGAATATGACTGAGGTTTGATTCTGGATACCTGTGGCCTGGGAAAATGACTGAGGTTTCATTGTGGAAATATGTGGCCTGGGATCTTGAGTGAGGTTTGATGGTGGAACACTCTGGCCTGGCAAAATGACTGAAGCTTGATTCTGGAACCCTGTGGCCTGGGAACTTGACTGAGGTTTGATGGCAGAAACCTGTGGACTGGCAACATGACTGAGGTTTGATTGTGGAACCCTGTGCCCTGGAAACATGACTGTGGCCTGGTACTGGAAACCCATGGCCTGGGAACTTGACGTTGGTTTGATTCTGGAACCCTGTGTCCTGGGAACATGATTGAGGTTTGATTCTGGAAACCATTGGTCTGGGAACATGACTGATGTTAGATTGTGGAATCCTGTGGCCTGGGAACATGACTGAGGTTTGATGGAGGAACCCTGTGGCCTGGGAACATGACTGAGGTTTGATGGTGGTACCCTGTGGACTGGCAACATGACTGAGGCTTGATTCTGGGACCCTGTGGCCTGGGAAATTGACTCTGATTTGATCGCAGAAACCTGTGGACTGGCAACATGACTGAGGATTGATGGTGGAACCCTGGGCACTGGGAACATGACGAGATGCCTGACACTGTAACCCCGTGTCCTGAGAACATGACATTGTTTTGATTCTGGAAAGCTGTTTCCTGGGAACATGACTGAGGTTTGATGGTTGAACCCTGTGGACTGGCAACATGACTGAGGTTTGATTGTGGCACCCTCAGGCTTGGGAACATTACTGAGGCTTGATGGTGGAACCCTGTGTCCTGGCACCAGGACTGAGGTTTGATGGTGGAACCCTGTGGCCTGGGAGCATGACATCGTTTTGGATTCTGGTACCGTGTTGCCTGGGGACATGAAATCGTTTTGATTCTGGAAAACTGTGGCCTGGGAATATGACTGAGGTTTCATGGTGGTACCCTATGGCCTGGCAACATGACTGAGGTTTGATTCTGGATCCCTGTGGCCTGGGAACATGACTGAGGCGTGATTCTGGAAACCTGTGGCCTGGGAACATGACATCTGTTTAGATTGTGGAATACTGTGCCCTGGGAACCCGACTGAGGCTTGGTTCTGGAACCCTGTGGACTGGGAATATGACTGAGGTTTTATTCTGGAACCCTGTAGACTGGGAACATAACTGAGGATTGATTCTGGAACCCTGTGGCCTGGGAACATGACATCGGTTGGATTCTGGAACCCTGTGGCATGGGAACATGACTGCGGTTTGATTGTGGAACCCACTGGCCTGGGAACATGACCGTGGTTTGATTCTGAAACCCTGTGGCCTGGGAACATGACTGAGGTTTGGTTCTGGAACCCTGTTCCCTGGGAACATGACTGAGGTTTGATTCTGGGCTCCTGTGTCCTGGGAACAAGAATGAGGTTTGAATGTGGAACCCTGTGGCCTGGGAACATGACTGAGGTTTGATTCTGGAACCATGTGTCCTGGGAATATGACTGAGGTTTGCTTCTGGATAACTGTGGCCTGGGAAAATAACTGAGGTTTCATTGTGGAAATATGAGGCCTGGGATCATGAGTGAGGTTTGATGGTGGAACACTCTGGCCTGGCAAAATGACTGAAGCTTGATTCTGGAACCCTGTAGCCTGGGAACTTGACTGAGGTTTGATGGCAGAAACCTGTGGACTGGCAACATGACTGAGGTTTGATTGTGGAACCCTGTGCCCTGGAAACATGACTGTGGCCTGCTACTGGAAACCCATGGCCTGGGAACTTGACATTGCTTTGATTCTGGAACCCTGTGTCCTGGGAACATGACTGAGGTTTGATTCTGGAAATCATTGGCCTGGGAACATGACTGACGTTAGATTGTGGAATCTTGTGGCCTGGGAACATGACTGAGGTTTGATGGAGGAACCCTGTGGCCTGGGAACATGACTGAGGTTTGATGGGGGTACCCTGTGGCGTGGCAACATGACTGAGGCTTGATTCTGGAACCCTTTGGCCTGGGAAATTGACTCTGATTTGATCGCAGAAACCTGTGGACTGGCAACATGACTGAGGTTTGATGGTGGAACCCTGTGGCCTGGCAAGATGACAGAGGTTTGATTGTGGAACCCTCAGGCTTGAGAACATGACTGAGGCTTGATGGTGGAACCCTGTGGCCTGGCAACAGGACTGAGGTTTGATGGTGGAATCCTGTGGCCTGGCAAGATGACTTTGGTTTGATTGTGGAACACTCTGGCCTGGGAATATGACTGACGTTTAATTCTGGAACCCTGTGGCCTGGGAATATGAATGGGGTTTTACTTTTGAATCCTGTGTCCAGGGAACATGACTGAGGTTTGATTCTGGAACCCTGTGTCCTGGGAACATGACTGAGGTTTGATTCTGGAACCATGTGGCCTGGGAATATGACTGAGGTTTGATTCTGGAAACCATTGGCCTGGGAACATGACTGATGTTAGATTGTGGAATCCTGTGGCCTGGGAACATGACATCGGTTTGGATTCTGAAAACCTGTGGTCTGGGAATATGACTGAGGTTTGATGGTGGTACCCTATGGCCTGGGAGCATGACTTAGCTTTGATTCTGGATCCCTGTGGCCTGGGAACATGACTGAGGCGTGATTCTGGAAACCTGAGGCCTGGGAACATGACATCTGTTTAGATTGTGGAATACTGTGCCCTGGGAACCTGACTGAGGCTTGGTACTTGAACCCTGTGGACTGGCAACATGACTGAGGTTTTATTCTGGAAGCCTGTAGCATGGGAACATAACTGAGGATTGATTCTGGAAACCTGTGGCCTGGGAACATGACATCGGTGGAATCTGGAACCCTGTGGCCTGGGAACATGAGAACGGTGTGATTCTGGAACCCTGTGGCCTGAGAACATGTCTGAGGTTTGATGGTGGAAACCTGTGGCCTGGCAACATGACTGAGGTTTGGTTCTGGAACCCTGTTCCCTGGGAACATGACTGAGGTTTGATTCTGGACACCTTTGTCCTGGGAACATGACTGAGGTTTGATTGTGGAACCCTGTGTCCTGGGAACATGACTGAGGTTTGATTCTGGAACCATGTGTCCTGGGAATATGACTGAGGTTTGATTCTGGATACCTGTGGCCTGGGAAAATGACTGAGGTTTCATTGTGGAAATATGTGGCCTGGGATCTTGAGTGAGGTTTGATGGTGGAACACTCTGGCCTGGCAAAATGACTGAAGCTTGATTCTGGAACCCTGTGGCCTGGGAACTTGACTGAGGTTTGATGGCAGAAACCTGTGGACTGGCAACATGACTGAGGTTTGATTGTGGAACCCTGTGCCCTGGAAACATGACTGTGGCCTGGTACTGGAAACCCATGGCCTGGGAACTTGACGTTGGTTTGATTCTGGAACCCTGTGTCCTGGGAACATGATTGAGGTTTGATTCTGGAAACCATTGGTCTGGGAACATGACTGATGTTAGATTGTGGAATCCTGTGGCCTGGGAACATGACTGAGGTTTGATGGAGGAACCCTGTGGCCTGGGAACATGACTGAGGTTTGATGGTGGTACCCTGTGGACTGGCAACATGACTGAGGCTTGATTCTGGGACCCTGTGGCCTGGGAAATTGACTCTGATTTGATCGCAGAAACCTGTGGACTGGCAACATGACTGAGGATTGATGGTGGAACTCTGGGCACTGGGAACATGACGAGATGCCTGACACTGTAACCCCGTGTCCTGAGAACATGACATTGTTTTGATTCTGGAAAGCTGTTTCCTGGGAACATGACTGAGGTTTGATGGTTGAACCCTGTGGACTGGCAACATGACTGACGTTTGATTGTGGCACCCTCAGGCTTGGGAACATTACTGAGGCTTGATGGTGGAACCCTGTGTCCTGGCACTAGGACTGAGGTTTGATGGTGGAACCCTGTGGCCTGGGAGCATGACATCGTTTTGGATTCTGGTACCGTGTTGCCTGGGGACATGAAATCGTTTTGATTCTGGAAAACTGTGGCCTGGGAATATGACTGAGGTTTGATGGTGGTACCCTATGGCCTGGCAACATGACTGAGGTTTGATTCTGGATCCCTGTGGCCTGGGAACATGACTGAGGCGTGATTCTGGAAACCTGTGGCCTGGGAACATGACATCTGTTTAGATTGTGGAATACTGTGCCCTGGGAACCCGACTGAGGCTTGGTTCTGGAACCCTGTGGACTGGGAATATGACTGAGGTTTTATTCTGGAACCCTGTAGACTGGGAACATAACTGAGGATTGATTCTGGAACCCTGTGGCCTGGGAACATGACATCGGTTGGATTCTGGAACCCTGTGGCATGGGAACATGACTGCGGTTTGATTGTGGAACCCACTGGCCTGGGAACATGACCGTGGTTTGATTCTGAAACCCTGTGGCCTGGGAACATGACTGAGGTTTGGTTCTGGAACTCTGTTCCCTGGGAACATGACTGAGGTTTGATTCTGGGCTCCTGTGTCCTGGGAACAAGAATGAGGTTTGAATGTGGAACCCTGTGGCCTGGGAACATGACTGAGGTTTGATTCTGGAACCATGTGTCCTGGGAATATGACTGAGGTTTGCTTCTGGATAACTGTGGCCTGGAAAAATAACTGAGGTTTCATTGTGGAAATATGAGGCCTGGGATCATGAGTGAGGTTTGATGGGGGTACCCTGTGGCGTGGCAACATGACTGAGGCTTGATTCTGGAACCTCTGGCCTGGGAAATTGACTCTGATTTAATCGCAGAAACCTGTGGACTGGCAACATGACTGAGGTTTGATGGTGGAACCCTGTGGCCTGGCAAGATGACAGAGGTTTGATTGTGGAACCCTCAGGCTTGAGAACATGACTGAGGCTTGATGGTGGAACCCTGTGGCCTGGCAACAGGACTGAGGTTTGATGGTGGAATCCTGTGGCCTGGCAAGATGACTTTGGTTTGATTGTGGAACACTCTGGCCTGGGAATATGACTGACGTTTAATTCTGGAAACCTGTGTCCTGGGAATATGAGTGAGGCTTGATTCTGGAACCCTGTGGCCTTGGAACATGAATGGGGTTTTACTTTTGAATCCTGTGTCCAGGGAACATGACTGAGGTTTGATTCTGGAACCCTGTGTCCTGGGAACATGACTGAGGTTTGATTCTGGAACCATGTGGCCTGGGAATATGACTGAGGTTTGATTTTGGAAACCATTGGCCTGGGAACATGATTGATGTTAGATTGTGGAATCCTGTGGCCTGGGAACATGAAATCGTTTTGATTCTGGAAACCTGTGGCCTGGGAATATGACTGAGGTTTCATGGTGGTACCCTATGGCCTGGCAACATGACTGAGGTTTGATTCTGGATCCCTGTGGCCTGGGAACATGACTGAGGCGTGATTCTGGAAACCTGTGGCCTGGGAACATGACATCTGTTTAGATTGTGGAATACTGTGCCCTGGGAACCCGACTGAGGCTTGGTTCTGGAACCCTGTGGACTGGGAATATGACTGAGGTTTTATTCTGGAACCCTGTAGACTGGGAACATAACTGAGGATTGATTCTGGAACCCTGTGGCCTGGGAACATGACATCGGTTGGATTCTTGAACCCTGTGGCATGGGAACATGACTGCGGTTTGATTGTGGAACCCACTGGCCTGGGAACATGACCGTGGTTTGATTCTGAAACCCTGTGGCCTGGGAACATGACTGAGGTTTGGTTCTGGAACCCTGTTCCCTGGGAACATGACTGAGGTTTGATTCTGGGCTCCTGTGTCCTGGGAACAAGAATGAGGTTTGAATGTGGAACCCTGTGGCCTGGGAACATGACTGAGGTTTGATTCTGGAACCATGTGTCCTGGGAATATGACTGAGGTTTGCTTCTGGATAACTGTGGCCTGGGAAAATAACTGAGGTTTCATTGTGGAAATATGAGGCCTGGGATCATGAGTGAGGTTTGATGGTGGAACACTCTGGCCTGGCAAAATGACTGAAGCTTGATTCTGGAACCCTGTAGCCTGGGAACTTGACTGAGGTTTGATGGCAGAAACCTGTGGACTGGCAACATGACTGAGGTTTGATTGTGGAACCCTGTGCCCTGGAAACATGACTGTGGCCTGCTACTGGAAACCCATGGCCTGGGAACTTGACATTGGTTTGATTCTGGAACCCTGTGTCCTGGGAACATGACTGAGGTTTGATTCTGGAAATCATTGGCCTGGGAACATGACTGACGTTAGATTGTGGAATCTTGTGGCCTGGGAACATGACTGAGGTTTGATGGAGGAACCCTGTGGCCTGGGAACATGACTGAGGTTTGATGGGGGTACCCTGTGGCGTGGCAACATGACTGAGGCTTGATTCTGGAACCCTGTGGCCTGGGAAATTGACTCTGATTTGATCGCAGAAACCTGTGGACTGGCAACATGACTGAGGTTTGATGGTGGAACCCTGTGGCCTGGCAAGATGACAGAGGTTTGATTGTGGAACCCTCAGGCTTGAGAACATGACTGAGGCTTGATGGTGGAACCCTGTGGCCTGGCAACAGGACTGAGGTTTGATGGTGGAATCCTGTGTCCTGGGAAACCGACTGAGGCTTGGTTCTGGAACCCTGTGGACTGGGAATATGACTGAGGTTTTATTCTGGAACCCTGTAGACTGGGAACATAACTGAGGATTGATTCTGGAACCCTGTGGCCTGGGAACATGACATCGGTTGGATTCTGGAACCCTGTGGCATGGGAACATGACTGCGGTTTGATTGTGGAACCCACTGGCCTGGGAATATGACCGTGGTTTGATTCTGAAACCCTGTGGCCTGGGAACATGACTGAGGTTTGGTTCTGGAACTCTGTTCCCTGGGAACATGACTGAGGTTTGATTCTGGGCTCCTGTGTCCTGGGAACAAGAATGAGGTTTGAATGTGGAACCCTGTGGCCTGGGAACATGACTGAGGTTTGATTCTGGAACCATGTGTCCTGGGAATATGACTGAGGTTTGCTTCTGGATAACTGTGGCCTGGAAAAATAACTGAGGTTTCATTGTGGAAATATGAGGCCTGGGATCATGAGTGAGGTTTGATGGGGGTACCCTGTGGCGTGGCAACATGACTGAGGCTTGATTCTGGAACCTCTGGCCTGGGAAATTGACTCTGATTTAATCGCAGAAACCTGTGGACTGGCAACATGACTGAGGTTTGATGGTGGAACCCTGTGGCCTGGCAAGATGACAGAGGTTTGATTGTGGAACCCTCAGGCTTGAGAACATGACTGAGGCTTGATGGTGGAACCCTGTGGCCTGGCAACAGGACTGAGGTTTGATGGTGGAATCCTGTGGCCTGGCAAGATGACTTTGGTTTGATTGTGGAACACTCTGGCCTGGGAATATGACTGACGTTTAATTCTGGAAACCTGTGGCCTGGGAATATGAGTGAGGCTTGATTCTGGAACCCTGTGGCCTTGGAACATGAATGGGGTTTTACTTTTGAATCCTGTGTCCAGGGAACATGACTGAGGTTTGATTCTGGAACCCTGTGTCCTGGGAACATGACTGAGGTTTGATTCTGGAACCATGTGGCCTGGGAATATGACTGAGGTTTGATTCTGGAAACCATTGGCCTGGGAACATGACTGATGTTAGATTGTGGAATCCTGTGGCCTGGGAACATGAAATCGTTTTGATTCTGGAAACCTGTGGCCTGGGAATATGACTGAGGTTTGATGGTGGTACCCTATGGCCTGGCAACATGACTGAGGTTTGATTCTGGATCCCTGTGGCCTGGGAACATGACTGAGGCGTGATTCTGGAAACCTGTGGCCTGGGAACATGACATCTGTTTAGATTGTGGAATACTGTGCCCTGGGAACCCGACTGAGGCTTGGTTCTGGAACCCTGTGGACTGGGAATATGACTGAGGTTTTATTCTGGAACCCTGTAGACTGGGAACATAACTGAGGATTGATTCTGGAACCCTGTGGCCTGGGAACATGACATCGGTTGGATTCTGGAACCCTGTGGCATGGGAACATGACTGCGGTTTGATTGTGGAACCCACTGGCCTGGGAACATGACCGTGGTTTGATTCTGAAACCCTGTGGCCAGGGAACATGACTGAGGTTTGGTTCTGGAACCCTGTTCCCTGGGAACATGACTGAGGTTTGATTCTGGGCTCCTGTGTCCTGGGAACAAGAATGAGGTTTGAATGTGGAACCCTGTGGCCTGGGAACATGACTGAGGTTTGATTCTGGAACCATGTGTCCTGGGAATATGACTGAGGTTTGCTTCTGGATAACTGTGGCCTGGGAAAATAACTGAGGTTTCATTGTGGAAATATGAGGCCTGGGATCATGAGTGAGGTTTGATGGTGGAACACTCTGGCCTGGCAAAATGACTGAAGCTTGATTCTGGAACCCTGTAGCCTGGGAACTTGACTGAGGTTTGATGGCAGAAACCTGTGGACTGGCAACATGACTGAGGTTTGATTGTGGAACCCTGTGCCCTGGAAACATGACTGTGGCCTGCTACTGGAAACCCATGGCCTGGGAACTTGACATTGGTTTGATTCTGGAACCCTGTGTCCTGGGAACATGACTGAGGTTTGATTCTGGAAATCATTGGCCTGGGAACATGACTGACGTTAGATTGTGGAATCTTGTGGCCTGGGAACATGACTGAGGTTTGATGGAGGAACCCTGTGGCCTGGGAACATGACTGAGGTTTGATGGGGGTACCCTGTGGCGTGGCAACATGACTGAGGCTTGATTCTGGAACCCTGTGGCCTGGGAAATTGACTCTGATTTGATCGCAGAAACCTGTGGACTGGCAACATGACTGAGGTTTGATGGTGGAACCCTGTGGCCTGGCAAGATGACAGAGGTTTGATTGTGGAACCCTCAGGCTTGAGAACATGACTGAGGCTTGATGGTGGAACCCTGTGGCCTGGCAACAGGACTGAGGTTTGATGGTGGAATCCTGTGTCCTGGGAACATGACTGAGGTTTGATTCTGGAACCATGTGGCCTGGGAATATGACTGAGGTTTGATTCTGGAAACCATTGGCCTGGGAACATGACTGATGTTAGATTGTGGAATCCTGTGGCCTGGGAACATGACATCGGTTTGGATTCTGAAAACCTGTGGTCTGGGACTATGACTGAGGTTTGATGGTGGTACCCTATGGCCTGGGAGCATGACTTAGCTTTGATTCTGGATCCCTGTGGCCTGGGAACATGACTGAGGCGTGATTCTGGAAACCTGAGGCCTGGGAACATGACATCTGTTTAGATTGTGGAATACTGTGCCCTGGGAACCTGACTGAGGCTTGGTACTTGAACCCTGTGGACTGGCAACATGACTGAGGTTTTATTCTGGAACCCTGTAGCATGGGAACATAACTGAGGATTGATTCTGGAAACCTGTGGCCTGGGAACATGACATCGGTGGAATCTGGAACCCTGTGGCCTGGGAACATGAGAACGGTGTGATTCTGGAACCCTGTGGCCTGAGAACATGTCTGAGGTTTGATGGTGGAAACCTGTGGCCTGGCAACATGACTGAGGTTTGGTTCTGGAACCCTGTTCCCTGGGAACATGACTGAGGTTTGATTCTGGACACCTTTGTCCTGGGAACATGACTGAGGTTTGATTGTGGAACCCTGTGTCCTGGGAACATGACTGAGTTTTGATTCTGGAACCATGTGTCCTGGGAATATGACTGAGGTTTAATTCTGGATACCTGTGGCCTGGGAAAATGACTGAGGTTTCATTGTGGAAATATGTGGCCTGGGATCTTGAGTGAGGTTTGATGGTGGAACACTCTGGCCTGGCAAAATGACTGAAGCTTGATTCTGGAACCCTGTGGCCTGGGAACTTGACTGAGGTTTGATGGCAGAAACCTGTGGACTGGCAACATGACTGAGGTTTGATTGTGGAACCCTGTGCCCTGGAAACATGACTGTGGCCTGCTACTGGAAACCCATGGCCTGGGAACTTGACGTTGGTTTGATTCTGGAACCCTGTGTCCTGGGAACATGATTGAGGTTTGATTCTGGAAACCATTGGTCTGGGAACATGACTGATGTTAGATTGTGGAATCCTGTGGCCTGGGAACATGACTGAGGTTTGATGGAGGAACCCTGTGGCCTGGGAACATGACTGAGGTTTGATGGTGGTACCCTGTGGACTGGCAACATGACTGAGGCTTGATTCTGGGACCCTGTGGCCTGGGAAATTGACTCTAATTTGATCGCAGAAACCTGTGGACTGGCAACATGACTGAGGATTGATGGTGGAACCCTGGGCACTGGGAACATGCCGAGATGCCTGACACTGTAACCCCGTGTCCTGAGAACATGACATTGTTTTGATTCTGGAAAGCTGTTTCCTGGGAACATGACTGAGGTTTGATGGTTGAACCCTGTGGACTGGCAACATGACTGACGTTTGATTGTGGCACCCTCAGGCTTGGGAACATTACTGAGGCTTGATGGTGGAACCCTGTGTCCTGGCACCAGGACTGAGGTTTGATGGTGGAACCCTGTGGCCTGGGAGCATGACATCGTTTTGGATTCTGGTACCGTGTTGCCTGGGGACATGAAATCGTTTTGATTCTGGAAACCTGTGGCCTGGGAATATGACTGAGGTTTCATGGTGGTACCCTATGGCCTGGCAACATGACTGAGGTTTGATTCTGGATCCCTGTGGCCTGGGAACATGACTGAGGCGTGATTCTGGAAACCTGTGGCCTGGGAACATGACATCTGTTTAGATTGTGGAATACTGTGCCCTGGGAACCCGACTGAGGCTTGGTTCTGGAACCCTGTGGACTGGGAATATGACTGAGGTTTTATTCTGGAACCCTGTAGACTGGGAACATAACTGAGGATTGATTCTGGAACCCTGTGGCCTGGGAACATGACATCGGTTGGATTCTTGAACCCTGTGGCATGGGAACATGACTGCGGTTTGATTGTGGAACCCACTGGCCTGGGAACATGACCGTGGTTTGATTCTGAAACCCTGTGGCCTGGGAACATGACTGAGGTTTGGTTCTGGAACCCTGTTCCCTGGGAACATGACTGAGGTTTGATTCTGGGCTCCTGTGTCCTGGGAACAAGAATGAGGTTTGAATGTGGAACCCTGTGGCCTGGGAACATGACTGAGGTTTGATTCTGGAACCATGTGTCCTGGGAATATGACTGAGGTTTGCTTCTGGATAACTGTGGCCTGGGAAAATAACTGAGGTTTCATTGTGGAAATATGAGGCCTGGGATCATGAGTGAGGTTTGATGGTGGAACACTCTGGCCTGGCAAAATGACTGAAGCTTGATTCTGGAACCCTGTAGCCTGGGAACTTGACTGAGGTTTGATGGCAGAAACCTGTGGACTGGCAACATGACTGAGGTTTGATTGTGGAACCCTGTGCCCTGGAAACATGACTGTGGCCTGCTACTGGAAACCCATGGCCTGGGAACTTGACATTGGTTTGATTCTGGAACCCTGTGTCCTGGGAACATGACTGAGGTTTGATTCTGGAAATCATTGGCCTGGGAACATGACTGACGTTAGATTGTGGAATCTTGTGGCCTGGGAACATGACTGAGGTTTGATGGAGGAACCCTGTGGCCTGGGAACATGACTGAGGTTTGATGGGGGTACCCTGTGGCGTGGCAACATGACTGAGGCTTGATTCTGGAACCCTGTGGCCTGGGAAATTGACTCTGATTTGATCGCAGAAACCTGTGGACTGGCAACATGACTGAGGTTTGATGGTGGAACCCTGTGGCCTGGCAAGATGACAGAGGTTTGATTGTGGAACCCTCAGGCTTGAGAACATGACTGAGGCTTGATGGTGGAACCCTGTGGCCTGGCAACAGGACTGAGGTTTGATGGTGGAATCCTGTGTCCTGGGAAACCGACTGAGGCTTGGTTCTGGAACCCTGTGGACTGGGAATATGACTGAGGTTTTATTCTGGAACCCTGTAGACTGGGAACATAACTGAGGATTGATTCTGGAACCCTGTGGCCTGGGAACATGACATCGGTTGGATTCTGGAACCCTGTGGCATGGGAACATGACTGCGGTTTGATTGTGGAACCCACTGGCCTGGGAATATGACCGTGGTTTGATTCTGAAACCCTGTGGCCTGGGAACATGACTGAGGTTTGGTTCTGGAACTCTGTTCCCTGGGAACATGACTGAGGTTTGATTCTGGGCTCCTGTGTCCTGGGAACAAGAATGAGGTTTGAATGTGGAACCCTGTGGCCTGGGAACATGACTGAGGTTTGATTCTGGAACCATGTGTCCTGGGAATATGACTGAGGTTTGCTTCTGGATAACTGTGGCCTGGAAAAATAACTGAGGTTTCATTGTGGAAATATGAGGCCTGGGATCATGAGTGAGGTTTGATGGGGGTACCCTGTGGCGTGGCAACATGACTGAGGCTTGATTCTGGAACCTCTGGCCTGGGAAATTGACTCTGATTTAATCGCAGAAACCTGTGGACTGGCAACATGACTGAGGTTTGATGGTGGAACCCTGTGGCCTGGCAAGATGACAGAGGTTTGATTGTGGAACCCTCAGGCTTGAGAACATGACTGAGGCTTGATGGTGGAACCCTGTGGCCTGGCAACAGGACTGAGGTTTGATGGTGGAATCCTGTGGCCTGGCAAGATGACTTTGGTTTGATTGTGGAACACTCTGGCCTGGGAATATGACTGACGTTTAATTCTGGAAACCTGTGGCCTGGGAATATGAGTGAGGCTTGATTCTGGAACCCTGTGGCCTTGGAACATGAATGGGGTTTTACTTTTGAATCCTGTGTCCAGGGAACATGACTGAGGTTTGATTCTGGAACCCTGTGTCCTGGGAACATGACTGAGGTTTGATTCTGGAACCATGTGGCCTGGGAATATGACTGAGGTTTGATTCTGGAAACCATTGGCCTGGGAACATGACTGATGTTAGATTGTGGAATCCTGTGGCCTGGGAACATGAAATCGTTTTGATTCTGGAAACCTGTGGCCTGGGAATATGACTGAGGTTTGATGGTGGTACCCTATGGCCTGGCAACATGACTGAGGTTTGATTCTGGATCCCTGTGGCCTGGGAACATGACTGAGGCGTGATTCTGGAAACCTGTGGCCTGGGAACATGACATCTGTTTAGATTGTGGAATACTGTGCCCTGGGAACCCGACTGAGGCTTGGTTCTGGAACCCTGTGGACTGGGAATATGACTGAGGTTTTATTCTGGAACCCTGTAGACTGGGAACATAACTGAGGATTGATTCTGGAACCCTGTGGCCTGGGAACATGACATCGGTTGGATTCTGGAACCCTGTGGCATGGGAACATGACTGCGGTTTGATTGTGGAACCCACTGGCCTGGGAACATGACCGTGGTTTGATTCTGAAACCCTGTGGCCAGGGAACATGACTGAGGTTTGGTTCTGGAACCCTGTTCCCTGGGAACATGACTGAGGTTTGATTCTGGGCTCCTGTGTCCTGGGAACAAGAATGAGGTTTGAATGTGGAACCCTGTGGCCTGGGAACATGACTGAGGTTTGATTCTGGAACCATGTGTCCTGGGAATATGACTGAGGTTTGCTTCTGGATAACTGTGGCCTGGGAAAATAACTGAGGTTTCATTGTGGAAATATGAGGCCTGGGATCATGAGTGAGGTTTGATGGTGGAACACTCTGGCCTGGCAAAATGACTGAAGCTTGATTCTGGAACCCTGTAGCCTGGGAACTTGACTGAGGTTTGATGGCAGAAACCTGTGGACTGGCAACATGACTGAGGTTTGATTGTGGAACCCTGTGCCCTGGAAACATGACTGTGGCCTGCTACTGGAAACCCATGGCCTGGGAACTTGACATTGGTTTGATTCTGGAACCCTGTGTCCTGGGAACATGACTGAGGTTTGATTCTGGAAATCATTGGCCTGGGAACATGACTGACGTTAGATTGTGGAATCTTGTGGCCTGGGAACATGACTGAGGTTTGATGGAGGAACCCTGTGGCCTGGGAACATGACTGAGGTTTGATGGGGGTACCCTGTGGCGTGGCAACATGACTGAGGCTTGATTCTGGAACCCTGTGGCCTGGGAAATTGACTCTGATTTGATCGCAGAAACCTGTGGACTGGCAACATGACTGAGGTTTGATGGTGGAACCCTGTGGCCTGGCAAGATGACAGAGGTTTGATTGTGGAACCCTCAGGCTTGAGAACATGACTGAGGCTTGATGGTGGAACCCTGTGGCCTGGCAACAGGACTGAGGTTTGATGGTGGAATCCTGTGTCCTGGGAACATGACTGAGGTTTGATTCTGGAACCATGTGGCCTGGGAATATGACTGAGGTTTGATTCTGGAAACCATTGGCCTGGGAACATGACTGATGTTAGATTGTGGAATCCTGTGGCCTGGGAACATGACATCGGTTTGGATTCTGAAAACCTGTGGTCTGGGAATATGACTGAGGTTTGATGGTGGTACCCTATGGCCTGGGAGCATGACTTAGCTTTGATTCTGGATCCCTGTGGCCTGGGAACATGACTGAGGCGTGATTCTGGAAACCTGAGGCCTGGGAACATGACATCTGTTTAGATTGTGGAATACTGTGCCCTGGGAACCTGACTGAGGCTTGGTACTTGAACCCTGTGGACTGGCAACATGACTGAGGTTTTATTCTGGAACCCTGTAGCATGGGAACATAACTGAGGATTGATTCTGGAAACCTGTGGCCTGGGAACATGACATCGGTGGAATCTGGAACCCTGTGGCCTGGGAACATGAGAACGGTGTGATTCTGGAACCCTGTGGCCTGAGAACATGTCTGAGGTTTGATGGTGGAAACCTGTGGCCTGGCAACATGACTGAGGTTTGGTTCTGGAACCCTGTTCCCTGGGAACATGACTGAGGTTTGATTCTGGACACCTTTGTCCTGGGAACATGACTGAGGTTTGATTGTGGAACCCTGTGTCCTGGGAACATGACTGAGTTTTGATTCTGGAACCATGTGTCCTGGGAATATGACTGAGGTTTAATTCTGGATACCTGTGGCCTGGGAAAATGACTGAGGTTTCATTGTGGAAATATGTGGCCTGGGATCTTGAGTGAGGTTTGATGGTGGAACACTCTGGCCTGGCAAAATGACTGAAGCTTGATTCTGGAACCCTGTGGCCTGGGAACTTGACTGAGGTTTGATGGCAGAAACCTGTGGACTGGCAACATGACTGAGGTTTGATTGTGGAACCCTGTGCCCTGGAAACATGACTGTGGCCTGCTACTGGAAACCCATGGCCTGGGAACTTGACGTTGGTTTGATTCTGGAACCCTGTGTCCTGGGAACATGATTGAGGTTTGATTCTGGAAACCATTGGTCTGGGAACATGACTGATGTTAGATTGTGGAATCCTGTGGCCTGGGAACATGACTGAGGTTTGATGGAGGAACCCTGTGGCCTGGGAACATGACTGAGGTTTGATGGTGGTACCCTGTGGACTGGCAACATGACTGAGGCTTGATTCTGGGACCCTGTGGCCTGGGAAATTGACTCTAATTTGATCGCAGAAACCTGTGGACTGGCAACATGACTGAGGATTGATGGTGGAACCCTGGGCACTGGGAACATGCCGAGATGCCTGACACTGTAACCCCGTGTCCTGAGAACATGACATTGTTTTGATTCTGGAAAGCTGTTTCCTGGGAACATGACTGAGGTTTGATGGTTGAACCCTGTGGACTGGCAACATGACTGACGTTTGATTGTGGCACCCTCAGGCTTGGGAACATTACTGAGGCTTGATGGTGGAACCCTGTGTCCTGGCACCAGGACTGAGGTTTGATGGTGGAACCCTGTGGCCTGGGAGCATGACATCGTTTTGGATTCTGGTACCGTGTTGCCTGGGGACATGAAATCGTTTTGATTCTGGAAAACTGTGGCCTGGGAATATGACTGAGGTTTCATGGTGGTACCCTATGGCCTGGCAACATGACTGAGGTTTGATTCTGGATCCCTGTGGCCTGGGAACATGACTGAGGCGTGATTCTGGAAACCTGTGGCCTGGGAACATGACATCTGTTTAGATTGTGGAATACTGTGCCCTGGGAACCCGACTGAGGCTTGGTTCTGGAACCCTGTGGACTGGGAATATGACTGAGGTTTTATTCTGGAACCCTGTAGACTGGGAACATAACTGAGGATTGATTCTGGAACCCTGTGGCCTGGGAACATGACATCGGTTGGATTCTGGAACCCTGTGGCATGGGAACATGACTGCGGTTTGATTGTGGAACCCACTGGCCTGGGAACATGACCGTGGTTTGATTCTGAAACCCTGTGGCCTGGGAACATGACTGAGGTTTGGTTCTGGAACCCTGTTCCCTGGGAACATGACTGAGGTTTGATTCTGGGCTCCTGTGTCCTGGGAACAAGAATGAGGTTTGAATGTGGAACCCTGTGGCCTGGGAACATGACTGAGGTTTGATTCTGGAACCATGTGTCCTGGGAATATGACTGAGGTTTGCTTCTGGATAACTGTGGCCTGGGAAAATAACTGAGGTTTCATTGTGGAAATATGAGGCCTGGGATCATGAGTGAGGTTTGATGGTGGAACACTCTGGCCTGGCAAAATGACTGAAGCTTGATTCTGGAACCCTGTAGCCTGGGAACTTGACTGAGGTTTGATGGCAGAAACCTGTGGACTGGCAACATGACTGAGGTTTGATTGTGGAACCCTGTGCCCTGGAAACATGACTGTGGCCTGCTACTGGAAACCCATGGCCTGGGAACTTGACATTGCTTTGATTCTGGAACCCTGTGTCCTGGGAACATGACTGAGGTTTGATTCTGGAAATCATTGGCCTGGGAACATGACTGACGTTAGATTGTGGAATCTTGTGGCCTGGGAACATGACTGAGGTTTGATGGAGGAACCCTGTGGCCTGGGAACATGACTGAGGTTTGATGGGGGTACCCTGTGGCGTGGCAACATGACTGAGGCTTGATTCTGGAACCCTGTGGCCTGGGAAATTGACTCTGATTTGACCGCAGAAACCTGTGGACTGGCAACATGACTGAGGTTTGATGGTGGAATCCTGTGGCCTGGCAAGATGACTTTGGTTTGATTGTGGAACACTCTGGCCTGGGAATATGACTGACGTTTAATTCTGGAACCCTGTGGCCTGGGAATATGAATGGGGTTTTACTTTTGAATCCTGTGTCCAGGGAACATGACTGAGGTTTGATTCTGGAACCCTGTGTCCTGGGAACATGACTGAGGTTTGATTCTGGAACCATGTGGCCTGGGAATATGACTGAGGTTTGATTCTGGAAACCATTGGCCTGGGAACATGACTGATGTTAGATTGTGGAATCCTGTGGCCTGGGAACATGACATCGGTTTGGATTCTGAAAACCTGTGGTCTGGGAATATGACTGAGGTTTGATGGTGGTACCCTATGGCCTGGGAGCATGACTTAGCTTTGATTCTGGATCCCTGTGGCCTGGGAACATGACTGAGGCGTGATTCTGGAAACCTGAGGCCTGGGAACATGACATCTGTTTAGATTGTGGAATACTGTGCCCTGGGAACCTGACTGAGGCTTGGTACTTGAACCCTGTGGACTGGCAACATGACTGAGGTTTTATTCTGGAAGCCTGTAGCATGGGAACATAACTGAGGATTGATTCTGGAAACCTGTGGCCTGGGAACATGACATCGGTGGAATCTGGAACCCTGTGGCCTGGGAACATGAGAACGGTGTGATTCTGGAACCCTGTGGCCTGAGAACATGTCTGAGGTTTGATGGTGGAAACCTGTGGCCTGGCAACATGACTGAGGTTTGGTTCTGGAACCCTGTTCCCTGGGAACATGACTGAGGTTTGATTCTGGACACCTTTGTCCTGGGAACATGACTGATGTTTGATTGTGGAACCCTGTGTCCTGGGAACATGACTGAGGTTTGATTCTGGAACCATGTGTCCTGGGAATATGACTGAGGTTTGATTCTGGATACCTGTGGCCTGGGAAAATGACTGAGGTTTCATTGTGGAAATATGTGGCCTGGGATCTTGAGTGAGGTTTGATGGTGGAACACTCTGGCCTGGCAAAATGACTGAAGCTTGATTCTGGAACCCTGTGGCCTGGGAACTTGACTGAGGTTTGATGGCAGAAACCTGTGGACTGGCAACATGACTGAGGTTTGATTGTGGAACCCTGTGCCCTGGAAACATGACTGTGGCCTGGTACTGGAAACCCATGGCCTGGGAACTTGACGTTGGTTTGATTCTGGAACCCTGTGTCCTGGGAACATGATTGAGGTTTGATTCTGGAAACCATTGGTCTGGGAACATGACTGATGTTAGATTGTGGAATCCTGTGGCCTGGGAACATGACTGAGGTTTGATGGAGGAACCCTGTGGCCTGGGAACATGACTGAGGTTTGATGGTGGTACCCTGTGGACTGGCAACATGACTGAGGCTTGATTCTGGGACCCTGTGGCCTGGGAAATTGACTCTGATTTGATCGCAGAAACCTGTGGACTGGCAACATGACTGAGGATTGATGGTGGAACCCTGGGCACTGGGAACATGACGAGATGCCTGACACTGTAACCCCGTGTCCTGAGAACATGACATTGTTTTGATTCTGGAAAGCTGTTTCCTGGGAACATGACTGAGGTTTGATGGTTGAACCCTGTGGACTGGCAACATGACTGACGTTTGATTGTGGCACCCTCAGGCTTGGGAACATTACTGAGGCTTGATGGTGGAACCCTGTGTCCTGGCACCAGGACTGAGGTTTGATGGTGGAACCCTGTGGCCTGGGAGCATGACATCGTTTTGGATTCTGGTACCGTGTTGCCTGGGGACATGAAATCGTTTTGATTCTGGAAAACTGTGGCCTGGGAATATGACTGAGGTTTCATGGTGGTACCCTATGGCCTGGCAACATGACTGAGGTTTGATTCTGGATCCCTGTGGCCTGGGAACATGACTGAGGCGTGATTCTGGAAACCTGTGGCCTGGGAACATGACATCTGTTTAGATTGTGGAATACTGTGCCCTGGGAACCCGACTGAGGCTTGGTTCTGGAACCCTGTGGACTGGGAATATGACTGAGGTTTTATTCTGGAACCCTGTAGACTGGGAACATAACTGAGGATTGATTCTGGAACCCTGTGGCCTGGGAACATGACATCGGTTGGATTCTGGAACCCTGTGGCATGGGAACATGACTGCGGTTTGATTGTGGAACCCACTGGCCTGGGAACATGACCGTGGTTTGATTCTGAAACCCTGTGGCCTGGGAACATGACTGAGGTTTGGTTCTGGAACCCTGTTCCCTGGGAACATGACTGAGGTTTGATTCTGGGCTCCTGTGTCCTGGGAACAAGAATGAGGTTTGAATGTGGAACCCTGTGGCCTGGGAACATGACTGAGGTTTGATTCTGGAACCATGTGTCCTGGGAATATGACTGAGGTTTGCTTCTGGATAACTGTGGCCTGGAAAAATAACTGAGGTTTCATTGTGGAAATATGAGGCCTGGGATCATGAGTGAGGTTTGATGGGGGTACCCTGTGGCGTGGCAACATGACTGAGGCTTGATTCTGGAACCTCTGGCCTGGGAAATTGACTCTGATTTAATCGCAGAAACCTGTGGACTGGCAACATGACTGAGGTTTGATGGTGGAACCCTGTGGCCTGGCAAGATGACAGAGGTTTGATTGTGGAACCCTCAGGCTTGAGAACATGACTGAGGCTTGATGGTGGAACCCTGTGGCCTGGCAACAGGACTGAGGTTTGATGGTGGAATCCTGTGGCCTGGCAAGATGACTTTGGTTTGATTGTGGAACACTCTGGCCTGGGAATATGACTGACGTTTAATTCTGGAAACCTGTGGCCTGGGAATATGAGTGAGGCTTGATTCTGGAACCCTGTGGCCTTGGAACATGAATGGGGTTTTACTTTTGAATCCTGTGTCCAGGGAACATGACTGAGGTTTGATTGTGGAACCCTGTGTCCTGGGAACATGACTGAGGTTTGATTCTGGAACCATGTGGCCTGGGAATATGACTGAGGTTTGATTCTGGAAACCATTGGCCTGGGAACATGACTGATGTTAGATTGTGGAATCCTGTGGCCTGGGAACATGAAATCGTTTTGATTCTGGAAACCTGTGGCCTGGGAATATGACTGAGGTTTGATGGTGGTACCCTATGGCCTGGCAACATGACTGAGGTTTGATTCTGGATCCCTGTGGCCTGGGAACATGACTGAGGCGTGATTCTGGAAACCTGTGGCCTGGGAACATGACATCTGTTTAGATTGTGGAATACTGTGCCCTGGGAACCCGACTGAGGCTTGGTTCTGGAACCCTGTGGACTGGGAATATGACTGAGGTTTTATTCTGGAACCCTGTAGACTGGGAACATAACTGAGGATTGATTCTGGAACCCTGTGGCCTGGGAACATGACATCGGTTGGATTCTGGAACCCTGTGGCATGGGAACATGACTGCGGTTTGATTGTGGAACCCACTGGCCTGGGAACATGACCGTGGTTTGATTCTGAAACCCTGTGGCCTGGGAACATGACTGAGGTTTGGTTCTGGAACCCTGTTCCCTGGGAACATGACTGAGGTTTGATTCTGGGCTCCTGTGTCCTGGGAACAAGAATGAGGTTTGAATGTGGAACCCTGTGGCCTGGGAACATGACTGAGGTTTGATTCTGGAACCATGTGTCCTGGGAATATGACTGAGGTTTGCTTCTGGATAACTGTGGCCTGGGAAAATAACTGAGGTTTCATTGTGGAAATATGAGGCCTGGGATCATGAGTGAGGTTTGATGGTGGAACACTCTGGCCTGGCAAAATGACTGAAGCTTGATTCTGGAACCCTGTAGCCTGGGAACTTGACTGAGGTTTGATGGCAGAAACCTGTGGACTGGCAACATGACTGAGGTTTGATTGTGGAACCCTGTGCCCTGGAAACATGACTGTGGCCTGCTACTGGAAACCCATGGCCTGGGAACTTGACATTGCTTTGATTCTGGAACCCTGTGTCCTGGGAACATGACTGAGGTTTGATTCTGGAAATCATTGGCCTGGGAACATGACTGACGTTAGATTGTGGAATCTTGTGGCCTGGGAACATGACTGAGGTTTGATGGAGGAACCCTGTGGCCTGGGAACATGACTGAGGTTTGATGGGGGTACCCTGTGGCGTGGCAACATGACTGAGGCTTGATTCTGGAACCCTTTGGCCTGGGAAATTGACTCTGATTTGATCGCAGAAACCTGTGGACTGGCAACATGACTGAGGTTTGATGGTGGAACCCTGTGGCCTGGCAAGATGACAGAGGTTTGATTGTGGAACCCTCAGGCTTGAGAACATGACTGAGGCTTGATGGTGGAACCCTGTGGCCTGGCAACAGGACTGAGGTTTGATGGTGGAATCCTGTGGCCTGGCAAGATGACTTTGGTTTGATTGTGGAACACTCTGGCCTGGGAATATGACTGACGTTTAATTCTGGAACCCTGTGGCCTGGGAATATGAATGGGGTTTTACTTTTGAATCCTGTGTCCAGGGAACATGACTGAGGTTTGATTCTGGAACCCTGTGTCCTGGGAACATGACTGAGGTTTGATTCTGGAACCATGTGGCCTGGGAATATGACTGAGGTTTGATTCTGGAAACCATTGGCCTGGGAACATGACTGATGTTAGATTGTGGAATCCTGTGGCCTGGGAACATGACATCGGTTTGGATTCTGAAAACCTGTGGTCTGGGAATATGACTGAGGTTTGATGGTGGTACCCTATGGCCTGGGAGCATGACTTAGCTTTGATTCTGGATCCCTGTGGCCTGGGAACATGACTGAGGCTTGATTCTGGAAACCTGAGGCCTGGGAACATGACATCTGTTTAGATTGTGGAATACTGTGCCCTGGGAACCTGACTGAGGCTTGGTACTTGAACCCTGTGGACTGGCAACATGACTGAGGTTTTATTCTGGAAGCCTGTAGCATGGGAACATAACTGAGGATTGATTCTGGAAACCTGTGGCCTGGGAACATGACATCGGTGGAATCTGGAACCCTGTGGCCTGGGAACATGAGAACGGTGTGATTCTGGAACCCTGTGGCCTGAGAACATGTCTGAGGTTTGATGGTGGAAACCTCTGGCCTGGCAACATGACTGAGGTTTGGTTCTGGAACCCTGTTCCCTGGGAACATGACTGAGGTTTGATTCTGGACACCTTTGTCCTGGGAACATGACTGAGGTTTGATTGTGGAACCCTGTGTCCTGGGAACATGACTGAGGTTTGATTCTGGAACCATGTGTCCTGGGAATATGACTGAGGTTTGATTCTGGATACCTGTGGCCTGGGAAAATGACTGAGGTTTCATTGTGGAAATATGTGGCCTGGGATCTTGAGTGAGGTTTGATGGTGGAACACTCTGGCCTGGCAAAATGACTGAAGCTTGATTCTGGAACCCTGTGGCCTGGGAACTTGACTGAGGTTTGATGGCAGAAACCTGTGGACTGGCAACATGACTGAGGTTTGATTGTGGAACCCTGTGCCCTGGAAACATGACTGTGGCCTGCTACTGGAAACCCATGGCCTGGGAACTTGACGTTGGTTTGATTCTGGAACCCTGTGTCCTGGGAACATGATTGAGGTTTGATTCTGGAAACCATTGGTCTGGGAACATGACTGATGTTAGATTGTGGAATCCTGTGGCCTGGGAACATGACTGAGGTTTGATGGAGGAACCCTGTGGCCTGGGAACATGACTGAGGTTTGATGGTGGTACCCTGTGGACTGGCAACATGACTGAGGCTTGATTCTGGGACCCTGTGGCCTGGGAAATTGACTCTGATTTGATCGCAGAAACCTGTGGACTGGCAACATGACTGAGGATTGATGGTGGAACCCTGGGCACTGGGAACATGACGAGATGCCTGACACTGTAACCCCGTGTCCTGAGAACATGACATTGTTTTGATTCTGGAAAGCTGTTTCCTGGGAACATGACTGAGGTTTGATGGTTGAACCCTGTGGACTGGCAACATGACTGACGTTTGATTGTGGCACCCTCAGGCTTGGGAACATTACTGAGGCTTGATGGTGGAACCCTGTGTCCTGGCACTAGGACTGAGGTTTGATGGTGGAACCCTGTGGCCTGGGAGCATGACATCGTTTTGGATTCTGGTACCGTGTTGCCTGGGGACATGAAATCGTTTTGATTCTGGAAAACTGTGGCCTGGGAATATGACTGAGGTTTGATGGTGGTACCCTATGGCCTGGCAACATGACTGAGGTTTGATTCTGGATCCCTGTGGCCTGGGAACATGACTGAGGCGTGATTCTGGAAACCTGTGGCCTGGGAACATGACATCTGTTTAGATTGTGGAATACTGTGCCCTGGGAACCCGACTGAGGCTTGGTTCTGGAACCCTGTGGACTGGGAATATGACTGAGGTTTTATTCTGGAACCCTGTAGACTGGGAACATAACTGAGGATTGATTCTGGAACCCTGTGGCCTGGGAACATGACATCGGTTGGATTCTGGAACCCTGTGGCATGGGAACATGACTGCGGTTTGATTGTGGAACCCACTGGCCTGGGAACATGACCGTGGTTTGATTCTGAAACCCTGTGGCCTGGGAACATGACTGAGGTTTGGTTCTGGAACTCTGTTCCCTGGGAACATGACTGAGGTTTGATTCTGGGCTCCTGTGTCCTGGGAACAAGAATGAGGTTTGAATGTGGAACCCTGTGGCCTGGGAACATGACTGAGGTTTGATTCTGGAACCATGTGTCCTGGGAATATGACTGAGGTTTGCTTCTGGATAACTGTGGCCTGGAAAAATAACTGAGGTTTCATTGTGGAAATATGAGGCCTGGGATCATGAGTGAGGTTTGATGGGGGTACCCTGTGGCGTGGCAACATGACTGAGGCTTGATTCTGGAACCTCTGGCCTGGGAAATTGACTCTGATTTAATCGCAGAAACCTGTGGACTGGCAACATGACTGAGGTTTGATGGTGGAACCCTGTGGCCTGGCAAGATGACAGAGGTTTGATTGTGGAACCCTCAGGCTTGAGAACATGACTGAGGCTTGATGGTGGAACCCTGTGGCCTGGCAACAGGACTGAGGTTTGATGGTGGAATCCTGTGGCCTGGCAAGATGACTTTGGTTTGATTGTGGAACACTCTGGCCTGGGAATATGACTGACGTTTAATTCTGGAAACCTGTGGCCTGGGAATATGAGTGAGGCTTGATTCTGGAACCCTGTGGCCTTGGAACATGAATGGGGTTTTACTTTTGAATCCTGTGTCCAGGGAACATGACTGAGGTTTGATTCTGGAACCCTGTGTCCTGGGAACATGACTGAGGTTTGATTCTGGAACCATGTGGCCTGGGAATATGACTGAGGTTTGATTCTGGAAACCATTGGCCTGGGAACATGACTGATGTTAGATTGTGGAATCCTGTGGCCTGGGAACATGAAATCGTTTTGATTCTGGAAACCTGTGGCCTGGGAATATGACTGAGGTTTGATGGTGGTACCCTATGGCCTGGCAACATGACTGAGGTTTGATTCTGGATCCCTGTGGCCTGGGAACATGACTGAGGCGTGATTCTGGAAACCTGTGGCCTGGGAACATGACATCTGTTTAGATTGTGGAATACTGTGCCCTGGGAACCCGACTGAGGCTTGGTTCTGGAACCCTGTGGACTGGGAATATGACTGAGGTTTTATTCTGGAACCCTGTAGACTGGGAACATAACTGAGGATTGATTCTGGAACCCTGTGGCCTGGGAACATGACATCGGTTGGATTCTGGAACCCTGTGGCATGGGAACATGACTGCGGTTTGATTGTGGAACCCACTGGCCTGGGAACATGACCGTGGTTTGATTCTGAAACCCTGTGGCCAGGGAACATGACTGAGGTTTGGTTCTGGAACCCTGTTCCCTGGGAACATGACTGAGGTTTGATTCTGGGCTCCTGTGTCCTGGGAACAAGAATGAGGTTTGAATGTGGAACCCTGTGGCCTGGGAACATGACTGAGGTTTGATTCTGGAACCATGTGTCCTGGGAATATGACTGAGGTTTGCTTCTGGATAACTGTGGCCTGGGAAAATAACTGAGGTTTCATTGTGGAAATATGAGGCCTGGGATCATGAGTGAGGTTTGATGGTGGAACACTCTGGCCTGGCAAAATGACTGAAGCTTGATTCTGGAACCCTGTAGCCTGGGAACTTGACTGAGGTTTGATGGCAGAAACCTGTGGACTGGCAACATGACTGAGGTTTGATTGTGGAACCCTGTGCCCTGGAAACATGACTGTGGCCTGCTACTGGAAACCCATGGCCTGGGAACTTGACATTGGTTTGATTCTGGAACCCTGTGTCCTGGGAACATGACTGAGGTTTGATTCTGGAAATCATTGGCCTGGGAACATGACTGACGTTAGATTGTGGAATCTTGTGGCCTGGGAACATGACTGAGGTTTGATGGAGGAACCCTGTGGCCTGGGAACATGACTGAGGTTTGATGGGGGTACCCTGTGGCGTGGCAACATGACTGAGGCTTGATTCTGGAACCCTGTGGCCTGGGAAATTGACTCTGATTTGATCGCAGAAACCTGTGGACTGGCAACATGACTGAGGTTTGATGGTGGAACCCTGTGGCCTGGCAAGATGACAGAGGTTTGATTGTGGAACCCTCAGGCTTGAGAACATGACTGAGGCTTGATGGTGGAACCCTGTGGCCTGGCAACAGGACTGAGGTTTGATGGTGGAATCCTGTGGCCTGGCAAGATGACTTTGGTTTGATTGTGGAACACTCTGGCCTGGGAATATGACTGACGTTTAATTCTGGAACCCTGTGGCCTGGGAATATGAATGGGGTTTTACTTTTGAATCCTGTGTCCAGGGAACATGACTGAGGTTTGATTCTGGAACCCTGTGTCCTGGGAACATGACTGAGGTTTGATTCTGGAACCATGTGGCCTGGGAATATGACTGAGGTTTGATTCTGGAAACCATTGGCCTGGGAACATGACTGATGTTAGATTGTGGAATCCTGTGGCCTGGGAACATGACATCGGTTTGGATTCTGAAAACCTGTGGTCTGGGAATATGACTGAGGTTTGATGGTGGTACCCTATGGCCTGGGAGCATGACTTAGCTTTGATTCTGGATCCCTGTGGCCTGGGAACATGACTGAGGCGTGATTCTGGAAACCTGAGGCCTGGGAACATGACATCTGTTTAGATTGTGGAATACTGTGCCCTGGGAACCTGACTGAGGCTTGGTACTTGAACCCTGTGGACTGGCAACATGACTGAGGTTTTATTCTGGAAGCCTGTAGCATGGGAACATAACTGAGGATTGATTCTGGAAACCTGTGGCCTGGGAACATGACATCGGTGGAATCTGGAACCCTGTGGCCTGGGAACATGAGAACGGTGTGATTCTGGAACCCTGTGGCCTGAGAACATGTCTGAGGTTTGATGGTGGAAACCTGTGGCCTGGCAACATGACTGAGGTTTGGTTCTGGAACCCTGTTCCCTGGGAACATGACTGAGGTTTGATTCTGGACACCTTTGTCCTGGGAACATGACTGAGGTTTGATTGTGGAACCCTGTGTCCTGGGAACATGACTGAGGTTTGATTCTGGAACCATGTGTCCTGGGAATATGACTGAGGTTTGATTCTGGATACCTGTGGCCTGGGAAAATGACTGAGGTTTCATTGTGGAAATATGTGGCCTGGGATCTTGAGTGAGGTTTGATGGTGGAACACTCTGGCCTGGCAAAATGACTGAAGCTTGATTCTGGAACCCTGTGGCCTGGGAACTTGACTGAGGTTTGATGGCAGAAACCTGTGGACTGGCAACATGACTGAGGTTTGATTGTGGAACCCTGTGCCCTGGAAACATGACTGTGGCCTGGTACTGGAAACCCATGGCCTGGGAACTTGACGTTGGTTTGATTCTGGAACCCTGTGTCCTGGGAACATGATTGAGGTTTGATTCTGGAAACCATTGGTCTGGGAACATGACTGATGTTAGATTGTGGAATCCTGTGGCCTGGGAACATGACTGAGGTTTGATGGAGGAACCCTGTGGCCTGGGAACATGACTGAGGTTTGATGGTGGTACCCTGTGGACTGGCAACATGACTGAGGCTTGATTCTGGGACCCTGTGGCCTGGGAAATTGACTCTGATTTGATCGCAGAAACCTGTGGACTGGCAACATGACTGAGGATTGATGGTGGAACCCTGGGCACTGGGAACATGACGAGATGCCTGACACTGTAACCCCGTGTCCTGAGAACATGACATTGTTTTGATTCTGGAAAGCTGTTTCCTGGGAACATGACTGAGGTTTGATGGTTGAACCCTGTGGACTGGCAACATGACTGACGTTTGATTGTGGCACCCTCAGGCTTGGGAACATTACTGAGGTTTGATGGTGGAACCCTGTGTCCTGGCACCAGGACTGAGGTTTGATGGTGGAACCCTGTGGCCTGGGAGCATGACATCGTTTTGGATTCTGGTACCGTGTTGCCTGGGGACATGAAATCGTTTTGATTCTGGAAAACTGTGGCCTGGGAATATGACTGAGGTTTCATGGTGGTACCCTATGGCCTGGCAACATGACTGAGGTTTGATTCTGGATCCCTGTGGCCTGGGAACATGACTGAGGCGTGATTCTGGAAACCTGTGGCCTGGGAACATGACATCTGTTTAGATTGTGGAATACTGTGCCCTGGGAACCCGACTGAGGCTTGGTTCTGGAACCCTGTGGACTGGGAATATGACTGAGGTTTTATTCTGGAACCCTGTAGACTGGGAACATAACTGAGGATTGATTCTGGAACCCTGTGGCCTGGGAACATGACATCGGTTGGATTCTGGAACCCTGTGGCATGGGAACATGACTGCGGTTTGATTGTGGAACCCACTGGCCTGGGAACATGACCGTGGTTTGATTCTGAAACCCTGTGGCCTGGGAACATGACTGAGGTTTGGTTCTGGAACTCTGTTCCCTGGGAACATGACTGAGGTTTGATTCTGGGCTCCTGTGTCCTGGGAACAAGAATGAGGTTTGAATGTGGAACCCTGTGGCCTGGGAACATGACTGAGGTTTGATTCTGGAACCATGTGTCCTGGGAATATGACTGAGGTTTGCTTCTGGATAACTGTGGCCTGGAAAAATAACTGAGGTTTCATTGTGGAAATATGAGGCCTGGGATCATGAGTGAGGTTTGATGGGGGTACCCTGTGGCGTGGCAACATGACTGAGGCTTGATTCTGGAACCTCTGGCCTGGGAAATTGACTCTGATTTAATCGCAGAAACCTGTGGACTGGCAACATGACTGAGGTTTGATGGTGGAACCCTGTGGCCTGGCAAGATGACAGAGGTTTGATTGTGGAACCCTCAGGCTTGAGAACATGACTGAGGCTTGATGGTGGAACCCTGTGGCCTGGCAACAGGACTGAGGTTTGATGGTGGAATCCTGTGGCCTGGCAAGATGACTTTGGTTTGATTGTGGAACACTCTGGCCTGGGAATATGACTGACGTTTAATTCTGGAAACCTGTGGCCTGGGAATATGAGTGAGGCTTGATTCTGGAACCCTGTGGCCTTGGAACATGAATGGGGTTTTACTTTTGAATCCTGTGTCCAGGGAACATGACTGAGGTTTGATTCTGGAACCCTGTGTCCTGGGAACATGACTGAGGTTTGATTCTGGAACCATGTGTCCTGGGAATATGACTGAGGTTTGATTCTGGAAACCATTGGCCTGGGAACATGACTGATGTTAGATTGTGGAATCCTGTGGCCTGGGAACATGAAATCGTTTTGATTCTGGAAACCTGTGGCCTGGGAATATGACTGAGGTTTGATGGTGGTACCCTATGGCCTGGCAACATGACTGAGGTTTGATTCTGGATCCCTGTGGCCTGGGAACATGACTGAGGCGTGATTCTGGAAACCTGTGGCCTGGGAACATGACATCTGTTTAGATTGTGGAATACTGTGCCCTGGGAACCCGACTGAGGCTTGGTTCTGGAACCCTGTGGACTGGGAATATGACTGAGGTTTTATTCTGGAACCCTGTAGACTGGGAACATAACTGAGGATTGATTCTGGAACCCTGTGGCCTGGGAACATGACATCGGTTGGATTCTGGAACCCTGTGGCATGGGAACATGACTGCGGTTTGATTGTGGAACCCACTGGCCTGGGAACATGACCGTGGTTTGATTCTGAAACCCTGTGGCCTGGGAACATGACTGAGGTTTGGTTCTGGAACCCTGTTCCCTGGGAACATGACTGAGGTTTGATTCTGGGCTCCTGTGTCCTGGGAACAAGAATGAGGTTTGAATGTGGAACCCTGTGGCCTGGGAACATGACTGAGGTTTGATTCTGGAACCATGTGTCCTGGGAATATGACTGAGGTTTGCTTCTGGATAACTGTGGCCTGGGAAAATAACTGAGGTTTCATTGTGGAAATATGAGGCCTGGGATCATGAGTGAGGTTTGATGGTGGAACACTCTGGCCTGGCAAAATGACTGAAGCTTGATTCTGGAACCCTGTAGCCTGGGAACTTGACTGAGGTTTGATGGCAGAAACCTGTGGACTGGCAACATGACTGAGGTTTGATTGTGGAACCCTGTGCCCTGGAAACATGACTGTGGCCTGCTACTGGAAACCCATGGCCTGGGAACTTGACATTGGTTTGATTCTGGAACCCTGTGTCCTGGGAACATGACTGAGGTTTGATTCTGGAAATCATTGGCCTGGGAACATGACTGACGTTAGATTGTGGAATCTTGTGGCCTGGGAACATGACTGAGGTTTGATGGAGGAACCCTGTGGCCTGGGAACATGACTGAGGTTTGATGGGGGTACCCTGTGGCGTGGCAACATGACTGAGGCTTGATTCTGGAACCCTGTGGCCTGGGAAATTGACTCTGATTTGATCGCAGAAACCTGTGGACTGGCAACATGACTGAGGTTTGATGGTGGAACCCTGTGGCCTGGCAAGATGACAGAGGTTTGATTGTGGAACCCTCAGGCTTGAGAACATGACTGAGGCTTGATGGTGGAACCCTGTGGCCTGGCAACAGGACTGAGGTTTGATGGTGGAATCCTGTGTCCTGGGAACATGACTGAGGTTTGATTCTGGAACCATGTGGCCTGGGAATATGACTGAGGTTTGATTCTGGAAACCATTGGCCTGGGAACATGACTGATGTTAGATTGTGGAATCCTGTGGCCTGGGAACATGACATCGGTTTGGATTCTGAAAACCTGTGGTCTGGGAATATGACTGAGGTTTGATGGTGGTACCCTATGGCCTGGGAGCATGACTTAGCTTTGATTCTGGATCCCTGTGGCCTGGGAACATGACTGAGGCGTGATTCTGGAAACCTGAGGCCTGGGAACATGACATCTGTTTAGATTGTGGAATACTGTGCCCTGGGAACCTGACTGAGGCTTGGTACTTGAACCCTGTGGACTGGCAACATGACTGAGGTTTTATTCTGGAACCCTGTAGCATGGGAACATAACTGAGGATTGATTCTGGAAACCTGTGGCCTGGGAACATGACATAGGTGGAATCTGGAACCCTGTGGCCTGGGAACATGAGAACGGTGTGATTCTGGCACCCTGTGGCCTGAGAACATGTCTGAGGTTTGATGGTGGAAATCTGTGGCCTGGCAACATGACTGAGGTTTGGTTCTGGAACCCTGTTCCCTGGGAACATGACTGAGGTTTGATTCTGGACACCTTTGTCCTGGGAACATGACTGAGGTTTGATTGTGGAACCCTGTGTCCTGGGAACATGACTGAGTTTTGATTCTGGAACCATGTGTCCTGGGAATATGACTGAGGTTTGATTCTGGATACCTGTGGCCTGGGAAAATGACTGAGGTTTCATTGTGGAAATATGTGGCCTGGGATCTTGAGTGAGGTTTGATGGTGGAACACTCTGGCCTGGCAAAATGACTGAAGCTTGATTCTGGAACCCTGTGGCCTGGGAACTTGACTGAGGTTTGATGGCAGAAACCTGTGGACTGGCAACATGACTGAGGTTTGATTGTGGAACCCTGTGCCCTGGAAACATGACTGTGGCCTGGTACTGGAAACCCATGGCCTGGGAACTTGACGTTGGTTTGATTCTGGAACCCTGTGTCCTGGGAACATGATTGAGGTTTGATTCTGGAAACCATTGGTCTGGGAACATGACTGATGTTAGATTGTGGAATCCTGTGGCCTGGGAACATGACTGAGGTTTGATGGAGGAACCCTGTGGCCTGGGAACATGACTGAGGTTTGATGGTGGTACCCTGTGGACTGGCAACATGACTGAGGCTTGATTCTGGGACCCTGTGGCCTGGGAAATTGACTCTGATTTGATCGCAGAAACCTGTGGACTGGCAACATGACTGAGGATTGATGGTGGAACCCTGGGCACTGGGAACATGACGAGATGCCTGACACTGTAACCCCGTGTCCTGAGAACATGACATTGTTTTGATTCTGGAAAGCTGTTTCCTGGGAACATGACTGAGGTTTGATGGTTGAACCCTGTGGACTGGCAACATGACTGACGTTTGATTGTGGCACCCTCAGGCTTGGGAACATTACTGAGGCTTGATGGTGGAACCCTGTGTCCTGGCACCAGGACTGAGGTTTGATGGTGGAACCCTGTGGCCTGGGAGCATGACATCGTTTTGGATTCTGGTACCGTGTTGCCTGGGGACATGAAATCGTTTTGATTCTGGAAAACTGTGGCCTGGGAATATGACTGAGGTTTGATGGTGGTACCCTATGGCCTGGCAACATGACTGAGGTTTGATTCTGGATCCCTGTGGCCTGGGAACATGACTGAGGCGTGATTCTGGAAACCTGTGGCCTGGGAACATGACATCTGTTTAGATTGTGGAATACTGTGCCCTGGGAACCCGACTGAGGCTTGGTTCTGGAACCCTGTGGACTGGGAATATGACTGAGGTTTTATTCTGGAACCCTGTAGACTGGGAACATAACTGAGGATTGATTCTGGAACCCTGTGGCCTGGGAACATGACATCGGTTGGATTCTGGAACCCTGTGGCATGGGAACATGACTGCGGTTTGATTGTGGAACCCACTGGCCTGGGAACATGACCGTGGTTTGATTCTGAAACCCTGTGGCCTGGGAACATGACTGAGGTTTGGTTCTGGAACCCTGTTCCCTGGGAACATGACTGAGGTTTGATTCTGGGCTCCTGTGTCCTGGGAACAAGAATGAGGTTTGAATGTGGAACCCTGTGGCCTGGGAACATGACTGAGGTTTGATTCTGGAACCATGTGTCCTGGGAATATGACTGAGGTTTGCTTCTGGATAACTGTGGCCTGGGAAAATAACTGAGGTTTCATTGTGGAAATATGAGGCCTGGGATCATGAGTGAGGTTTGATGGTGGAACACTCTGGCCTGGCAAAATGACTGAAGCTTGATTCTGGAACCCTGTAGCCTGGGAACTTGACTGAGGTTTGATGGCAGAAACCTGTGGACTGGCAACATGACTGAGGTTTGATTGTGGAACCCTGTGCCCTGGAAACATGACTGTGGCCTGCTACTGGAAACCCATGGCCTGGGAACTTGACATTGCTTTGATTCTGGAACCCTGTGTCCTGGGAACATGACTGAGGTTTGATTCTGGAAATCATTGGCCTGGGAACATGACTGACGTTAGATTGTGGAATCTTGTGGCCTGGGAACATGACTGAGGTTTGATGGAGGAACCCTGTGGCCTGGGAACATGACTGAGGTTTGATGGGGGTACCCTGTGGCGTGGCAACATGACTGAGGCTTGATTCTGGAACCCTGTGGCCTGGGAAATTGACTCTGATTTGATCGCAGAAACCTGTGGACTGGCAACATGACTGAGGTTTGATGGTGGAACCCTGTGGCCTGGCAAGATGACAGAGGTTTGATTGTGGAACCCTCAGGCTTGAGAACATGACTGAGGCTTGATGGTGGAACCCTGTGGCCTGGCAACAGGACTGAGGTTTGATGGTGGAATCCTGTGTCCTGGGAACATGACTGAGGTTTGATTCTGGAACCATGTGGCCTGGGAATATGACTGAGGTTTGATTCTGGAAACCATTGGCCTGGGAACATGACTGATGTTAGATTGTGGAATCCTGTGGCCTGGGAACATGACATCGGTTTGGATTCTGAAAACCTGTGGTCTGGGAATATGACTGAGGTTTGATGGTGGTACCCTATGGCCTGGGAGCATGACTTAGCTTTGATTCTGGATCCCTGTGGCCTGGGAACATGACTGAGGCGTGATTCTGGAAACCTGAGGCCTGGGAACATGACATCTGTTTAGATTGTGGAATACTGTGCCCTGGGAACCTGACTGAGGCTTGGTACTTGAACCCTGTGGACTGGCAACATGACTGAGGTTTTATTCTGGAACCCTGTAGCATGGGAACATAACTGAGGATTGATTCTGGAAACCTGTGGCCTGGGAACATGACATAGGTGGAATCTGGAACCCTGTGGCCTGGGAACATGAGAACGGTGTGATTCTGGCACCCTGTGGCCTGAGAACATGTCTGAGGTTTGATGGTGGAAATCTGTGGCCTGGCAACATGACTGAGGTTTGGTTCTGGAACCCTGTTCCCTGGGAACATGACTGAGGTTTGATTCTGGACACCTTTGTCCTGGGAACATGACTGAGGTTTGATTGTGGAACCCTGTGTCCTGGGAACATGACTGAGTTTTGATTCTGGAACCATGTGTCCTGGGAATATGACTGAGGTTTGATTCTGGATACCTGTGGCCTGGGAAAATGACTGAGGTTTCATTGTGGAAATATGTGGCCTGGGATCTTGAGTGAGGTTTGATGGTGGAACACTCTGGCCTGGCAAAATGACTGAAGCTTGATTCTGGAACCCTGTGGCCTGGGAACTTGACTGAGGTTTGATGGCAGAAACCTGTGGACTGGCAACATGACTGAGGTTTGATTGTGGAACCCTGTGCCCTGGAAACATGACTGTGGCCTGGTACTGGAAACCCATGGCCTGGGAACTTGACGTTGGTTTGATTCTGGAACCCTGTGTCCTGGGAACATGATTGAGGTTTGATTCTGGAAACCATTGGTCTGGGAACATGACTGATGTTAGATTGTGGAATCCTGTGGCCTGGGAACATGACTGAGGTTTGATGGAGGAACCCTGTGGCCTGGGAACATGACTGAGGTTTGATGGTGGTACCCTGTGGACTGGCAACATGACTGAGGCTTGATTCTGGGACCCTGTGGCCTGGGAAATTGACTCTGATTTGATCGCAGAAACCTGTGGACTGGCAACATGACTGAGGATTGATGGTGGAACCCTGGGCACTGGGAACATGACGAGATGCCTGACACTGTAACCCCGTGTCCTGAGAACATGACATTGTTTTGATTCTGGAAAGCTGTTTCCTGGGAACATGACTGAGGTTTGATGGTTGAACCCTGTGGACTGGCAACATGACTGACGTTTGATTGTGGCACCCTCAGGCTTGGGAACATTACTGAGGCTTGATGGTGGAACCCTGTGTCCTGGCACCAGGACTGAGGTTTGATGGTGGAACCCTGTGGCCTGGGAGCATGACATCGTTTTGGATTCTGGTACCGTGTTGCCTGGGGACATGAAATCGTTTTGATTCTGGAAAACTGTGGCCTGGGAATATGACTGAGGTTTCATGGTGGTACCCTATGGCCTGGCAACATGACTGAGGTTTGATTCTGGATCCCTGTGGCCTGGGAACATGACTGAGGCGTGATTCTGGAAACCTGTGGCCTGGGAACATGACATCTGTTTAGATTGTGGAATACTGTGCCCTGGGAACCCGACTGAGGCTTGGTTCTGGAACCCTGTGGACTGGGAATATGACTGAGGTTTTATTCTGGAACCCTGTAGACTGGGAACATAACTGAGGATTGATTCTGGAACCCTGTGGCCTGGGAACATGACATCGGTTGGATTCTGGAACCCTGTGGCATGGGAACATGACTGCGGTTTGATTGTGGAACCCACTGGCCTGGGAACATGACCGTGGTTTGATTCTGAAACCCTGTGGCCTGGGAACATGACTGAGGTTTGGTTCTGGAACCCTGTTCCCTGGGAACATGACTGAGGTTTGATTCTGGGCTCCTGTGTCCTGGGAACAAGAATGAGGTTTGAATGTGGAACCCTGTGGCCTGGGAACATGACTGAGGTTTGATTCTGGAACCATGTGTCCTGGGAATATGACTGAGGTTTGCTTCTGGATAACTGTGGCCTGGGAAAATAACTGAGGTTTCATTGTGGAAATATGAGGCCTGGGATCATGAGTGAGGTTTGATGGTGGAACACTCTGGCCTGGCAAAATGACTGAAGCTTGATTCTGGAACCCTGTAGCCTGGGAACTTGACTGAGGTTTGATGGCAGAAACCTGTGGACTGGCAACATGACTGAGGTTTGATTGTGGAACCCTGTGCCCTGGAAACATGACTGTGGCCTGCTACTGGAAACCCATGGCCTGGGAACTTGACATTGGTTTGATTCTGGAACCCTGTATCCTGGGAACATGACTGAGGTTTGATTCTGGAAATCATTGGCCTGGGAACATGACTGACGTTAGATTGTGGAATCTTGTGGCCTGGGAACATGACTGAGGTTTGATGGAGGAACCCTGTGGCCTGGGAACATGACTGAGGTTTGATGGGGGTACCCTGTGGCGTGGCAACATGACTGAGGCTTGATTCTGGAACCCTGTGGCCTGGGAAATTGACTCTGATTTGATCGCAGAAACCTGTGGACTGGCAATATGACTGAGGTTTGATGGTGGAACCCTGTGGCCTGGCAAGATGACAGAGGTTTGATTGTGGAACCCTCAGGCTTGAGAACATGACTGAGGCTTGATGGTGGAACCCTGTGGCCTGGCAACAGGACTGAGGTTTGATGGTGGAATCCTGTGGCCTGGCAAGATGACTTTGGTTTGATTGTGGAACACTCTGGCCTGGGAATATGACTGACGTTTAATTCTGGAACCCTGTGGCCTGGGAATATGAGTGAGGCTTGATTCTGGAACCCTGTGGCCTTGGAGCATGAATGGGGTTTTACTTTTTAATCCTGTGTCCAGGGAACATGACTGAGGTTTGATTCTGGAACCCTGTGTCCTGGGAACATGACTGAGGTTTGATTCTGGAACCATGTGCCCTGGGAATATGACTGAGGTTTGATTCTGGAAACCATTGGCCTGGGAACATGACTGATGTTAGATTGTGGAATCCTGTGGCCTGGGAACATGACATCGGTTTGATTCTGGAAACCATTGGCCTGGGAACATGACTGATGTTAGATTGTGGAATCCTGTGGCCTGGGAACATGACATCGGTTTGGATTCTGAAAACCTGTGGTCTGGGAATATGACTGAGGTTTGATGGTCGTACCCTATGGCCTGGGAGCATGACTTAGCTTTGATTCTGGATCCCTGTGGCCTGGGAACATGACTGAGGCGTGATTCTGGAAACCTGTGGCCTGGGAACATGACATCTGTTTAGATTGTGGAATACTGTGCCCTGGGAACCCGACTGAGGCTTGGTTCTGGAACCCTGTGGACTGGGAATATGACTGAGGTTTTATTCTGGAAGCCTGTAGCATGGGAACATAACTGAGGATTGATTCTGGAACCCTGTGGCCTGGGAACATGACATCGGTTGGATTCTGGAACCCTGTGGCATGGGAACGTGACTGCGGTTTGATTGTGGAACCCACTGGCCTGGGAACATGACCGTGGTTTGATTCTGAAACCCTGTGGCCTGGGAACATGACTGAGGTTTGGTTCTGGAACCCTGTTCCCTGGGAACATGACTGAGGTTTGATTCTGGGCTCCTGTGTCCTGGGAACAAGAATGAGGTTTGAATGTGGAACCCTGTGGCCTGGGAACATGACTGAGGTTTGATTCTGGAACCATGTGTCCTGGGAATATGACTGAGGTTTGCTTCTGGATAACTGTGGCCTGGAAAAATAACTGAGGTTTCATTGTGGAAATATGAGGCCTGGGATCATGAGTGAGGTTTGATGGGGGTACCCTGTGGCGTGGCAACATGACTGAGGCTTGATTCTGGAACCCTTTGGCCTGGGAAATTGACTCTGATTTGATCGTAGAAACCTGTGGACTGGCAACATGACTGAGGTTTGATGGTGGAACCATGTGGGCTGGCAAGATGACAGAGGTTTGATTGTGGAACCCTCAGGCTTGAGAACATGACTGAGGCTTGATGGTGGAACCCTGTGGCCTGGCAACAGGACTGAGGTTTGATGGTGGAATCCTGTGGCCTGGCAAGATGACTTTGGTTTGATTGTGGAACACTCTGGCCTGGGAATATGACTGACGTTTAATTCTGGAACCCTGTGGCCTGGGAATATGAGTGAGGCTTGATTCTGGAACCCTGTGGCCTTGGAACATGAATGGGGTTTTACTTTTGAATCCTGTGTCCAGGGAACATGACTGAGGTTTGATTCTGGAACCCTGTGTCCTGGGAACATGACTGAGGTTTGATTCTGGAACCATGTGGCCTGGGAATATGACTGAGGTTTGATTCTGGAAACCATTGGCCTGGGAACATGACTGATGTTAGATTGTGGAATCCTGTGGCCTGGGAACATGACATCGGTTTGGATTCTGAAAACCTGTGGTCTGGGAATATGACTGAGGTTTGATGGTGGTACCCTATGGCCTGGGAGCATGACTTAGCTTTGATTCTGGATCCCTGTGGCCTGGGAACATGACTGAGGCGTGATTCTGGAAACCTGAGGCCTGGGAACATGACATCTGTTTAGATTGTGGAATACTGTGCCCTGGGAACCTGACTGAGGCTTGGTACTTGAACCCTGTGGACTGGCAACATGACTGAGGTTTTATTCTGGAAGCCTGTAGCATGGGAACATAACTGAGGATTGATTCTGGAAACCTGTGGCCTGGGAACATGACATCGGTGGAATCTGGAACCCTGTGGCCTGGGAACATGAGAACGGTGTGATTCTGGAACCCTGTGGCCTGAGAACATGTCTGAGGTTTGATGGTGGAAACCTGTGGCCTGGCAACATGACTGAGGTTTGGTTCTGGAACCCTGTTCCCTGGGAACATGACTGAGGTTTGATTCTGGACACCTTTGTCCTGGGAACATGACTGAGGTTTGATTGTGGAACCCTGTGTCCTGGGAACATGACTGAGTTTTGATTCTGGAACCATGTGTCCTGGGAATATGACTGAGGTTTGATTCTGGATACCTGTGGCCTGGGAAAATGACTGAGGTTTCATTGTGGAAATATGTGGCCTGGGATCTTGAGTGAGGTTTGATGGTGGAACACTCTGGCCTGGCAAAATGACTGAAGCTTGATTCTGGAACCCTGTGGCCTGGGAACTTGACTGAGGTTTGATGGCAGAAACCTGTGGACTGGCAACATGACTGAGGTTTGATTGTGGAACCCTGTGCCCTGGAAACATGACTGTGGCCTGGTACTGGAAACCCATGGCCTGGGAACTTGACGTTGGTTTGATTCTGGAACCTTGTGTCCTGGGAACATGATTGAGGTTTGATTCTGGAAACCATTGGTCTGGGAACATGACTGATGTTAGATTGTGGAATCCTGTGGCCTGGGAACATGACTGAGGTTTGATGGAGGAACCCTGTGGCCTGGGAACATGACTGAGGTTTGATGGTGGTACCCTGTGGACTGGCAACATGACTGAGGCTTGATTCTGGGACCCTGTGGCCTGGGAAATTGACTCTGATTTGATCGCAGAAACCTGTGGACTGGCAGCATGACTGAGGATTGATGGTGGAACCCTGGGCACTGGGAACATGACGAGATGCCTGACACTGTAACCCCGTGTCCTGAGAACATGACATTGTTTTGATTCTGGAAAGCTGTTTCCTGGGAACATGACTGAGGTTTGATGGTTGAACCCTGTGGACTGGCAACATGACTGAGGTTTGATTGTGGCACCCTCAGGCTTGGGAACATTACTGAGGCTTGATGGTGGAACCCTGTGTCCTGGCACCAGGACTGAGGTTTGATGGTGGAACCCTGTGGCCTGGGAACATGACATCGTTTTGGATTCTGGTACCGTGTTGCCTGGGAACATGAAATCGTTTTGATTCTGGAAACCTGTGGCCTGGGAATATGACTGAGGTTTCATGGTGGTACCCTATGGCCTGGCAACATGACTGAGGTTTGATTCTGGATCCCTGTGGCCTGGGAACATGACTGAGGCGTGATTCTGGAAACCTGTGGCCTGGGAACATGACATCTGTTTAGATTGTGGAATACTGTGCCCTGGGAACCCGACTGAGGCTTGGTTCTGGAACCCTGTGGACTGGGAATATGACTGAGGTTTTATTCTGGAACCCTGTAGACTGGGAACATAACTGAGGATTGATTCTGGAACCCTGTGGCCTGGGAACATGACATCGGTTGGATTCTGGAACCCTGTGGCATGGGAACATGACTGCGGTTTGATTGTGGAACCCACTGGCCTGGGAACATGACCGTGGTTTGATTCTGAAACCCTGTGGCCTGGGAACATGACTGAGGTTTGGTTCTGGAACCCTGTTCCCTGGGAACATGACTGAGGTTTGATTCTGGGCTCCTGTGTCCTGGGAACAAGAATGAGGTTTGAATGTGGAACCCTGTGGCCTGGGAACATGACTGAGGTTTGATTCTGGAACCATGTGTCCTGGGAATATGACTGAGGTTTGCTTCTGGATAACTGTGGCCTGGAAAAATAACTGAGGTTTCATTGTGGAAATATGAGGCCTGGGATCATGAGTGAGGTTTGATGGTGGAACACTCTGGCCTGGCAAAATGACTGAAGCTTGATTCTGGAACCCTGTGGCCTTGGAACATGAATGGGGTTTTACTTTTGAATCCTGTGTCCAGGGAACATGACTGAGGTTTGATTCTGGAACCCTGTGTCCTGGGAACATGACTGAGGTTTGATTCTGGAACCATGTGGCCTGGGAATATGACTGAGGTTTGATTCTGGAAACCATTGGCCTGGGAACATGACTGATGTTAGATTGTGGAATCCTGTGGCCTGGGAACATGACTGAGGTTTGTTGGAGGAACCCTGTGGCCTGGGAACATGACTGAGGTTTGATGGTGGTACCCTGTGGACTGGCAACATGACTGAGGCTTGATTCTGGGACCCTGTGGCCTGGGAAATTGACTCTGATTTGATCGCAGAAACCTGTGGACTGGCAACATGACTGAGGCTTGATGGTGGAACCCTGGGCACTGGGAACATGACGAGATGCCTGACACTGTAACCCCGTGTCCTGAGAACATGACATTGTTTTGATTCTGGAAAGCTGTTTCCTGGGAACATGACTGAGGTTTGATGGTTGAACCCTGTGGACTGGCAACATGACTGAGGTTTGATTGTGGCACCCTCAGGCTTGGGAACATTACTGAGGTTTGATGGTGGAACCCTGTGGCCTGGGAACATGACATCGTTTTGGATTCTGGTACCGTGTTGCCTGGGAACATGAAATCGTTTTGATTCTGGAAACCTGTGGCCTGGGAATATGACTGAGGTTTGATGGTGGTACCCTATGGCCTGGCAACATGACTGAGGTTTCATTCTGGAACCCTGTGTCCTGGGAACATGACTGAGGTTTGATTCTGGAACCATGTGGCCTGGGAATATGACTGAGGTTTCATTCTGGAAACCATTGGCCTGGGAACATGACTGATGTTAGATTGTGGAACCCTGTGGCCTGGGAACATGACATCGGTTTGATTCTGGAAACCATTGGCCTGGGAACATGACTGATGTTAGATTGTGGAATCCTGTGGCCTGGGAACATGACATCGGTTTGGATTCTGAAAACCTGTGGTCTGGGAATATGACTGAGGTTTGATTTTCGTACCCTATGGCCTGGGAGCATGACTTAGCTTTGATTCTGGATCCCTGTGGCCTGGGAACATGACTGAGGCGTGATTCTGGAAACCTGAGGCCTGGGAACATGACATCTGTTTAGATTGTGGAATACTGTGCCCTGGGAACCCGACTGAGGCTTGGTTCTGGAACCCTGTGGACTGGGAATATGACTGAGGTTTTATTCTGGAACCCTGTAGACTGGGAACATAACTGAGGATTGATTCTGGAACCCTGTGGCCTGGGAACATGACATCGGTTGGATTCTGGAACCCTGTGGCATGGGAACATGACTGCGGTTTGATTGTGGAACCCACTGGCCTGGGAACATGACCGTGGTTTGATTCTGAAACCCTGTGGCCTGGGAACATGACTGAGGTTTGGTTCTGGAAACCTGTTCCCTGGGAACATGACTGAGGTTTGATTCTGGGCTCCTGTGTCCTGGGAACAAGAATGAGGTTTGAATGTGGAACCCTGTGGCCTGGGAACATGACTGAGGTTTGATTCTGGAACCATGTGTCCTGGGAATATGACTGAGGTTTGCTTCTGGATAACTGTGGCCTGGAAAAATAAATGAGGTTTCATTGTGGAAATATGAGGCCTGGGATCATGAGTGAGGTTTGATGGGGGTACCCTGTGGCGTGGCAACATGACTGAGGCTTGATTCTGGAACCCTGTGGCCTGGGAAATTGACTCTGATTTGATCGCAGAAACCTGTGGCCTGCAACAGGACTGAGGTTTGATGGTGGAATCCTGTGGCCTGGCAAGATGACTTTGGTTTGATTGTGGAACACTCTGGCCTGGGAATATGACTGACGTTTAATTCTGGAACCCTGTGGCCTGGGAATATGAGTGAGGCTTGATTCTGGAACCCTGTGGCCTTGGAACATGAATGGGGTTTTACTTTTGAATCCTGTGTCCAGGGAACATGACTGAGGTTTGATTCTGGAACCCTGTGTCCTGGGAACATGACTGAGGTTTGATTCTGGATCCCTGTGGCCTGGGAATATGACTGAGGTTTGATTCTGGAAAACATTGGCCTGGGAACATGACTGATGTTAGATTGTGGAATCCTGTGGCCTGGGAACATGACATCGGTTTGGATTCTGAAAACCTGTGGTCTGGGAATATGACTGAGGTTTGATTCTGGAAACCATTGGCCTGGGAACATGACTGATGTTAGATTGTGGAATCCTGTGGCCTGGGAACATGACATCGGTTGGATTCTGGAACCCTGTGGCATGGGAACATGACTGCGGTTTGATTGTGCAACCCACTGGCCTGGGAACATGACCGTGGTTTGATTCTGAAACCCTGTGGCCTGGGAAGATGACTGAGGTTTGGTTCTGGAACCCTGTTCCCTGGGAACATGACTGAGGTTTGGTTCTGTGCTCCTGTGTCCTGGGAACAAGAATGAGGTTTGAATGTGGAACCCTGTGGCCTGGGAACATGACTGAGGTTTGATTCTGGAACCATGTGTCCTGGGAATATGACTGAGGTTTGCTTCTGGATAACTGTGGCCTGGGAAAATAACTGAGGTTTCCTTGTGGAAATATGAGGCCTGGGATCATGAGTGAGGTTTGATGGTGGAACACTCTGGCCTGGCAAAATGACTCAAGCTTGATTCTGGAACCCTGTAGCCTGGGAACTTGACTGAGGTTTGATGGCAGAAACCTGTGGACTGGCAACATGACTGAGGTTTGATTGTGGAACCCTGTGCCCTGGAAACATGACTGTGGCCTGCTACTGGAAACCCATGGCCTGGGAACTTGACATTGGTTTGATTGTGGAACCCTGTGTCCTGGGAACATGACTGAGGTTTGATTCTGGAAATCATTGGCCTGGGAACATGACTGACGTTAGATTGTGGAATCTTGTGGCCTGGGAACATGACTGAGGTTTGATGGAGGAACCCTGTGGCCTGGGAACATGACTGAGGTTTGATGGGGGTACCCTGTGGCGTGGCAACATGACTGAGGCTTGATTCTGGAACCCTGTGGCCTGGGAAATTGACTCTGATTTGATCGCAGAAACCTGTGGACTGGCAACATGACTGAGGTTTGATGGTGGAACCCTGTGGCCTGGCAAGATGACAGAGGTTTGATTGTGGAACCCTCAGGCTTGAGAACATGACTGAGGCTTGATGGTGGAACCCTGTGGCCTGGCAACAGGACTGAGGTTTGATGGTGGAATCCTGTGGCCTGGCAAGATGACTTTGGTTTGATTGTGGAACACTCTGGCCTGGGAATATGACTGACGTTTAATTCTGGAACCCTGTGGCCTGGGAATATGAGTGAGGCTTGATTCTGGAACCCTGTGGCCTTGGAACATGAATGGGGTTTTACTTTTGAATCCTGTGTCCAGGGAACATGACTGAGGTTTGATTCTGGAACCCTGTGTCCTGGGAACATGACTGAGGTTTGATTCTGGAACCATGTGGCCTGGGAATATGACTGAGGTTTGATTCTGGAAACCATTGGCCTGGGAACATGACTGATGTTAGATTGTGGAATCCTGTGGCCTGGGAACATGACATCGGTTTGATTCTGGAAACCATTGGCCTGGGAACATGACTGATGTTAGATTGTGGAATCCTGTGGCCTGGGAACATGACATCGGTTTGGATTCTGAAAACCTGTGGTCTGGGAATATGACTGAGGTTTGATGGTCGTACCCTATGGCCTGGGAGCATGACTTAGCTTTGATTCTGGATCCCTGTGGCCTGGGAACATGACTGAGGCGTGATTCTGGAAACCTGAGGCCTGGGAACATGACATCTGTTTAGATTGTGGAATACTGTGCCCTGGGAACCCGACTGAGGCTTGGTTCTGGAACCCTGTGGACTGGGAATATGACTGAGGTTTTATTCTGGAACCCTGTAGACTGGGAACATAACTGAGGATTGATTCTGGAACCCTGTGGCCTGGGAACATGACATCGGTTGGATTCTGGAACCCTGTGGCATGGGAACATGACTGCGGTTTGATTGTGGAACCCACTGGCCTGGGAACATGACCGTGGTTTGATTCTGAAACCCTGTGGCCTGGGAACATGACTGAGGTTTGGTTCTGGAACCCTGTTCCCTGGGAACATGACTGAGGTTTGATTCTGGGCTCCTGTGTCCTGGGAACAAGAATGAGGTTTGAATGTGGAACCCTGTGGCCTGGGAACATGACTGAGGTTTGATTCTGGAACCATGTGTCCTGGGAATATGACTGAGGTTTGCTTCTGGATAACTGTGGCCTGGAAAAATAACTGAGGTTTCATTGTGGAAATATGAGGCCTGGGATCATGAGTGAGGTTTGATGGTGGAACACTCTGGCCTGGCAAAATGACTGAAGCTTGATTCTGGAACCCTGTAGCCTGGGAACTTGACTGAGGTTTGATGGCAGAAACCTGTGAACTGGCAACATGACTGAGGTTTGATTGTGGAACCCTGTGCCCTGGAAACATGACTGTGGCCTGGTACTGGAAACCCATGGCCTGGGAACTTGACATTGGTTTGATTCTGGAACCCTGTGTCCTGGGAACATGACTGAGGTTTGATTCTGGAAATCATTGGCCTGGGAACATGACTGACGTTAGATTGTGGAATCTTGTGGCCTGGCAACAGGACTGAGGTTTGATGGTGGAATCCTGTGGCCTGGCAAGATGACTTTGGTTTGATTGTGGAACACTCTGGCCTGGGAATATGACTGACGTTTAATTCTGGAACCCTGTGGCCTGGGAATATGAGTGAGGCTTGATTCTGGAACCCTGTGGCCTTGGAACATGAATGGGGTTTTACTTTTGAATCCTGTGTCCAGGGAACATGACTGAGGTTTGATTCTGGAACCCTGTGTCCTGGGAACATGACTGAGGTTTGATTCTGGAACCATGTGGCCTGGGAATATGACTGAGGTTTGATTCTGGAAACCATTGGCCTGGGAACATGACTGATGTTAGATTGTGGAATCCTGTGGCCTGGGAACATGAAATCGTTTTGATTCTGGAAAACTGTGGCCTGGGAATATGACTGAGGTTTCATGGTGGTACCCTATGGCCTGGCAACATGACTGAGGTTTGATTCTGGATCCCTGTGGCCTGGGAACATGACTGAGGCGTGATTCTGGAAACCTGTGGCCTGGGAACATGACATCTGTTTAGATTGTGGAATACTGTGCCCTGGGAACCCGACTGAGGCTTGGTTCTGGAACCCTGTGGACTGGGAATATGACTGAGGTTTTATTCTGGAACCCTGTAGACTGGGAACATAACTGAGGATTGATTCTGGAACCCTGTGGCCTGGGAACATGACATCGGTTGGATTCTGGAACCCTGTGGCATGGGAACATGACTGCGGTTTGATTGTGGAACCCACTGGCCTGGGAACATGACCGTGGTTTGATTCTGAAACCCTGTGGCCTGGGAACATGACTGAGGTTTGATTCTGGAACCCTGTTCCCTGGGAACATGACTGAGGTTTGATTCTGGGCTCCTGTGTCCTGGGAACAAGAATGAGGTTTGAATGTGGAACCCTGTGGCCTGGGAACATGACTGAGGTTTGATTCTGGAACCATGTGTCCTGGGAATATGACTGAGGTTTGCTTCTGGATAACTGTGGCCTGGGAAAATAACTGAGGTTTCATTGTGGAAATATGAGGCCTGGGATCATGAGTGAGGTTTGATGGTGGAACACTCTGGCCGGGCAAAATGACTGAAGCTTGATTCTGGAACCCTGTAGCCTGGGAACTTGACTGAGGTTTGATGGCAGAAACCTGTGAACTGGCAACATGACTGAGGTTTGATTGTGGAACCCTGTGCCCTGGAAACATGACTGTGGCCTGGTACTGGAAACCCATGGCCTGGGAACTTGACATTGGTTTGATTCTGGAACCCTGTGTCCTGGGAACATGACATCGTTTTGGATTCTGGTACCGTGTTGCCTGGGAACATGAAATCGTTTTGATTCTGGAAACCTGTGGCCTGGGAATATGACTGAGGTTTGATGGTGGTACCCTATGGCCTGGCAACATGACTGAGGTTTGATTCTGGAACCCTGTGTCCTGGGAACATGACTGAGGTTTGATTCTGGAACCATGTGGCCTGGGAATATGACTGAGGTTTGATTCTGGAAACCATTGGCCTGGGAACATGACTGATGTTAGATTGTGGAACCCTGTGGCCTGGGAACATGACATCGGTTTGATTCTGGAAACCATTGGCCTGGGAACATGACTGATGTTAGATTGTGGAATCCTGTGGCCTGGGAACATGACATCGGTTTGGATTCTGAAAACCTGTGGTCTGGGAATATGACTGAGGTTTGATTGTCGTACCCTATGGCCTGGGAGCATGACTTAGCTTTGATTCTGGATCCCTGTGGCCTGGGAACATGACTGAGGCGTGATTCTGGAAACCTGAGGCCTGGGAACATGACATCTGTTTAGATTGTGGAATACTGTGCCCTGGGAACCCGACTGAGGCTTGGTTCTGGAACCCTGTGGACTGGGAATATGACTGAGGTTTTATTCTGGAACCCTGTAGACTGGGAACATAACTGAGGATTGATTCTGGAACCCTGTGGCCTGGGAACATGACATCGGTTGGATTCTGGAACCCTGTGGCATGGGAACATGACTGCGGTTTGATTGTGGAACCCACTGGCCTGGGAACATGACCGTGGTTTGATTCTGAAACCCTGTGGCCTGGGAACATGACTGAGGTTTGGTTCTGGAACCCTGTTCCCTGGGAACATGACTGAGGTTTGATTCTGGGCTCCTGTGTCCTGGGAACAAGAATGAGGTTTGAATGTGGAACCCTGTGGCCTGGGAACATGACTGAGGTTTGATTCTGGAACCATGTGTCCTGGGAATATGACTGAGGTTTGCTTCTGGATAACTGTGGCCTGGAAAAATAAATGAGGTTTCATTGTGGAAATATGAGGCCTGGGATCATGAGTGAGGTTTGATGGGGGTACCCTGTGGCGTGGCAACATGACTGAGGCTTGATTCTGGAACCCTTTGGCCTGGGAAATTGACTCTGATTTGATCGCAGAAACCTGTGGACTGGCAACATGACTGAGGTTTGATGGTGGAACCCTGTGGCCTGGCAAGATGACAGAGGTTTGATTGTGGAACCCTCAGGCTTGAGAACATGACTGAGGCTTGATGGTGGAACCCTGTGGCCTGGCAACAGGACTGAGGTTTGATTCTGGAACCATGTGGCCTGGGAATATGACTGAGGTTTGATTCTGGAAACCATTGGCCTGGGAACATGACTGATGTTAGATTGTGGAACCCTGTGTCCTGGGAACATGACATCGGTTTGATTCTGGAAACCATTGGCCTGGGAACATGACTGATGTTAGATTGTGGAATCCTGTGGCCTGGGAACATGACATCGGTTTGGATTCTGAAAACCTGTGGTCTGGGAATATGACTGAGGTTTGATGGTGGTACCCTATGGCCTGGGAGCATGACTTAGCTTTGATTCTGGATCCCTGTGGCCTGGGAACATGACTGAGGCGTGATTCTGGAAACCTGAGGCCTGGGAACATGACATCTGTTTAGATTGTGGAATACTGTGCCCTGGGAACCCGACTGAGGCTTGGTTCTGGAACCCTGTGGACTGGGAATATGACTGAGGTTTTATTCTGGAACCCTGTAGAGTGGGAACATAACTGAGGATTGATTCTGGAACCCTGTGGCCTGGGAACATGACATCGGTTGGATTCTGGAACCCTGTGGCATGGGAACATGACTGCGGTTTGATTGTGGAACCCACTGGCCTGGGAACATGACCGTGGTTTGATTCTGAAACCCTGTGGCCTGGGAACATGACTGAGGTTTGGTTCTGGAACCCTGTTCCCTGGGAACATGACTGAGGTTTGATTCTGGGCTCCTGTGTCCTGGGAACAAGAATGAGGTTTGAATGTGGAACCCTGTGGCCTGGGAACATGACTGAGGTTTGATTCTGGAACCATGTGTCCTGGGAATATGACTGAGGTTTGCTTCTGGATAACTGTGGCCTGGAAAAATAACTGAGGTTTCATTGTGGAAATATGAGGCCTGGGATCATGAGTGAGGTTTGATGGGGGTACCCTGTGGCGTGGCAACATGACTGAGGCTTGATTCTGGAACCCTTTGGCCTGGGAAATTGACTCTGATTTGATCGCAGAAACCTGTGGACTGGCAACATGACTGAGGTTTGATGGTGGAACCATGTGGCCTGGCAAGATGACAGAGGTTTGATTGTGGAACCCTCAGGCTTGAGAACATGACTGAGGCTTGATGGTGGAACCCTGTGGCCTGGCAACAGGACTGAGGTTTGATGGTGGAATCCTGTGGCCTGGCAAGATGACTTTGGTTTGATTGTGGAACACTCTGGCCTGGGAATATGACTGACGTTTAATTCTGGAACCCTGTGGCCTGGGAATATGAGTGAGGCTTGATTCTGGAACCCTGTGGCCTTGGAACATGAATGGGGTTTTACTTTTGAATCCTGTGTCCCGGGAACATGACTGAGGTTTGATTCTGGAGCCCTGTGTCCTGGGAACATGACTGAGGTTTGATTCTGGAACCATGTGGCCTGGGAATATGACTGAGGTTTGATTCTGGAAACCATTGGCCTGGGAACATGACTGATGTTAGATTGTGGAATCCTGTGGCCTGGGAACATGAAATCGTTTTGATTCTGGAAACCTGTGGCCTGGGAATATGACTGAGGTTTCATGGTGGTACCCTATGGCCTGGCAACATGACTGAGGTTTGATTCTGGATCCCTGTGGCCTGGGAACATGACTGAGGCGTGATTCTGGAAACCTGTGGCCTGGGAACATGACATCTGTTTAGATTTTGGAATACTGTGCCCTGGGAACCCGACTGAGGCTTGGTTCTGGAACCCTGTGGAGTGGGAATATGACTGAGGTTTTATTCTGGAACCCTGTAGACTGGGAACATAACTGAGGATTGATTCTGGAACCCTGTGGCCTGGGAACATGACATCGGTTGGATTCTGGAACCCTGTGGCATGGGAACGTGACTGCGGTTTGATTGTGGAACCCACTGGCCTGGGAACATGACCGTGGTTTGATTCTGAAACCCTGTGGCCTGGGAACATGACTGAGGTTTGGTTCTGGAACCCTGTTCCCTGGGAATATGACTGAGGTTTCATGGTGGTACCCTATGGCCTGGCAACATGACTGAGGTTTGATTCTGGATCCCTGTGGCCTGGGAATATGACTGAGGCGTGATTCTGGAAACCTGTGGCCTGGGAACATGACATCTGTTTAGATTGTGGAATACTGTGCCCTGGGAACCCGACTGAGGCTTGGTTCTGGAACCCTGTGGAGTGGGAATATGACTGAGGTTTTATTCTGGAACCCTGTAGACTGGGAACATAACGGAGGATTGATTCTGGAACCCTGTGGCCTGGGAACATGACATCGGTTGGATTCTGGAACCCTGTGGCATGGGAACGTGACTGCGGTTTGATTGTGGAACCCACTGGCCTGGGAACATGACCGTGGTTTGATTCTGAAACCCTGTGGCCTGGGAACATGACTGAGGTTTGGTTCTGGAACCCTGTTCCCTGGGAACATGACTGAGGTTTGATTCTGGGCTCCTGTGTCCTGGGAACAAGAATGAGGTTTGAATGTGGAACCCTGTGGCCTGGGAACATGACTGAGGTTTGATTCTGGAACCATGTGTCCTGGGAATATGACTGATGTTTGCTTCTGGATAACTGTGGCCTGGAAAAATAACTGAGGTTTCATTGTGGAAATATGAGGCCTGGGATCATGAGTGAGGTTTGATGGTGGAACACTCTGGCCTGGCAAAATGACTGAAGCTTGATTCTGGAACCCTGTAGCCTGGGAACTTGACTGAGGTTTGATGGCAGAAACCTGTGAACTGGCAACATGACTGAGGTTTGATTGTGGAACCCTGTGCCCTGGAAACATGACTGTGGCCTGGTACTGGAAACCCATGGCCTGGGAACTTGACATTGGTTTGATTCTGGAACCCTGTGTCCTGGGAACATGACTGAGGTTTGATTCTGGAAATCATTGGCCTGGGAACATGACTGACGTTAGATTGTGGAATCTTGTGGCCTGGCAACAGGACTGAGGTTTGATGGTGGAATCCTGTGGCCTGGCAAGATGACTTTGGTTTGATTGTGGAACACTCTGGCCTGGGAATATGACTGACGTTTAATTCTGGAACCCTGTGGCCTGGGAATATGAGTGAGGCTTGATTCTGGAACCCTGTGGCCTTGGAACATGAATGGGGTTTTACTTTTGAATCCTGTGTCCAGGGAACATGACTGAGGTTTGATTCTGGAACCCTGTGTCCTGGGAACATGACTGAGGTTTGATTCTGGAACCATGTGGCCTGGGAATATGACTGAGGTTTGATTCTGGAAACCACTGGCCTGGGAACATGACTGATGTTAGATTGTGGAATCCTGTGGCCTGGGAACATGAAATCGTTTTGATTCTGGAAAACTGTGGCCTGGGAATATGACTGAGGTTTCATGGTGGTACCCTATGGCCTGGCAACATGACTGAGGTTTGATTCTGGATCCCTGTGGCCTGGGAACATGACTGAGGCGTGATTCTGGAAACCTGTGGCCTGGGAACATGACATCTGTTTAGATTGTGGAATACTGTGCCCTGGGAACCCGACTGAGGCTTGGTTCTGGAACCCTGTGGACTGGGAATATGACTGAGGTTTTATTCTGGAACCCTGTAGACTGGGAACATAACTGAGGATTGATTCTGGAACCCTGTGGCCTGGGAACATGACATCGGTTGGATTCTGGAACCCTGTGGCATGGGAACATGACTGCGGTTTGATTGTGGAACCCACTGGCCTGGGAACATGACCGTGGTTTGATTCTGAAACCCTGTGGCCTGGGAACATGACTGAGGTTTGATTCTGGAACCCTGTTCCCGGGGAACATGACTGAGGTTTGATTCTGGGCTCCTGTGTCCTGGGAACAAGAATGAGGTTTGAATGTGGAACCCTGTGGCCTGGGAACATGACTGAGGTTTGATTCTGGAACCATGTGTCCTGGGAATATGACTGAGGTTTGCTTCTGGATAACTGTGGCCTGGGAAAATAACTGAGGTTTCATTGTGGAAATATGAGGCCTGGGATCATGAGTGAGGTTTGATGGTGGAACACTCTGGCCTGGCAAAATGACTGAAACTTGATTCTGGAACCCTGTAGCCTGGGAACTTGACTGAGGTTTGATGGCAGAAACCTGTGAACTGGCAACATGACTGAGGTTTGATTGTGGAACCCTGTGCCCTGGAAAAATGACTGTGGCCTGGTACTGGAAACCCATGGCCTGGGAACTTGACATTGGTTTGATTCTGGAACCCTGTGTCCTGGGAACATGACTGAGGTTTGATTCTGGAAATCATTGGCCTGGGAACATGACTGACGTTAGATTGTGGAATCTTGTGGCCTGGCAACAGGACTGAGGTTTGATGGTGGAATCCTGTGGCCTGGCAAGATGACTTTGGTTTGATTGTGGAACACTCTGGCCTGGGAATATGACTGACGTTTAATTCTGGAACCCTGTGGCCTGGGAATATGAGTGAGGCTTGATTCTGGAACCCTGTGGCCTTGGAACATGAATGGGGTTTTACTTTTGAATCCTGTGTCCAGGGAACATGACTGAGGTTTGATTCTGGAACCCTGTGTCCTGGGAACATGACTGAGGTTTGATTCTGGAACCATGTGGCCTGGGAATATGACTGAGGTTTGATTCTGGAAACCATTGGCCTGGGAACATGACTGATGTTAGATTGTGGAATCCTGTGGCCTGGGAACATGACATCGTTTTCGATTCTGAAAACCTGTGGTCTGGGAATATGACTGAGGTTTGATGGTGGTACCCTATGGCCTGGGAGCATGACTTAGCTTTGATTCTGGATCCCTGTGGCCTGGGAACATGACTGAGGCGTGATTCTGGAAACCTGAGGCCTGGGAACATGACATCTGTTTAGATTGTGGAATACTGTGCCCTGGGAACCTGACTGAGGCTTGGTACTTGAACCCTGTGGACTGGCATCATGACTGAGGTTTTATTCTGGAACCCTGTAGCATGGGAACATAACTGAGGATTGATTCTGGAAACCTGTGGCCTGGGAACATGACATCGGTGGAATCTGGAACCCTGTGGCCTGGGAACATGAGAACGGTGTGATTCTGGCACCCTGTGGCCTGAGAACATGTCTGAGGTTTGATGGTGGAAATCTGTGGCCTGGCAACATGACTGAGGTTTGGTTCTGGAACCCTGTTCCCTGGGAACATGACTGAGGTTTGATTCTGGACACCTTTGTCCTGGGAACATGACTGAGGTTTGATTGTGGAACCCTGTGTCCTGGGAACATGACTGAGTTTTGATTCTGGAACCATGTGTCCTGGGAATATGACTGAGGTTTGATTCTGGATACCTGTGGCCTGGGAAAATGACTGAGGTTTCATTGTGGAAATATGTGGCCTGGGATCTTGAGTGAGGTTTGATGGTGGAACACTCTGGCCTGGCAAAATGACTGAAGCTTGATTCTGGAACCCTGTGGCCTGGGAACTTGACTGAGGTTTGATGGCAGAAACCTGTGGACTGGCAACATGACTGAGGTTTGATTGTGGAACCCTGGGCCCTGGAAACATGACTGTGGCCTGGTACTGGAAACCCATGGCCTGGGAACTTGACGTTGGTTTGATTCTGGAACCCTGTGTCCTGGGAACATGATTGAGGTTTGATTCTGGAAACCATTGGTCTGGGAACATGACTGATGTTAGATTGTGGAATCCTGTGGCCTGGGAACATGACTGAGGTTTGATGGAGGAACCCTGTGGCCTGGGAACATGACTGAGGTTTGATGGTGGTACCCTGTGGACTGGCAACATGACTGAGGCTTGATTCTGGGACCCTGTGGCCTGGGAAATTGACTCTGATTTGATCGCAGAAACCTGTGGACTGGCAACATGACTGAGGATTGATGGTGGAACCCTGGGCACTGGGAACATGACGAGATGCCTGACACTGTAACCCCGTGTCCTGAGAACATGACATTGTTTTGATTCTGGAAAGCTGTTTCCTGGGAACATGACTGAGGTTTGATGGTTGAACCCTGTGGACTGGCAACATGACTGACGTTTGATTGTGGCACCCTCAGGCTTGGGAACATTACTGAGGCTTGATGGTGGAACCCTGTGTCCTGGCACCAGGACTGAGGTTTGATGGTGGAACCCTGTGTCCTGGGAACATGACATCGTTTTGGATTCTGGTACCTTGTTGCCTGGGAACATGAAATCGTTTTGATTCTGGAAACCTGTGGCCTGGGAATATGACTGAGGTTTGATGGTGGTACCCTATGGCCTGGCAACATGACTGAGGTTTGATTCTGGAACCCTGTGTCCTGGGAACATGACTGAGGTTTGATTCTGGAACCATGTGGCCTGGGAATATGACTGAGGTTTGATTCTGGAAACCATTGGCCTGGGAACATGACTGATGTTAGATTGTGGAACCCTGTGGCCTGGGAACATGACATCGGTTTGATTCTGGAAACCATTGGCCTGGGAACATGACTGATGTTAGATTGTGGAATCCTGTGGCCTGGGAACATGACATCGGTTTGGATTCTGAAAACCTGTGGTCTGGGAATATGACTGAGGTTTGATTGTCGTACCCTATGGCCTGGGAGCATGACTTAGCTTTGATTCTGGATCCCTGTGGCCTGGGAACATGACTGAGGCGTGATTCTGGAAACCTGAGGCCTGGGAACATGACATCTGTTTAGATTGTGGAATACTGTGCCCTGGGAACCCGACTGAGGCTTGGTTCTGGAACCCTGTGGACTGGGAATATGACTGAGGTTTTATTCTGGAACCCTGTAGACTGGGAACATAACTGAGGATTGATTCTGGAACCCTGTGGCCTGGGAACATGACATCGGTTGGATTCTGGAACCCTGTGGCATGGGAACATGACTGCGGTTTGATTGTGGAACCCACTGGCCTGGGAACATGACCGTGGTTTGATTCTGAAACCCTGTGGCCTGGGAACATGACTGAGGTTTGGTTCTGGAACCCTGTTCCCTGGGAACATGACTGAGGTTTGATTCTGGGCTCCTGTGTCCTGGGAACAAGAATGAGGTTTGAATGTGGAACCCTGTGGCCTGGGAACATGACTGAGGTTTGATTCTGGAACCATGTGTCCTGGGAATATGACTGAGGTTTGCTTCTGGATAACTGTGGCCTGGAAAAATAACTGAGGTTTCATTGTGGAAATATGAGGCCTGGGATCATGAGTGAGGTTTGATGGGGGTACCCTGTGGCGTGGCAACATGACTGAGGCTTGATTCTGGAACCCTTTGGCCTGGGAAATTGACTCTGATTTGATCGCAGAAACCTGTGGACTGGCAACATGACTGAGGTTTGATGGTGGAACCATGTGGCCTGGCAAGATGACAGAGGTTTGATTGTGGAACCCTCAGGCTTGAGAACATGACTGAGGCTTGATGGTGGAACCCTGTGGCCTGGCAACAGGACTGAGGTTTGATGGTGGAATCCTGTGGCCTGGCAAGATGACTTTGGTTTGATTGTGGAACACTCTGGCCTGGGAATATGACTGACGTTTAATTCTGGAACCCTGTGGCCTGGGAATATGAGTGAGGCTTGATTCTGGAACCCTGTGGCCTTGGAACATGAATGGGGTTTTACTTTTGAATCCTGTGTCCCGGGAACATGACTGAGGTTTGATTCTGGAGCGCTGTGTCCTGGGAACATGACTGAGGTTTGATTCTGGAACCATGTGGCCTGGGAATATGACTGAGGTTTGATTCTGGAAACCATTGGCCTGGGAACATGACTGATGTTAGATTGTGGAATCCTGTGGCCTGGGAACATGAAATCGTTTTGATTCTGGAAACCTGTGGCCTGGGAATATGACTGAGGTTTGATGGTGGTACCCTATGGCCTGGCAACATGACTGAGGTTTGATTCTGGATCCCTGTGGCCTGGGAACATGACTGAGGCGTGATTCTGGAAACCTGTGGCCTGGGAACATGACATCTGTTTAGATTGTGGAATACTGTGCCCTGGGAACCCGACTGAGGCTTGGTTCTGGAACCCTGTGGAGTGGGAATATGACTGAGGTTTTATTCTGGAACCCTGTAGACTGGGAACATAACTGAGGATTGATTCTGGAACCCTGTGGCCTGGGAACATGACATCGGTTGGATTCTGGAACCCTGTGGCATGGGAACGTGACTGCGGTTTGATTGTGGAACCCACTGGCCTGGGAACATGACCGTGGTTTGATTCTGAAACCCTGTGGCCTGGGAACATGACTGAGGTTTGGTTCTGGAACCCTGTTCCCTGGGAACATGACTGAGGTTTGATTCTGGGCTCCTGTGTCCTGGGAACAAGAATGAGGTTTGAATGTGGAACCCTGTGGCCTGGGAACATGACTGAGGTTTGATTCTGGAACCATGTGTCCTGGGAATATGACTGAGGTTTGCTTCTGGATAACTGTGGCCTGGAAAAATAACTGAGGTTTCATTGTGGAAATATGAGGCCTGGGATCATGAGTGAGGTTTGATGGTGGAACACTCTGGCCTGGCAAAATGACTGAAGCTTGATTCTGGAACCCTGTAGCCTGGGAACTTGACTGAGGTTTGATGGCAGAAACCTGTGAACTGGCAACATGACTGAGGTTTGATTGTGGAACCCTGTGCCCTGGAAACATGACTGTGGCCTGGTACTGGAAACCCATGGCCTGGGAACTTGACATTGGTTTGATTCTGGAACCCTGTGTCCTGGGAACATGACTGAGGTTTGATTCTGGAAATCATTGGCCTGGGAACATGACTGACGTTAGATTGTGGAATCTTGTGGCCTGGCAACAGGACTGAGGTTTGATGGTGGAATCCTGTGGCCTGGCAAGATGACTTTGGTTTGATTGTGGAACACTCTGGCCTGGGAATATGACTGACGTTTAATTCTGGAACCCTGTGGCCTGGGAATATGAGTGAGGCTTGATTCTGGAACCCTGTGGCCTTGGAACATGAATGGGGTTTTACTTTTGAATCCTGTGTCCAGGGAACATGACTGAGGTTTGATTCTGGAACCCTGTGTCCTGGGAACATGACTGAGGTTTGATTCTGGAACCATGTGGCCTGGGAATATGACTGAGGTTTGATTCTGGAAACCATTGGCCTGGGAACATGACTGATGTTAGATTGTGGAATCCTGTGGCCTGGGAACATGAAATCGTTTTGATTCTGGAAAACTGTGGCCTGGGAATATGACTGAGGTTTCATGGTGGTACCCTATGGCCTGGCAACATGACTGAGGTTTGATTCTGGATCCCTGTGGCCTGGGAACATGACTGAGGCGTGATTCTGGAAACCTGTGGCCTGGGAACATGACTGAGGTTTGATTCTGGAACCCTGTTCCCTGGGAACATGACTGAGGTTTGATTCTGGGCTCCTGTGTCCTGGGAACAAGAATGAGGTTTGAATGTGGAACCCTGTGGCCTGGGAACATGACTGAGGTTTGATTCTGGAACCATGTGTCCTGGGAATATGACTGAGGTTTGCTTCTGGATAACTGTGGCCTGGGAAAATAACTGAGGTTTCATTGTGGAAATATGAGGCCTGGGATCATGAGTGAGGTTTGATGGTGGAACACTCTGGCCTGGCAAAATGACTGAAGCTTGATTCTGGAACCCTGTAGCCTGGGAACTTGACTGAGGTTTGATGGCAGAAACCTGTGAACTGGCAACATGACTGAGGTTTGATTGTGGAACCCTGTGCCCTGGAAACATGACTGTGGCCTGGTACTGGAAACCCATGGCCTGGGAACTTGACATTGGTTTGATTCTGGAACCCTGTGTCCTGGGAACATGACTGAGGTTTGATTCTGGAAATCATTGGCCTGGGAACATGACTGACGTTAGATTGTGGAATCTTGTGGCCTGGCAACAGGACTGAGGTTTGATGGTGGAATCCTGTGGCCTGGCAAGATGACTTTGGTTTGATTGTGGAACACTCTGGCCTGGGAATATGACTGACGTTTAATTCTGGAACCCTGTGGCCTGGGAATATGAGTGAGGCTTGATTCTGGAACCCTGTGGCCTTGGAACATGAATGGGGTTTTACTTTTGAATCCTGTGTCCAGGGAACATGACTGAGGTTTGATTCTGGAACCCTGTGTCCTGGGAACATGACTGAGGTTTGATTCTGGAACCATGTGGCCTGGGAATATGACTGAGGTTTGATTCTGGAAACCATTGGCCTGGGAACATGACTGATGTTAGATTGTGGAATCCTGTGGCCTGGGAACATGACATCGGTTTGGATTCTGAAAACCTGTGGTCTGGGAATATGACTGAGGTTTGATGGTGGTACCCTATGGCCTGGGAGCATGACTTAGCTTTGATTCTGGATCCCTGTGGCCTGGGAACATGACTGAGGCGTGATTCTGGAAACCTGAGGCCTGGGAACATGACATCTGTTTAGATTGTGGAATACTGTGCCCTGGGAACCTGACTGAGGCTTGGTACTTGAACCCTGTGGACTGGCAACATGACTGAGGTTTTATTCTGGAACCCTGTAGCATGGGAACATAACTGAGGATTGATTCTGGAAACCTGTGGCCTGGGAACATGACATCGGTGGAATCTGGAACCCTGTGGCCTGGGAACATGAGAACGGTGTGATTCTGGCACCCTGTGGCCTGAGAACATGTCTGAGGTTTGATGGTGGAAATCTGTGGCCTGGCAACATGACTGAGGTTTGGTTCTGGAACCCTGTTCCCTGGGAACATGACTGAGGTTTGATTCTGGACACCTTTGTCCTGGGAACATGACTGAGGTTTGATTGTGGAACCCTGTGTCCTGGGAACATGACTGAGTTTTGATTCTGGAACCATGTGTCCTGGGAATATGACTGAGGTTTGATTCTGGATACCTGTGGCCTGGGAAAATGACTGAGGTTTCATTGTGGAAATATGTGGCCTGGGATCTTGAGTGAGGTTTGATGGTGGAACACTCTGGCCTGGCAAAATGACTGAAGCTTGATTCTGGAACCCTGTGGCCTGGGAACTTGACTGAGGTTTGATGGCAGAAACCTGTGGACTGGCAACATGACTGAGGTTTGATTGTGGAACCCTGGGCCCTGGAAACATGACTGTGGCCTGGTACTGGAAACCCATGGCCTGGGAACTTGACGTTGGTTTGATTCTGGAACCCTGTGTCCTGGGAACATGATTGAGGTTTGATTCTGGAAACCATTGGTCTGGGAACATGACTGATGTTAGATTGTGGAATCCTGTGGCCTGGGAACATGACTGAGGTTTGATGGAGGAACCCTGTGGCCTGGGAACATGACTGAGGTTTGATGGTGGTACCCTGTGGACTGGCAACATGACTGAGGCTTGATTCTGGGACCCTGTGGCCTGGGAAATTGACTCTGATTTGATCGCAGAAACCTGTGGACTGGCAACATGACTGAGGATTGATGGTGGAACCCTGGGCACTGGGAACATGACGAGATGCCTGACACTGTAACCCCGTGTCCTGAGAACATGACATTGTTTTGATTCTGGAAAGCTGTTTCCTGGGAACATGACTGAGGTTTGATGGTTGAACCCTGTGGACTGGCAACATGACTGACGTTTGATTGTGGCACCCTCAGGCTTGGGAACATTACTGAGGCTTGATGGTGGAACCCTGTGTCCTGGCACCAGGACTGAGGTTTGATGGTGGAACCCTGTGGCCTGGGAACATGACATCGTTTTGGATTCTGGTACCGTGTTGCCTGGGAACATGAAATCGTTTTGATTCTGGAAACCTGTGGCCTGGGAATATGACTGAGGTTTGATGGTGGTACCCTATGGCCTGGCAACATGACTGAGGTTTGATTCTGGAACCCTGTGTCCTGGGAACATGACTGAGGTTTGATTCTGGAACCATGTGGCCTGGGAATATGACTGAGGTTTGATTCTGGAAACCATTGGCCTGGGAACATGACTGATGTTAGATTGTGGAACCCTGTGGCCTGGGAACATGACATCGGTTTGATTCTGGAAACCATTGGCCTGGGAACATGACTGATGTTAGATTGTGGAATCCTGTGGCCTGGGAACATGACATCGGTTTGGATTCTGAAAACCTGTGGTCTGGGAATATGACTGAGGTTTGATTGTCGTACCCTATGGCCTGGGAGCATGACTTAGCTTTGATTCTGGATCCCTGTGGCCTGGGAACATGACTGAGGCGTGATTCTGGAAACCTGAGGCCTGGGAACATGACATCTGTTTAGATTGTGGAATACTGTGCCCTGGGAACCCGACTGAGGCTTGGTTCTGGAACCCTGTGGACTGGGAATATGACTGAGGTTTTATTCTGGAACCCTGTAGACTGGGAACATAACTGAGGCTTGATTCTGGAACCCTGTGGCCTGGGAACATGACATCGGTTGGATTCTGGAACCCTGTGGCATGGGAACATGACTGCGGTTTGATTGTGGAACCCACTGGCCTGGGAACATGACCGTGGTTTGATTCTGAAACCCTGTGGCCTGGGAACATGACTGAGGTTTGGTTCTGGAACCCTGTTCCCTGGGAACATGACTGAGGTTTGATTCTGGGCTCCTGTGTCCTGGGAACAAGAATGAGGTTTGAATGTGGAACCCTGTGGCCTGGGAACATGACTGAGGTTTGATTCTGGAACCATGTGTCCTGGGAATATGACTGAGGTTTGCTTCTGGATAACTGTGGCCTGGAAAAATAACTGAGGTTTCATTGTGGAAATATGAGGCCTGGGATCATGAGTGAGGTTTGATGGGGTTACCCTGTGGCGTGGCAAGATTACAGAGGTTTGATTGTGGAACCCTCAGGCTTGAGAACATGACTGAGGCTTGATGGTGGAACCCTGTGGCCTGGCAACAGGACTGAGGTTTGATGGTGGAATCCTGTGGCCTGGCAAGATGACTTTGGTTTGATTGTGGAACACTCTGGCCTGGGAATATGACTGACGTTTAATTCTGGAAACCTGTGGCCTGGGAATATGAGTGAGGCTTGATTCTGGAACCCTGTGGCCTTGGAACATGAATGGGGTTTTACTTTTGAATCCTGTGTCCAGGGAACATGACTGAGGTTTGATTCTGGAACCCTGTGTCCTGGGAACATGACTGAGGTTTGATTCTGGAACCATGTGGCCTGGGAATATGACTGAGGTTTGATTCTGGAAACCATTGGCCTGGGAACATGACTGATGTTAGATTGTGGAATCCTGTGGCCTGGGAACATGAAATCGTTTTGATTCTGGAAAACTGTGGCCTGGGAATATGACTGAGGTTTCATGGTGGTACCCTATGGCCTGGCAACATGACTGAGGTTTGATTCTGGATCCCTGTGGCCTGGGAACATGACTGAGGCGTGATTCTGGAAACCTGTGGCCTGGGAACATGACATCTGTTTAGATTGTGGAATACTGTGCCCTGGGAACCCGACTGAGGCTTGGTTCTGGAACCCTGTGGACTGGGAATATGACTGAGGTTTTATTCTGGAACCCTGTAGACTGGGAACATAACTGAGGATTGATTCTGGAACCCTGTGGCCTGGTAACATGACATCGGTTGGATTCTGGAACCCTGTGGCATGGGAACATGACTGCGGTTTGATTGTGGAACCCACTGGCCTGGGAACATGACCGTGGTTTGATTCTGAAACCCTGTGGCCTGGGAACATGACTGAGGTTTGGTTCTGGAACCCTGTTCCCTGGGAACATGACTGAGGTTTGATTCTGGGCTCCTGTGTCCTGGGAACAAGAATGAGGTTTGAATGTGGAACCCTGTGGCCTGGGAACATGACTGAGGTTTGATTCTGGAACCATGTGTCCTGGGAATATGACTGAGGTTTGCTTCTGGATAACTGTGGCCTGGAAAAATAACTGAGGTTTCATTGTGGAAATATGAGGCCTGGGATCATGAGTGAGGTTTGATGGTGGAACACTCTGGCCTGGCAAAATGACTGAAGCTTGATTCTGGAACCCTGTAGCCTGGGAACTTGACTGAGGTTTGATGGCAGAAACCTGTGGACTGGCAACATGACTGAGGTTTGATTGTGGAACCCTGTGCCCTGGAAACATGACTGTGGCCTGCTACTGGAAACCCATGGCCTGGGAACTTGACATTGGTTTGATTCTGGAACCCTGTGTCCTGGGAACATGACTGAGGTTTGATTCTGGAAATCATTGGCCTGGGAACATGACTGACGTTAGATTGTGGAATCTTGTGGCCTGGGAACATGACTGAGGTTTGATGGAGGAACCCTGTGGCCTGGGAACATGACTGAGGTTTGATGGGGGTACCCTGTGGCGTGGCAACATGACTGAGGCTTGATTCTGGAACCCTGTGGCCTGGGAAATTGACTCTGATTTGATCGCAGAAACCTGTGGACTGGCAACATGACTGAGGTTTGATGGTGGAACCCTGTGGCCTGGCAAGATGACAGAGGTTTGATTGTGGAACCCTCAGGCTTGAGAACATGACTGAGGCTTGATGGTGGAACCCTGTGTCCTGGCACCAGGACTGAGGTTTGATGGTGGAACCCTGTGGCCTGGGAACATGACATCGTTTTGGATTCTGGTACCGTGTTGCCTGGGAACATGAAATCGTTTTGATTCTGGAAACCTGTGGCCTGGGAATATGACTGAGGTTTGATGGTGGTACCCTATGGCCTGGCAACATGACTGAGGTTTGATTCTGGAACCCTGTGTCCTGGGAACATGACTGAGGTTTGATTCTGGAACCATGTGGCCTGGGAATATGACTGAGGTTTGATTCTGGAAACCATTGGCCTGGGAACATGACTGATGTTAGATTGTGGAACCCTGTGGCCTGGGAACATGACATCGGTTTGATTCTGGAAACCATTGGCCTGGGAACATGACTGATGTTAGATTGTGGAATCCTGTGGCCTGGGAACATGACATCGGTTTGGATTCTGAAAACCTGTGGTCTGGGAATATGACTGAGGTTTGATTGTCGTACCCTATGGCCTGGGAGCATGACTTAGCTTTGATTCTGGATCCCTGTGGCCTGGGAACATGACTGAGGCGTGATTCTGGAAACCTGAGGCCTGGGAACATGACATCTGTTTAGATTGTGGAATACTGTGCCCTGGGAACCCGACTGAGGCTTGGTTCTGGAACCCTGTGGACTGGGAATATGACTGAGGTTTTATTCTGGAACCCTGTAGACTGGGAACATAACTGAGGATTGATTCTGGAACCCTGTGGCCTGGGAACATGACATCGGTTGGATTCTGGAACCCTGTGGCATGGGAACATGACTGCGGTTTGATTGTGGAACCCACTGGCCTGGGAACATGACCGTGGTTTGATTCTGAAACCCTGTGGCCTGGGAACATGACTGAGGTTTGATGGTGGTACCCTGTGGACTGGCAACATGACTGAGGCTTGATTCTGGGACCCTGTGGCCTGGGAAATTGACTCTGATTTGATCGCAGAAACCTGTGGACTGGCAACATGACTGAGGATTGATGGTGGAACCCTGGGCACTGGGAACATGACGAGATGCCTGACACTGTAACCCCGTGTCCTGAGAACATGACATTGTTTTGATTCTGGAAAGCTGTTTCCTGGGAACATGACTGAGGTTTGATGGTTGAACCCTGTGGACTGGCAACATGACTGAGGTTTGATTGTGGCACCCTCAGGCTTGGGAACATTACTGAGGCTTGATGGTGGAACCCTGTGTCCTGGCACCAGGACTGAGGTTTGATGGTGGAATCCTGTGGCCTGGCAAGATGACTTTGGTTTGATTGTGGAACACTCTGGCCTGGGAATATGACTGACGTTTAATTCTGGAAACCTGTGGCCTGGGAATATGAGTGAGGCTTGATTCTGGAATCCTGTGGCCTTGGAACATGAATGGGGTTTTACTTTTGAATCCTGTGTCCAGGGAACATGACTGAGGTTTGATTCTGGAACCCTGTGTCCTGGGAACATGACTGAGGTTTGATTCTGGAACCATGTGGCCTGGGAATATGACTGAGGTTTGATTCTGGAAACCATTGGCCTGGGAACATGACTGATGTTAGATTGTGGAATCCTGTGGCCTGGGAACATGAAATCGTTTTGATTCTGGAAAACTGTGGCCTGGGAATATGACTGAGGTTTCATGGTGGTACCCTATGGCCTGGCAACATGACTGAGGTTTGATTCTGGATCCCTGTGGCCTGGGAACATGACTGAGGCGTGATTCTGGAAACCTGTGGCCTGGGAACATGACATCTGTTTAGATTGTGGAATACTGTGCCCTGGGAACCCGACTGAGGCTTGGTTCTGGAACCCTGTGGACTGGGAATATGACTGAGGTTTTATTCTGGAACCCTGTAGACTGGGAACATAACTGAGGATTGATTCTGGAACCCTGTGGCCTGGTAACATGACATCGGTTGGATTCTGGAACCCTGTGGCCTGGGAACATGACTGAGGTTTGATGGGGGTACCCTGTGGCGTGGCAACATGACTGAGGCTTGATTCTGGAACCCTGTGGCCTGGGAAATTGACTCTGATTTGATCGCAGAAACCTGTGGACTGGCAACATGACTGAGGTTTGATGGTGGAACCCTGTGGCCTGGAAAGATGACAGAGGTTTGAATGTGGAACCCTCAGGCTTGAGAACATGACTGAGGCTTGATGGTGGAACCCTGTGGCCTGGCAACAGGACTGAGGTTTGATGGTGGAATCCTGTGGCCTGGCAAGATGACTTTGGTTTGATTGTGGAACACTCTGGCCTGGGAATATGACTGACGTTTAATTCTGGAACCCTGTGGCCTGGGAATATGAGTGAGGCTTGATTCTGGAACCCTGTGGCCTGGGAACATGACATCGGTTGGATTCTGGAACCCTGTGGCATGGGAACATGACTGCGGTTTGATTGTGGAACCCACTGGCCTGGGAACATGACCGTGGTTTGATTCTGAAACCCTGTGGCCTGGGAACATGACTGAGGTTTGGTTCTGGAACCCTGTTCCCTGGGAACATGACTGAGGTTTGATTCTGGGCTCCTGTGTCCTGGGAACAAGAATGAGGTTTGAATGTGGAACCCTGTGGCCTGGGAACATGACTGAGGTTTGATTCTGGAACCATGTGTCCTGGGAATATGACTGAGGTTTGCTTCTGGATAACTGTGGCCTGGAAAAATAACTGAGGTTTCATTGTGGAAATATGAGGCCTGGGATCATGAGTGAGGTTTGATGGTGGAACACTCTGGCCTGGCAAAATGACTGAAGCTTGATTCTGGAACCCTGTAGCCTGGGAACTTGACTGAGGTTTGATGGCAGAAACCTGTGGACTGGCAACATGACTGAGGTTTGATTGTGGAACCCTGTGCCCTGGAAACATGACTGTGGCCTGCTACTGGAAACCCATGGCCTGGGAACTTGACATTGGTTTGATTCTGGAACCCTGTGTCCTGGGAACATGACTGAGGTTTGATTCTGGAAATCATTGGCCTGGGAACATGACTGACGTTAGATTGTGGAATCTTGTGGCCTGGGAACATGACTGAGGTTTGATGGAGGAACCCTGTGGCCTGGGAACATGACTGAGGTTTGATGGGGGTACCCTGTGGCGTGGCAACATGACTGAGGCTTGATTCTGGAACCCTGTGGCCTGGGAAATTGACTCTGATTTGATCGCAGAAACCTGTGGACTGGCAACATGACTGAGGTTTGATGGTGGAACCCTGTGGCCTGGCAAGATGACAGAGGTTTGATTGTGGAACCCTCAGGCTTGAGAACATGACTGAGGCTTGATGGTGGAACCCTGTGGCCTGGCAACAGGACTGAGGTTTGATGGTGGAATCCTGTGGCCTGGCAAGATGACTTTGGTTTGATTGTGGAACACTCTGGCCTGGGAATATGACTGACGTTTAATTCTGGAACCCTGTGGCCTGGGAATATGAGTGAGGCTTGATTCTGGAACCCTGTGGCCTTGGAACATGAATAGGGTTTTACTTTTGAATCCTGTGTCCAGGGAACATGACTGAGGTTTGATTCTGGAACCCTGTGTCCTGGGAACATGACTGAGGTTTGATTCTGGATCCCTGTGGCCTGGGAATATGACTGAGGTTTGATTCTGGAAACCATTGGCCTGGGAACATGACTGATGTTAGATTGTGGAATCCTGTGGCCTGGGAACATGACATCGGTTTGGATTCTGAAAACCTGTGGTCTGGGAATATGACTGAGGTTTGATGGTGGTACCCTATGGCCTGGGAGCATGACTTAGCTTTGATTCTGGATCCCTGTGGCCTGGGAACATGACTGAGGCGTGATTCTGGAAACCTGAGGCCTGGGAACATGACATCTGTTTAGATTGTGGAATACTGTGCCCTGGGAACCTGACTGAGGCTTGGTACTTGAACCCTGTGGACTGGCAACATGACTGAGGTTTTATTCTGGAACCCTGTAGCATGGGAACATAACTGAGGATTGATTCTGGAAACCTGTGGCCTGGGAACATGACATCGGTGGAATCTGGAACCCTGTGGCCTGGGAACATGAGAACGGTGTGATTCTGGAACCCTGTGGCCTGAGAACATGTCTGAGGTTTGATGGTGGAAACCTGTGGCCTGGCAACATGACTGAGGTTTGGTTCTGGAACCCTGTTCCCTGGGAACATGACTGAGGTTTGATTCTGGACACCTTTGTCCTGGGAACATGACTGAGGTTTGATTGTGGAACCCTGTGTCCTGGGAACATGACTGAGTTTTGATTCTGGAACCATGTGTCCTGGGAATATGACTGAGGTTTGATTCTGGATACCTGTGGCCTGGGAAAATGACTGAGGTTTCATTGTGGAAATATGTGGCCTGGGATCTTGAGTGAGGTTTGATGGTGGAACACTCTGGCCTGGCAAAATGACTGAAGCTTGATTCTGGAACCCTGTGGCCTGGGAACTTGACTGAGGTTTGATGGCAGAAACCTGTGGACTGGCAACATGACTGAGGTTTGATTGTGGAACCCTGGGCCCTGGAAACATGACTGTGGCCTGGTACTGGAAACCCATGGCCTGGGAACTTGACGTTGGTTTGATTCTGGAACCCTGTGTCCTGGGAACATGATTGAGGTTTGATTCTGGAAACCATTGGTCTGGGAACATGACTGATGTTAGATTGTGGAATCCTGTGGCCTGGGAACATGACTGAGGTTTGATGGAGGAACCCTGTGGCCTGGGAACATGACTGAGGTTTGATGGTGGTACCCTGTGGACTGGCAACATGACTGAGGCTTGATTCTGGGACCCTGTGGCCTGGGAAATTGACTCTGATTTGATCGCAGAAACCTGTGGACTGGCAGCATGACTGAGGATTGATGGTGGAACCCTGGGCACTGGGAACATGACGAGATGCCTGACACTGTAACCCCGTGTCCTGAGAACATGACATTGTTTGATTCTGGAAAGCTGTTTCCTGGGAACATGACTGAGGTTTGATGGTTGAACCCTGTGGACTGGCAACATGACTGAGGTTTGATTGTGGCACCCTCAGGCTTGGGAACATTACTGAGGCTTGATGGTGGAACCCTGTGTCCTGGCACCAGGACTGAGGTTTGATGGTGGAATCCTGTGGCCTGGCAAGATGACTTTGGTTTGATTGTGGAACACTCTGGCCTGGGAATATGACTGACGTTTAATTCTGGAAACCTGTGGCCTGGGAATATGAGTGAGGCTTGATTCTGGAACCCTGTGGCCTTGGAACATGAATGGGGTTTTACTTTTGAATCCTGTGTCCAGGGAACATGACTGAGGTTTGATTCTGGAACCCTGTGTCCTGGGAACATGACTGAGGTTTGATTCTGGAACCATGTGGCCTGGGAATATGACTGAGGTTTGATTCTGGAAACCATTGGCCTGGGAACATGACTGATGTTAGATTGTGGAATCCTGTGGCCTGGGAACATGAAATCGTTTTGATTCTGGAAAACTGTGGCCTGGGAATATGACTGAGGTTTCATGGTGGTACCCTATGGCCTGGCAACATGACTGAGGTTTGATTCTGGATCCCTGTGGCCTGGGAACATGACTGAGGCGTGATTCTGGAAACCTGTGGCCTGGGAACATGACATCTGTTTAGATTGTGGAATACTGTGCCCTGGGAACCCGACTGAGGCTTGGTTCTGGAACCCTGTGGACTGGGAATATGACTGAGGTTTTATTCTGGAACCCTGTAGACTGGGAACATAACTGAGGATTGATTCTGGAACCCTGTGGCCTGGGAACATGACATCGGTTGGATTCTGGAACCCTGTGGCATGGGAACATGACTGCGGTTTGATTGTGGAACCCACTGGCCTGGGAACATGACCGTGGTTTGATTCTGAAACCCTGTGTCCTGGGAACATGACTGAGGTTTGATTCTGGAAATCATTGGCCTGGGAACATGACTGACGTTAGATTGTGGAATCTTGTGGCCTGGGAACATGACTGAGGTTTGATGGAGGAACCCTGTGGCCTGGGAACATGACTGAGGTTTGATGGGGGTAACCTGTGGCGTGGCAACATGACTGAGGCTTGATTCTGGAACCCTGTGGCCTGGGAAATTGACTCTGATTTGATCGCAGAAACCTGTGGACTGGCAACATGACTGAGGTTTGATGGTGGAACCCTGTGCACTGGGAACTTGACTGAGGCCTGATACTGCAACCCCGTGGCCTGGGAACATGACATTGGTTTAATTAAGGAACCCTGTTTCCTGGGAACATGACTGAGGTTTGATGCTTGAACCCTGTGGCCTGGCAAGATGACAGAGGTTTGAATGTGGAACCCTCAGGCTTGAGAACATGACTGAGGCTTGATGGTGGAACCCTGTGGCCTGGCAACAGGACTGAGGTTTGATGGTGGAATCCTGTGGCCTGGCAAGATGACTTTGGTTTGATTGTGGAACACTCTGGCCTGGGAATATGACTGACGTTTAATTCTGGAACCCTGTGGCCTGGGAATATGAGTGAGGCTTGATTCTGGAACCCTGTGGCCTTGGAACATGAATGGGGTTTTACTTTTGAATCCTGTGTCCAGGGAACATGCCTGAGGTTTGATTCTGGAACCCTGTGTCCTGGGAACATGACTGAGGTTTGATTCTGGAACCATGTGGCCTGGGAATATGACTGAGGTTTGATTCTGGAAACCATTGGCCTGGGAACATGACTGATGTTAGATTGTGGAATCCTGTGGCCTGGGAACATGACTGAGGTTTGGTTCTGGAACCCTGTTCCCTGGGAACATGACTGAGGTTTGATTCTGGGCTCCTGTGTCCTGGGAACAAGAATGAGGTTTGAATGTGGAACCCTGTGGCCTGGGAACATGACTGAGGTTTGATTCTGGAACCATGTGTCCTGGGAATATGACTGAGGTTTGATTCTGGATAACTGTGGCCTGGAAAAATAACTGAGGTTTCATTGTGGAAATATGAGGCCTGGGATCATGAGTGAGGTTTGATGGGGGTACCCTGTGGCGTGGCAACATGACTGAGGCTTGATTCTGGAACCCTTTGGCCTGGGAAATTGACTCTGATTTGATCGCAGAAACCTGTGGACTGGCAACATGACTGAGGTTTGATGGTGGAACCCTGTGGCCTGGCAAGATGACAGAGGTTTGATTGTGGAACCCTCAGGCTTGAGAACATGACTGAGGCTTGATGGTGGAACCCTGTGGCCTGGCAACAGGACTGAGTTTTGATGGTGGAATCCTGTGGCCTGGCAAGATGACTTTGGTTTGATTGTGGAACACTCTGGCCTGGGAATATGACTGACGTTTAATTCTGGAACCCTGTGGCCTGGGAATATGAGTGAGGCTTGATTCTGGAACCCTGTGGCCTGGGAACATGACATCGGTTGGATTCTGGAACCCTGTGGCATGGGAACATGACTGCGGTTTGATTGTGGAACCCACTGGCCTGGGAACATGACCGTGGTTTGATTCTGAAACCCTGTGGCCTGGGAACATGACTGAGGTTTGGTTCTGGAACCCTGTTCCCTGGGAACATGACTGAGGTTTGATTCTGGGCTCCTGTGTCCTGGGAACAAGAATGAGGTTTGAATGTGGAACCCTGTGGCCTGGGAACATGACTGAGGTTTGATTCTGGAACCATGTGTCCTGGGAATATGACTGAGGTTTGCTTCTGGATAACTGTGGCCTGGAAAAATAACTGAGGTTTCATTGTGGAAATATGAGGCCTGGGATCATGAGTGAGGTTTGATGGGGGTACCCTGTGGCGTGGCAACATGACTGAGGCTTGATTCTGGAACCCTTTGGCCTGGGAAATTGACTCTGATTTGATCGCAGAAACCTGTGGACTGGCAACATGACTGAGGTTTGATGGTGGAACCATGTGGCCTGGCAAGATGACAGAGGTTTGATTGTGGAACCCTCAGGCTTGAGAACATGACTGAGGCTTGATGGTGGAACCCTGTGGCCTGGCAACAGGACTGAGGTTTGATGGTGGAATCCTGTGGCCTGGCAAGATGACTTTGGTTTGATTGTGGAACACTCTGGCCTGGGAATATGACTGACGTTTAATTCTGGAACCCTGTGGCCTGGGAATATGAGTGAGGCTTGATTCTGGAACCCTGTGGCCTTGGAACATGAATGGGGTTTTACTTTTGAATCCTGTGTCCAGGGAACATGACTGAGGTTTGATTCTGGAACCCTGTGTCCTGGGAACATGACTGAGGTTTGATTCTGGAACCATGTGGCCTGGGAATATGACTGAGGTTTGATTCTGGAAACCATTGGCCTGGGAACATGACTGATGTTAGATTGTGGAGTCCTGTGGCCTGGGAACATGAAATCGTTTTGATTCTGGAAACCTGTGGCCTGGGAATATGACTGAGGTTTCATGGTGGTACCCTATGGCCTGGCAACATGACTGAGGTTTGATTCTGGATCCCTGTGGCCTGGGAACATGACTGAGGCGTGATTCTGGAACCCTGTGTCCTGGGAACATGACTGAGGTTTGATTCTGGAAATCATTGGCCTGGGAACATGACTGACGTTAGATTGTGGAATCTTGTGGCCTGGGAACATGACTGAGGTTTGATGGAGGAACCCTGTGGCCTGGGAACATGACTGAGGTTTGATGGGGGTACCCTGTGGCGTGGCAACATGACTGAGGCTTGATTCTGGAACCCTGTGGCCTGGGAAATTGACTCTGATTTGATCGCAGAAACCTGTGGACTGGCAACATGACTGAGGTTTGATGGTGGAACCCTGTGGCCTGGCAAGATGACAGAGGTTTGATTGTGGAACCCTCAGGCTTGAGAACATGACTGAGGCTTGATGGTGGAACCCTGTGGCCTGGCAACAGGACTGAGGTTTGATGGTGGAATCCTGTGGCCTGGCAAGATGACTTTGGTTTGATTGTGGAACACTCTGGCCTGGGAATATGACTGACGTTTAATTCTGGAACCCTGTGGCCTGGGAATATGAGTGAGGCTTGATTCTGGAACCCTGTGGCCTTGGAACATGAATGGGGTTTTACTTTTGAATCCTGTGTCCAGGGAACATGACTGAGGTTTGATTCTGGAACCCTGTGTCCTGGGAACATGACTGAGGTTTGATTCTGGAACCATGTGGCCTGGGAATATGACTGAGGTTTGATTCTGGAAACCATTGGCCTGGGAACATGACTGATGTTAGATTGTGGAATCCTGTGGCCTGGGAACATGACATCGGTTTGGATTCTGAAAACCTGTGGTCTGGGAATATGACTGAGGTTTGATGGTGGAACCCTGTGGCCTGGCAAGATGACAGAGGTTTGATGGTGGATTCCTGTGGCCTGGGAACATGAAATCGTTTTGATTCTGGAAAACTGTGGCCTGGGAATATGACTGAGGTTTCATGGTGGTACCCTATGGCCTGGCAACATGACTGAGGTTTGATTCTGGATCCTTGTGGCCTGGGAACATGACTGAGGCGTGATTCTGGAAACCTGTGGCCTGGGAACATGACATCTGTTTAGATTGTGGAATACTGTGCCCTGGGAACATGACTAAGGCTTGGTTCTGGAAACCTTTGGACTGGGAATATGACTGAGGTTTTATTCTGGAACCCTGTAGACTGGGAACATAACTGAGGATTGATTCTGGAACCCTTTAGACTAGGAACATAACTGAGGATTGATTCTGGAACGCTGTGGCCTGGGAACATGACATCGGTTGGATTCTGGAACCCTGTAGCCTGGGAACTTGACTGAGGTTTGATGGCAGAAACCTGTGAACTGGCAACATGACTGAGGTTTGATTGTGGAACCCTGTGCCCTGGAAACATGACTGTGGCCTGGTACTGGAAACCCATGGCCTGGGAACTTGACATTGCTTTGATTCTGGAACCCTGTGTCCTGGGAACATGACTGAGGTTTGATTCTGGAAATCATTGGCCTGGGAACATGACTGACGTTAGATTGTGGAATCTTGTGGCCTGGGAACATGACTGAGGTTTGATGGAGGAACCCTGTGGCCTGGGAACATGACTGAGGTTTGATGGGGGTACCCTGTGGCGTGGCAACATGACTGAGGCTTGATTCTGGAACCCTGTGGCCTGGGAAATTGACTCTGATTTGATCGCAGAAACCTGTGGACTGGCAACATGACTGAGGTTTGATGGTGGAACCCTGTGGCCTGGCAAGATGACAGAGGTTTGATTGTGGAACCCTCAGGCTTGAGAACATGACTGAGGCTTGATGGTGGAACCTTGTGGCCTGACAACAGGACTGAGGTTTTATGGTGGAATCCTGTGGCCTGGCAATATGACTTTGGTTTGATTGTGGAACACTCTGGCCTGGGAATATGACTGACGTTTAATTCTGGAACCCTGTGGCCTGGGAATATGAGTGAGGCTTGATTCTGGAACCCTGTGGCCTTGGAACATGAATGGGGTTTTACTTTTGAATCCTGTGTCCAGGGAACATGACTGAGGTTTGATTCTGGAACCCTGTGTCCTGGGAACATGACTGAGGTTTGATTCTGGAACCATGTGGCCTGGGAATATGACTGAGGTTTGATTCTGGAAACCATTGGCCTGGGAACATAACTGATGTTAGATTGTGGAATCCTGTGGCCTGGGAACATGACATCGGTTTGGATTCTGAAAACCTGTGGTCTGGGAATATGACTGAGGTTTGATGGTGGTACCCTATGGCCTGGGAGCATGACTTAGCTCTGATTCTGGATCCCTGTGGCCTGGGAACATGACTGAGGCGTGATTCTGGAAACCTGTGGCCTGGGAACATGACATCTGTTTAGATTGTGGAATACTGTGCCCTGGGAACCCGACTGAGGCTTGGTTCTGGAACCCTGTGGACTGGGAATATGACTGAGGTTTTATTCTGGAACCCTGTAGACTGGGAACATAACTGAGGATTGATTCTGGAACCCTGTGGCCTGGGAACATGACATCGGTTGGATTCTGGAACCCTGTGGCATGGGAACATGACTGCGGTTTGATTGTGGAACCCACTGGCCTGGGAACATGACCGTGGTTTGATTCTGAAACCCTGTGGCCTGGGAACATGACTGAGGTTTGGTTCTGGAAACCTGTTCCCTGGGAACATGACTGAGGTTTGATTCTGGGCTCCTGTGTCCTGGGAACAAGAATGAGGTTTGAATGTGGAACCCTGTGGCCTGGGAACATGACTGAGGTTTGATTCTGGAACCATGTGTCCTGGGAATATGACTGAGGTTTGCTTCTGGATAACTGTGGCCTGGGAAAATAACTGAGGTTTCATTGTGGAAATATGAGGCCTGGGATCATGAGTGAGGTTTGATGGTGGAACACTCTGGCCTGGCAAAATGACTGAAGCTTGATTCTGGAACCCTGTGGCCTTGGAACATGAATGGGGTTTTACTTTTGAATCCTGTGTCCAGGGAACATGACTGAGGTTTGATTCTGGAACCCTGTGTCCTGGGAACATGACTGAGGTTTGATTCTGGAACCATGTGGCCTGGGAATATGACTGAGGTTTGATTCTGGAAACCATTGGCCTGGGAACATGACTGATGTTAGATTGTGGAATCCTGTGGCCTGGGAACATGACTGAGGTTTGATGGAGGAACCCTGTGGCCTGGGAACATGACTGAGGTTTGATGGTGGTACCCTGTGGACTGGCAACATGACTGAGGCTTGATTCTGGGACCCTGTGGCCTGGGAAATTGACTCTGATTTGATCGCAGAAACCTGTGGACTGGCAACATGACTGAGGCTTGATGGTGGAACCCTGGGCACTGGGAACATGACGAGATGCCTGACACTGTAACCCCGTGTCCTGAGAACATGACATTGTTTTGATTCTGGAAAGCTGTTTTCTGGGAACATGACTGAGGTTTGATGGTTGAACCCTGTGGACTGGCAACATGACTGAGGTTTGATTGTGGCACCCTCAGGCTTGGGAACATTACTGAGGTTTGATGGTGGAACCCTGTGGCCTGGGAACATGACATCGTTTTGGATTCTGGTACCGTGTTGCCTGGGAACATGAAATCGTTTTGATTCTGGAAACCTGTGGCCTGGGAATATGACTGAGGTTTGATGGTGGTACCCTATGGCCTGGCAACATGACTGAGGTTTCATTCTGGAACCCTGTGTCCTGGGAACATGACTGAGGTTTGATTCTGGAACCATGTGGCCTGGGAATATGACTGAGGTTTCATTCTGGAAACCATTGGCCTGGGAACATGACTGATGTTAGATTGTGGAACCCTGTGGCCTGGGAACATGACATCGGTTTGATTCTGGAAACCATTGGCCTGGGAACATGACTGATGTTAGATTGTGGAATCCTGTGGCCTGGGAACATGACATCGGTTTGGATTCTGAAAACCTGTGGTCTGGGAATATGACTGAGGTTTGATTTTCGTACCCTATGGCCTGGGAGCATGACTTAGCTTTGATTCTGGATCCCTGTGGCCTGGGAACATGACTGAGGCGTGATTCTGGAAACCTGAGGCCTGGGAACATGACATCTGTTTAGATTGTGGAATACTGTGCCCTGGGAACCCGACTGAGGCTTGGTTCTGGAACCCTGTGGGCTGGGAATATGACTGAGGTTTTATTCTGGAACCCTGTAGACTGGGAACATAACTGAGGATTGATTCTGGAACCCTGTGGCCTGGGAACATGACATCGGTTGGATTCTGGAACCCTGTGGCATGGGAACATGACTGCGGTTTGATTGTGGAACCCACTGGCCTGGGAACATGACCGTGGTTTGATTCTGAAACCCTGTGGCCTGGGAACATGACTGAGGTTTGGTTCTGGAAACCTGTTCCCTGGGAACATGACTGAGGTTTGATTCTGGGCTCCTGTGTCCTGGGAACAAGAATGAGGTTTGAATGTGGAACCCTGTGGCCTGGGAACATGACTGAGGTTTGATTCTGGAACCATGTGTCCTGGGAATATGACTGAGGTTTGCTTCTGGATAACTGTGGCCTGGAAAAATAACTGAGGTTTCATTGTGGAAATATGAGGCCTGGGATCATGAGTGAGGTTTGATGGGGGTACCCTGTGGCGTGGCAACATGACTGAGGCTTGATTCTGGAACCCTGTGGCCTGGGAAATTGACTCTGATTTGATCGCAGAAACCTGTGGACTGGCAACATGACTGAGGTTTGATGGTGGAACCCTGTGGCCTGGCAAGATGACAGAGGTTTGATTGTGGAACCCTCAGGCTTGAGAAGATGACTGAGGCTTGATGGTGGAACCCTGTGGCCTGCAACAGGACTGAGGTTTGATGGTGGAATCCTGTGGCCTGGCAAGATGACTTTGGTTTGATTGTGGAACACTCTGGCCTGGGAATATGACTGACGTTTAATTCTGGAACCCTGTGGCCTGGGAACATGAGTGAGGCTTGATTCTGGAACCCTGTGGCCTTGGAACATGAATGGGGTTTTACTTTTGAATCCTGTGTCCAGGGAACATGACTGAGGTTTGATTCTGGAACCCTGTGTCCTGGGAACATGACTGAGGTTTGATTCTAGAACCATGTGGCCTGGGAATATGACTGAGGTTTGATTCTGGAAACCATTGGCCTGGGAACATGACTGATGTTAGATTGTGGAATCCTGTGGCCTGGGAACATGACATCGGTTTGGATTCTGAAAACCTGTGGTCTGGGAATATGACTGAGGTTTGATTCTGGAAACCATTGGCCTGGGAACATGACTGATGTTAGATTGTGGAATCCTGTGGCCTGGGAACATGACATCGGTTGGATTCTGGAACCCTGTGGCATGGGAACATGACTGCGGTTTGATTGTGGAACCCACTGGCCTGGGAACATGACCGTGGTTTGATTCTGAAACCCTGTGGCCTGGGAACATGACTGAGGTTTGGTTCTGGAACCCTGTTCCCTGGGAACATGACTGAGGTTTGGTTCTGGGCTCCTGTGTCCTGGGAACAAGAATGAGGTTTGAATGTGGAACCCTGTGGCCTGGGAACATGACTGAGGTTTGATTCTGGAACCATGTGTCCTGGGAATATGACTGAGGTTTGCTTCTGGATAACTGTGGCCTGGGAAAATAACTGAGGTTTCATTGTGGAAATATGAGGCCTGGGATCATGAGTGAGGTTTGATGGTGGAACACTCTGGCCTGGCAAAATGACTCAAGCTTGATTCTGGAACCCTGTAGCCTGGGAACTTGACTGAGGTTTGATGGCAGAAACCTGTGGACTGGCAACATGACTGAGGTTTGATTGTGGAACCCTGTGCCCTGGAAACATGACTGTGGCCTGCTACTGGAAACCCATGGCCTGGGAACTTGACATTGGTTTGATTCTGGAACCCTGTGTCCTGGGAACATGACTGAGGTTTGATTCTGGAAATCATTGGCCTGGGAACATGACTGACGTTAGATTGTGGAATCTTGTGGCCTGGGAACATGACTGAGGTTTGATGGAGGAAGCCTGTGGCCTGGGAACATGACTGAGGTTTGATGGGGGTACCCTGTGGCGTGGCAACATGACTGAGGCTTGATTCTGGAACCCTGTGGCCTGGGAAATTGACTCTGATTTGATCGCAGAAACCTGTGGACTGGCAACATGACTGAGGTTTGATGGTGGAACCCTGTGGCCTGGCAAGATGACAGAGGTTTGATTGTGGAACCCTCAGGCTTGAGAACATGACTGAGGCTTGATGGTGGAACCCTATGGCCTGGCAACAGGACTGAGGTTTGATGGTGGAATCCTGTGGCCTGGCAAGATGACTTTCGTTTGATTGTGGAACACTCTGGCCTGGGAATATGACTGACGTTTAATTCTGGAACCCTGTGGCCTGGGAATATGAGTGAGGCTTGATTCTGGAACCCTGTGGCCTTGGAACATGAATGGGGTTTTACTTTTGAATCCTGTGTCCAGGGAACATGACTGAGGTTTGATTCTGGAACCCTGTGTCCTGGGAACATGACTGAGGTTTGATTCTGGAACCATGTGGCCTGGGAATATGACTGAGGTTTGATTCTGGAAACCATTGGCCTGGGAACATGACTGATGTTAGATTGTGGAATCCTGTGTCCTGGGAACATGACATCGGTTTGATTCTGGAAACCATTGGCCTGGGAACATGACTGATGTTAGATTGTGGAATCCTGTGGCCTGGGAACATGACATCGGTTTGGATTCTGAAAACCTGTGGTCTGGGAATATGACTGAGGTTTGATGGTCGTACCCTATGGCCTGGGAGCATGACTTAGCTTTGATTCTGGATCCCTGTGGCCTGGGAACATGACTGAGGCGTGATTCTGGAAACCTGAGGCCTGGGAACATGACATCTGTTTAGATTGTGGAATACTGTGCCCTGGGAACCCGACTGAGGCTTGGTTCTGGAACCCTGTGGACTGGGAATATGACTGAGGTTTTATTCTGGAACCCTGTAGACTGGGAACATAACTGAGGATTGATTCTGGAACCCTGTGGCCTGGGAACATGACATCGGTTGGATTCTGGAACCCTGTGGCATGGGAACATGACTGCGGTTTGATTGTGGAACCCACTGGCCTGGGAACATGACCGTGGTTTGATTCTGAAACCCTGTGGCCTGGGAACATGACTGAGGTTTGGTTCTGGAACCCTGTTCCCTGGGAACATGACTGAGGTTTGATTCTGGGCTCCTGTGTCCTGGGAAGAAGAATGAGGTTTGAATGTGGAACCCTGTGGCCTGGGAACATGACTGAGGTTTGATTCTGGAACCATGTGTCCTGGGAATATGACTGAGGTTTGCTTCTGGATAACTGTGGCCTGGAAAAATAACTGAGGTTTCATTGTGGAAATATGAGGCCTGGGATCATGAGTGAGGTTTGATGGGGGTACCCTGTGGCGTGGCAACATGACTGAGGCTTGATTCTGGAACCCTTTGGCCTGGGAAATTGACTCTGATTTGATCGCAGAAACCTGTGGACTGGCAACATGACTGAGGTTTGATGGTGGAACCCTGTGGCCTGGCAAGATGACAGAGGTTTGATTGTGGAACCCTCAGGCTTGAGAACATGACTGAGGCTTGATGGTGGAACCCTGTGGCCTGGCAACAGGACTGAGGTTTGATGGTGGAATCCTGTGGCCTGGCAAGATGACTTTGGTTTGATTGTGGAACACTCTGGCCTGGGAATATGACTGACGTTTAATTCTGGAACCCTGTGGCCTGGGAATATGAGTGAGGCTTGATTCTGGAACCCTGTGGCCTTGGAACATGAATGGGGTTTTACTTTTGAATCCTGTGTCCCGGGAACATGACTGAGGTTTGATTCTGGAGCCCTGTGTCCTGGGAACATGACTGAGGTTTGATTCTGGAACCATGTGGCCTGGGAATATGACTGAGGTTTGATTCTGGAAACCATTGGCCTGGGAACATGACTGATGTTAGATTGTGGAATCCTGTGGCCTGGGAACATGAAATCGTTTTGATTCTGGAAACCTGTGGCCTGGGAATATGACTGAGGTTTCATGGTGGTACCCTATGGCCTGGCAACATGACTGAGGTTTGATTCTGGATCCCTGTGGCCTGGGAACATGACTGAGGCGTGATTCTGGAAACCTGTGGCCTGGGAACATGACATCTGTTTAGATTGTGGAATACTGTGCCCTGGGAACCCGACTGAGGCTTGGTTCTGGAACCCTGTGGAGTGGGAATATGACTGAGGTTTTATTCTGGAACCCTGTAGACTGGGAACATAACTGAGGATTGATTCTGGAACCCTGTGGCCTGGGAACATGACATCGGTTGGATTCTGGAACCCTGTGGCATGGGAACGTGACTGCGGTTTGATTGTGGAACCCACTGGCCTGGGAACATGACCGTGGTTTGATTCTGAAACCCTGTGGCCTGGGAACATGACTGAGGTTTGGTTCTGGAACCCTGTTCCCTGGGAACATGACTGAGGTTTGATTCTGGGCTCCTGTGTCCTGGGAACAAGAATGAGGTTTGAATGTGGAACCCTGTGGCCTGGGAACATGACTGAGGTTTGATTCTGGAACCATGTGTCCTGGGAATATGACTGAGGTTTGCTTCTGGATAACTGTGGCCTGGAAAAATAACTGAGGTTTCATTGTGGAAATATGAGGCCTGGGATCATGAGTGAGGTTTGATGGGGGTACCCTGTGGCGTGGCAACATGACTGAGGCTTGATTCTGGAACCCTTTGGCCTGGGAAATTGACTCTGATTTGATCGCAGAAACCTGTGGACTGGCAACATGACTGAGGTTTGATGGTGGAACCCTGTGGCCTGGCAACAGGACTGAGGTTTGATGGTGGAATCCTGTGGCCTGGCAAGATGACTTTGGTTTGATTGTGGAACACTCTGGCCTGGGAATATGACTGACGTTTAATTCTGGAACCCTGTGGCCTGGGAATATGAGTGAGGCTTGATTCTGGAACCCTGTGGCCTTGGAACATGAATGGGGTTTTACTTTTGAATCCTGTGTCCAGGGAACATGACTGAGGTTTGATTCTGGAACCCTGTGTCCTGGGAACATGACTGAGGTTTGATTCTGGAACCATGTGGCCTGGGAATATGACTGAGGTTTGATTCTGGAAACCATTGGCCTGGGAACTTGACTGATGTTAGATTGTGGAGTCCTGTGGCCTGGGAACATGAAATCGTTTTGATTCTGGAAACCTGTGGCCTGGGAATATGACTGAGGTTTGATGGTGGTACCCTATGGCCTGGCAACATGACTGAGGTTTGATTCTGGATCCCTGTGGCCTGGGAACATGACTGAGGCGTGATTCTGGAAACCTGTGGCCTGGGAACATGACATCTGTTTAGATTGTGGAATACTGTGCCCTGGGAACCCGACTGAGGCTTGGTTCTGGAACCCTGTGGACTGGGAATATGACTGAGGTTTTATTCTGGAACCCTGTAGACTGGGAACATAACTGAGGATTGATTCTGGAACCCTGTGGCCTGGGAACATGACATCGGTTGGATTCTGGAACCCTGTGGCATGGGAACATGACTGCGGTTTGATTGTGGAACCCACTGGCCTGGGAACATGACCGTGGTTTGATTCTGAAACCCTGTGGCCTGGGAACATGACTGAGGTTTGATTCTGGAACCCTGTTCCCTGGGAACATGACTGAGGTTTGATTCTGGGCTCCTGTGTCCTGGGAACAAGAATGAGGTTTGAATGTGGAACCCTGTGGCCTGGGAACATGACTGAGGTTTGATTCTGGAACCATGTGTCCTGGGAATATGACTGAGGTTTGCTTCTGGATAACTGTGGCCTGGGAAAATAACTGAGGTTTCATTGTGGAAATATGAGGCCTGGGATCATGAGTGAGGTTTGATGGTGGAACACTCTGGCCTGGCAAAATGACTGAAGCTTGATTCTGGAACCCTGTAGCCTGGGAACTTGACTGAGGTTTGATGGCAGAAACCTGTGAACTGGCAACATGACTGAGGTTTGATTGTGGAACCCTGTGCCCTGGAAACATGACTGTGGCCTGGTACTGGAAACCCATGGCCTGGGAACTTGACATTGGTTTGATTCTGGAACCCTGTGTCCTGGGAACATGACTGAGGTTTGATTCTGGAAATCATTGGCCTGGGAACATGACTGACGTTAGATTGTGGAATCTTGTGGCCTGGCAACAGGACTGAGGTTTGATGGTGGAATCCTGTGGCCTGGCAAGATGACTTTGGTTTGATTGTGGAACACTCTGGCCTGGGAATATGACTGACGTTTAATTCTGGAACCCTGTGGCCTGGGAATATGAGTGAGGCTTGATTCTGGAACCCTGTGGCCTTGGAACATGAATGGGGTTTTACTTTTGAATCCTGTGTCCAGGGAACATGACTGAGGTTTGATTCTGGAACCCTGTGTCCTGGGAACATGACTGAGGTTTGATTCTGGAACCATGTGGCCTGGGAATATGACTGAGGTTTGATTCTGGAAACCATTGGCCTGGGAACATGACTGATGTTAGATTGTGGAATCCTGTGGCCTGGGAACATGAAATCGTTTTGATTCTGGAAAACTGTGGCCTGGGAATATGACTGAGGTTTCATGGTGGTACCCTATGGCCTGGCAACATGACTGAGGTTTGATTCTGGATCCCTGTGGCCTGGGAACATGACTGACGCGTGATTCTGGAAACCTGTGGCCTGGGAACATGACATCTGTTTAGATTGTGGAATACTGTGCCCTGGGAACCCGACTGAGGCTTGGTTCTGGAACCCTGTGGACTGGGAATATGACTGAGGTTTTATTCTGGAACCCTGTAGACTGGGAACATAACTGAGGATTGATTCTGGAACCCTGTGGCCTGGGAACATGACATCGGTTGGATTCTGGAACCCTGTGGCATGGGAACATGACTGCGGTTTGATTGTGGAACCCACTGGCCTGGGAACATGACCGTGGTTTGATTCTGAAACCCTGTGGCCTGGGAACATGACTGAGGTTTGATTCTGGAACCCTGTTCCCTGGGAACATGACTGAGGTTTGATTCTGGGCTCCTGTGTCCTGGGAACAAGAATGAGGTTTGAATGTGGAACCCTGTGGCCTGGGAACATGACTGAGGTTTGATTCTGGAACCATGTGTCCTGGGAATATGACTGAGGTTTGCTTCTGGATAACTGTGGCCTGGGAAAATAACTGAGGTTTCATTGTGGAAATATGAGGCCTGGGATCATGAGTGAGGTTTGATGGTGGAACACTCTGGCCTGGCAAAATGACTGAAGCTTGATTCTGGAACCCTGTAGCCTGGGAACTTGACTGAGGTTTGATGGCAGAAACCTGTGAACTGGCAACATGACTGAGGTTTGATTGTGGAACCCTGTGCCCTGGAAACATGACTGTGGCCTGGTACTGGAAACCCATGGCCTGGGAACTTGACATTGGTTTGATTCTGGAACCCTGTGTCCTGGGAACATGACTGAGGTTTGATTCTGGAAATCATTGGCCTGGGAACATGACTGACGTTAGATTGTGGAATCTTGTGGCCTGGCAACAGGACTGAGGTTTGATGGTGGAATCCTGTGGCCTGGCAAGATGACTTTGGTTTGATTGTGGAACACTCTGGCCTGGGAATATGACTGACGTTTAATTCTGGAACCCTGTGGCCTGGGAATATGAGTGAGGCTTGATTCTGGAACCCTGTGGCCTTGGAACATGAATGGGGTTTTACTTTTGAATCCTGTGTCCAGGGAACATGACTGAGGTTTGATTCTGGAACCCTGTGTCCTGGGAACATGACTGAGGTTTGATTCTGGAACCATGTGGCCTGGGAATATGACTGAGGTTTGATTCTGGAAACCATTGGCCTGGGAACATGACTGATGTTAGATTGTGGAATCCTGTGGCCTGGGAACATGACATCGTTTTCGATTCTGAAAACCTGTGGTCTGGGAATATGACTGAGGTTTGATGGTGGTACCCTATGGCCTGGGAGCATGACTTAGCTTTGATTCTGGATCCCTGTGGCCTGGGAACATGACTGAGGCGTGATTCTGGAAACCTGAGGCCTGGGAACATGACATCTGTTTAGATTGTGGAATACTGTGCCCTGGGAACCTGACTGAGGCTTGGTACTTGAACCCTGTGGACTGGCAACATGACTGAGGTTTTATTCTGGAACCCTGTAGCATGGGAACATAACTGAGGATTGATTCTGGAAACCTGTGGCCTGGGAACATGACATCGGTGGAATCTGGAACCCTGTGGCCTGGGAACATGAGAACGGTGTGATTCTGGAACCCTGTGGCCTGAGAACATGTCTGAGGTTTGATGGTGGAAATCTGTGGCCTGGCAACATGACTGAGGTTTGGTTCTGGAACCCTGTTCCCTGGGAACATGACTGAGGTTTGATTCTGGACACCTTTGTCCTGGGAACATGACTGAGGTTTGATTGTGGAACCCTGTGTCCTGGGAACATGACTGAGTTTTGATTCTGGAACCATGTGTCCTGGGAATATGACTGAGGTTTGATTCTGGATACCTGTGGCCTGGGAAAATGACTGAGGTTTCATTGTGGAAATATGTGGCCTGGGATCTTGAGTGAGGTTTGATGGTGGAACACTCTGGCCTGGCAAAATGACTGAAGCTTGATTCTGGAACCCTGTGGCCTGGGAACTTGACTGAGGTTTGATGGCAGAAACCTGTGGACTGGCAACATGACTGAGGTTTGATTGTGGAACCCTGGGCCCTGGAAACATGACTGTGGCCTGGTACTGGAAACCCATGGCCTGGGAACTTGACGTTGGTTTGATTCTGGAACCCTGTGTCCTGGGAACATGATTGAGGTTTGATTCTGGAAACCATTGGTCTGGGAACATGACTGATGTTAGATTGTGGAATCCTGTGGCCTGGGAACATGACTGAGGTTTGATGGAGGAACCCTGTGGCCTGGGAACATGACTGAGGTTTGATGGTGGTACCCTGTGGACTGGCAACATGACTGAGGCTTGATTCTGGGACCCTGTGGCCTGGGAAATTGACTCTGATTTGATCGCAGAAACCTGTGGACTGGCAACATGACTGAGGATTGATGGTGGAACCCTGGGCACTGGGAACATGACGAGATGCCTGACACTGTAACCCCGTGTCCTGAGAACATGACATTGTTTTGATTCTGGAAAGCTGTTTCCTGGGAACATGACTGAGGTTTGATGGTTGAACCCTGTGGACTGGCAACATGACTGACGTTTGATTGTGGCACCCTCAGGCTTGGGAACATTACTGAGGCTTGATGGTGGAACCCTGTGTCCTGGCACCAGGACTGAGGTTTGATGGTGGAACCCTGTGGCCTGGGAACATGACATCGTTTTGGATTTTGGTACCGTGTTGCCTGGGAACATGAAATCGTTTTGATTCTGGAAACCTGTGGCCTGGGAATATGACTGAGGTTTGATGGTGGTACCCTATGGCCTGGCAACATGACTGAGGTTTGATTCTGGAACCCTGTGTCCTGGGAACATGACTGAGGTTTGATTCTGGAACCATGTGGCCTGGGAATATGACTGAGGTTTGATTCTGGAAACCATTGGCCTGGGAACATGACTGATGTTAGATTGTGGAACCCTGTGGCCTGGGAACATGACATCGGTTTGATTCTGGAAACCATTGGCCTGGGAACATGACTGATGTTAGATTGTGGAATCCTGTGGCCTGGGAACATGACATCGGTTTGGATTCTGAAAACCTGTGGTCTGGGAATATGACTGAGGTTTGATTGTCGTACCCTATGGCCTGGGAGCATGACTTAGCTTTGATTCTGGATCCCTGTGGCCTGGGAACATGACTGAGGCGTGATTCTGGAAACCTGAGGCCTGGGAACATGACATCTGTTTAGATTGTGGAATACTGTGCCCTGGGAACCCGACTGAGGCTTGGTTCTGGAACCCTGTGGACTGGGAATATGACTGAGGTTTTATTCTGGAACCCTGTAGACTGGGAACATAACTGAGGATTGATTCTGGAACCCTGTGGCCTGGGAACATGACATCGGTTGGATTCTGGAACCCTGTGGCATGGGAACATGACTGCGGTTTGATTGTGGAACCCACTGGCCTGGGAACATGACCGTGGTTTGATTCTGAAACCCTGTGGCCTGGGAACATGACTGAGGTTTGGTTCTGGAACCCTGTTCCCTGGGAACATGACTGAGGTTTGATTCTGGGCTCCTGTGTCCTGGGAACAAGAATGAGGTTTGAATGTGGAACCCTGTGGCCTGGGAATATGACTGAGGTTTGATTCTGGAACCATGTGTCCTGGGAATATGACTGAGGTTTGCTTCTGGATAACTGTGGCCTGGAAAAATAACTGAGGTTTCATTGTGGAAATATGAGGCCTGGGATCATGAGTGAGGTTTGATGGGGTTACCCTGTGGCGTGGCAAGATGACAGAGGTTTGATTGTGGAACCCTCAGGCTTGAGAACATGACTGAGGCTTGATGGTGGAACCCTGTGGCCTGGCAACAGGACTGAGGTTTGATGGTGGAATCCTGTGGCCTGGCAAGATGACTTTGGTTTGATTGTGGAACACTCTGGCCTGGGAATATGACTGACGTTTAATTCTGGAAACCTGTGGCCTGGGAATATGAGTGAGGCTTGATTCTGGAACCCTGTGGCCTTGGAACATGAATGGGGTTTTACTTTTGAATCCTGTGTCCAGGGAACATGACTGAGGTTTGATTCTGGAACCCTGTGTCCTGGGAACATGACTGAGGTTTGATTCTGGAACCATGTGGCCTGGGAATATGACTGAGGTTTGATTCTGGAAACCATTGGCCTGGGAACATGACTGATGTTAGATTGTGGAATCCTGTGGCCTGGGAACATGAAATCGTTTTGATTCTGGAAAACTGTGGCCTGGGAATATGACTGAGGTTTCATGGTGGTACCCTATGGCCTGGCAACATGACTGAGGTTTGATTCTGGATCCCTGTGGCCTGGGAACATGACTGAGGCGTGATTCTGGAAACCTGTGGCCTGGGAACATGACATCTGTTTAGATTGTGGAATACTGTGCCCTGGGAACCCGACTGAGGCTTGGTTCTGGAACCCTGTGGACTGGGAATATGACTGAGGTTTTATTCTGGAACCCTGTAGACTGGGAACATAACTGAGGATTGATTCTGGAACCCTGTGGCCTGGGAACATGACATCGGTTGGATTCTGGAACCCTGTGGCATGGGAACATGACTGCGGTTTGATTGTGGAACCCACTGGCCTGGGAACATGACCGTGGTTTGATTCTGAAACCCTGTGGCCTGGGAACATGACTGAGGTTTGGTTCTGGAACCCTGTTCCCTGGGAACATGACTGAGGTTTGATTCTGGGCTCCTGTGTCCTGGGAACAAGAATGAGGTTTGAATGTGGAACCCTGTGGCCTGGGAACATGACTGAGGTTTGATTCTGGAACCATGTGTCCTGGGAATATGACTGAGGTTTGCTTCTGGATAACTGTGGCCTGGAAAAATAACTGAGGTTTCATTGTGGAAATATGAGGCCTGGGATCATGAGTGAGGTTTGATGGTGGAACACTCTGGCCTGGCAAAATGACTGAAGCTTGATTCTGGAACCCTGTAGCCTGGGAACTTGACTGAGGTTTGATGGCAGAAACCTGTGGACTGGCAACATGACTGAGGTTTGATTGTGGAACCCTGTGCCCTGGAAACATGACTGTGGCCTGCTACTGGAAACCCATGGCCTGGGAACTTGACATTGGTTTGATTCTGGAACCCTGTGTCCTGGGAACATGACTGAGGTTTGATTCTGGAAATCATTGGCCTGGGAACATGACTGACGTTAGATTGTGGAATCTTGTGGCCTGGGAACATGACTGAGGTTTGATGGAGGAACCCTGTGGCCTGGGAACATGACTGAGGTTTGATGGGGGTACCCTGTGGCGTGGCAACATGACTGAGGCTTGATTCTGGAACCCTGTGGCCTGGGAAATTGACTCTGATTTGATCGCAGAAACCTGTGGACTGGCAACATGACTGAGGTTTGATGGTGGAACCCTGTGGCCTGGCAAGATGACAGAGGTTTGATTGTGGAACCCTCAGGCTTGAGAACATGACTGAGGCTTGATGGTGGAACCCTGTGGCCTGGCAACAGGACTGAGGTTTGATGGTGGAATCCTGTGGCTTGGCAAGATGACTTTGGTTTGATTGTGGAACACTCTGGCCTGGGAATATGACTGACGTTTAATTCTGGAACCCTGTGGCCTGGGAATATGAGTGAGGCTTGATTCTGGAACCCTGTGGCCTTGGAACATGAATGGGGTTTTACTTTTGAATCCTGTGTCCAGGGAACATGACTGAGGTTTGATTCTGGAACCCTGTGTCCTGGGAACATGACTGAGGTTTGATTCTGGAACCATGTGGCCTGGGAATATGACTGAGGTTTGATTCTGGAAACCATTGGCCTGGGAACATGACTGATGTTAGATTGTGGAATCCTGTGGCCTGGGAACATGACATCGGTTTGGATTCTGAAAACCTGTGGTCTGGGAATATGACTGAGGTTTGATGGTGGTACCCTATGGCCTGGGAGCATGACTTAGCTTTGATTCTGGATCCCTGTGGCCTGGGAACATGACTGAGGCGTGATTCTGGAAACCTGAGGCCTGGGAACATGACATCTGTTTAGATTGTGGAATACTGTGCCCTGGGAACCTGACTGAGGCTTGGTACTTGAACCCTGTGGACTGGCAACATGACTGAGGTTTTATTCTGGAACCCTGTAGCATGGGAACATAACTGAGGATTGATTCTGGAAACCTGTGGCCTGGGAACATGACATCGGTGGAATCTGGAACCCTGTGGCCTGGGAACATGAGAACGGTGTGATTCTGGAACCCTGTGGCCTGAGAACATGTCTGAGGTTTGATGGTGGAAACCTGTGGCCTGGCAACATGACTGAGGTTTGGTTCTGGAACCCTGTTCCCTGGGAACATGACTGAGGTTTGATTCTGGACACCTTTGTCCTGGGAACATGACTGAGGTTTGATTGTGGAACCCTGTGTCCTGGGAACATGACTGAGTTTTGATTCTGGAACCATGTGTCCTGGGAATATGACTGAGGTTTGATTCTGGATACCTGTGGCCTGGGAAAATGACTGAGGTTTCATTGTGGAAATATGTGGCCTGGGATCTTGAGTGAGGTTTGATGGTGGAACAATCTGGCCTGGCAAAATGACTGAAGCTTGATTCTGGAACCCTGTGGCCTGGGAACTTGACTGAGGTTTGAAGGCAGAAACCTGTAGACTGGCAACATGACTGAGGTTTGATTGTGGAACCCTGGGCCCTGGAAACATGACTGTGGCCTGGTACTGGAAACCCATGGCCTGGGAACTTGACGTTGGTTTGATTCTGGAACCCTGTGTCCTGGGAACATGATTGAGGTTTGATTCTGGAAACCATTGGTCTGGGAACATGACTGATGTTAGATTGTGGAATCCTGTGGCCTGGGAACATGACTGAGGTTTGATGGAGGAACCCTGTGGCCTGGGAACATGACTGAGGTTTGATGGTGGTACCCTGTGGACTGGCAACATGACTGAGGCTTGATTCTGGGACCCTGTGGCCTGGGAAATTGACTCTGATTTGATCGCAGAAACCTGTGGACTGGCAGCATGACTGAGGATTGATGGTGGAACCCTGGGCACTGGGAACATGACGAGATGCCTGACACTGTAACCCCGTGTCCTGAGAACATGACATTGTTTTGATTCTGGAAAGCTGTTTCCTGGGAACATGACTGAGGTTTGATGGTTGAACCCTGTGGACTGGCAACATGACTGAGGTTTGATTGTGGCACCCTCAGGCTTGGGAACATTACTGAGGCTTGATGGTGGAACCCTGTGTCCTGGCACCAGGACTGAGGTTTGATGGTGGAACCCTGTGGCCTGGGAACATGACATCGTTTTGGATTCTGGTACCGTGTTGCCTGGGAACATGAAATCGTTTTGATTCTGGAAACCTGTGGCCTGGGAATATGACTGAGGTTTCATGGTGGTACCCTATGGCCTGGCAACATGACTGAGGTTTGATTCTGGATCCCTGTGGCCTGGGAACATGAATGAGGCGTGATTCTGGAAACCTGTGGCCTGGGAACATGACATCTGTTTAGATTGTGGAATACTGTGCCCTGGGAACCCGACTGAGGCTTGGTTCTGGAACCCTGTGGACTGGGAATATGACTGAGGTTTTATTCTGGAACCCTGTAGACTGGGAACATAACTGAGGATTGATTCTGGAACCCTGTGGCCTGGGAACATGACATCGGTTGGATTCTGGAACCCTGTGGCATGGGAACATGACTGCGGTTTGATTGTGGAACCCACTGGCCTGGGAACATGACCGTGGTTTGATTCTGAAACCCTGTGTCCTGGGAACATGACTGAGGTTTGATTCTGGAAATCATTGGCCTGGGAACATGACTGACGTTAGATTGTGGAATCTTGTGGCCTGGGAACATGACTGAGGTTTGATGGAGGAACCCTGTGGCCTGGGAACATGACTGAGGTTTGATGGGGGTAACCTGTGGCGTGGCAACATGACTGAGGCTTGATTCTGGAACCCTGTGGCCTGGGAAATTGACTCTGATTTGATCGCAGAAACCTGTGGACTGGCAACATGACTGAGGTTTGATGGTGGAACCCTGTGCACTGGGAACTTGACTGAGGCCTGATACTGCAACCCCGTGGCCTGGGAACATGACATTGGTTTAATTAAGGAACCCTGTTTCCTGGGAACATGACTGAGGTTTGATGCTTGAACCCTGTGGCCTGGCAAGATGACAGAGGTTTGAATGTGGAACCCTCAGGCTTGAGAAAATGACTGAGGCTTGATGGTGGAACCCTGTGGCCTGGCAACAGGACTGAGGTTTGATGGTGGAATCCTGTGGCCTGGCAAGATGACTTTGGTTTGATTGTGGAACACTCTGGCCTGGGAATATGACTGACGTTTAATTCTGGAACCCTGTGGCCTGGGAATATGAGTGAGGCTTGATTCTGGAACCCTGTGGCCTTGGAACATGAATGGGGTTTTACTTTTGAATCCTGTGTCCAGGGAACATGACTGAGGTTTGATTCTGGAACCCTGTGTCCTGGGAACATGACTGAGGTTTGATTCTGGAACCATGTGGCCTGGGAATATGACTGAGGTTTGATTCTGGAAACCATTGGCCTGGGAACATGACTGATGTTAGATTGTGGAATCCTGTGGCCTGGGAACATGACTGAGGTTTGGTTCTGGAACCCTGTTCCCTGGGAACATGACTGAGGTTTGATTCTGGGCTCCTGTGTCCTGGGAACAAGAATGAGGTTTGAATGTGGAACCCTGTGGCCTGGGAACATGACTGAGGTTTGATTCTGGAACCATGTGTCCTGGGAATATGACTGAGGTTTGATTCTGGATAACTGTGGCCTGGAAAAATAACTGAGGTTTCATTGTGGAAATATGAGGCCTGGGATCATGAGTGAGGTTTGATGGGGGTACCCTGTGGCGTGGCAACATGACTGAGGCTTGATTCTGGAACCCTTTGGCCTGGGAAATTGACTCTGATTTGATCGCAGAAACCTGTGGACTGGCAACATGACTGAGGTTTGATGGTGGAACCCTGTGGCCTGGCAAGATGACAGAGGTTTGATTGTGGAACCCTCAGGCTTGAGAACATGACTGAGGCTTGATGGGGAACCCTGTGGCCTGGCAACAGGACTGAGGTTTGATGGTGGAATCCTGTGGCCTGGCAAGATGACTTTGGTTTGATTGTGGAACACTCTGGCCTGGGAATATGACTGACGTTTAATTCTGGAACCCTGTGGCCTGGGAATATGAGTGAGGCTTGATTCTGGAACCCTGTGGCCTGGGAACATGACATCGGTTGGATTCTGGAACCCTGTGGCATGGGAACATGACTGCGGTTTGATTGTGGAACCCACTGGCCTGGGAACATGACCGTGGTTTGATTCTGAAACCCTGTGGCCTGGGAACATGACTGAGGTTTGGTTCTGGAACCCTGTTCCCTGGGAACATGACTGAGGTTTGATTCTGGGCTCCTGTGTCCTGGGAACAAGAATGAGGTTTGAATGTGGAACCCTGTGGCCTGGGAACATGACTGAGGTTTGATTCTGGAACCATGTGTCCTGGGAATATGACTGAGGTTTGCTTCTGGATAACTGTGGCCTGGAAAAATAACTGAGGTTTCATTGTGGAAATATGAGGCCTGGGATCATGAGTGAGGTTTGATGGGGGTACCCTGTGGCGTGGCAACATGACTGAGGCTTGATTCTGGAAATCATTGGCCTGGGAACATGACTGACGTTAGATTGTGGAATCTTGTGGCCTGGGAACATGACTGAGGTTTGATGGAGGAACCCTGTGGCCTGGGAACATGACTGAGGTTTGATGGGGGTACCCTGTGGCGTGGCAACATGACTGAGGCTTGATTCTGGAACCCTGTGGCCTGGGAAATTGACTCTGATTTGATCGCAGAAACCTGTGGACTGGCAACATGACTGAGGTTTGATGGTGGAACCCTGTGGCCTGGCAAGATGACAGAGGTTTGATTGTGGAACCCTCAGGCTTGAGAACATGACTGAGGCTTGATGGTGGAACCCTGTGGCCTGGCAACAGGACTGAGTTTTGATGGTGGAATCCTGTGGCCTGGCAAGATGACTTTGGTTTGATTGTGGAACACTCTGGCCTGGGAATATGACTGACGTTTAATTCTGGAACCCTGTGGCCTGGGAATATGAGTGAGGCTTGATTCTGGAACCCTGTGGCCTTGGAACATGAATGGGGTTTTACTTTTGAATCCTGTGTCCAGGGAACATGACTGAGGTTTGATTCTGGAACCCTGTGTCCTGGGAACATGACTGAGGTTTGATTCTGGAACCATGTGGCCTGGGAATATGACTGAGGTTTGATTCTGGAAACCATTGGCCTGGGAACATGACTGATGTTAGATTGTGGAGTCCTGTGGCCTGGGAACATGAAATCGTTTTGATTCTGGAAACCTGTGGTCTGGGAATATGACTGAGGTTTCATGGTGGTACCCTATGGCCTGGCAACATGACTGAGGTTTGATTCTGGATCCCTGTGGACTGGGAACATGACTGAGGCGTGATTCTGGAACCCTGTGTCCTGGGAACATGACTGAGGTTTGATTCTGGAAATCATTGGCCTGGGAACATGACTGACGTTAGATTGTGGAATCTTGTGGCCTGGGAACATGACTGAGGTTTGATGGAGGAACCCTGTGGCCTGGGAACATGACTGAGGTTTGATGGGGGTACCCTGTGGCGTGGCAACATGACTGAGGCTTGATTCTGGAACCCTGTGGCCTGGGAAATTGACTCTGATTTGATCGCAGAAACCTGTGGACTGGCAACATGACTGAGGTTTGATGGTGGAACCCTGTGGCCTGGCAAGATGACAGAGGTTTGATTGTGGAACCCTCAGGCTTGAGAACATGACTGAGGCTTGATGGTGGAACCCTGTGGCCTGGCAACAGGACTGAGGTTTGATGGTGGAATCCTGTGGCCTGGCAAGATGACTTTGGTTTGATTGTGGAACACTCTGGCCTGGGAATATGACTGACGTTTAATTCTGGAACCCTGTGGCCTGGGAATATGAGTGAGGCTTGATTCTGGAACCCTGTGGCCTTGGAACATGAATGGGGTTTTACTTTTGAATCCTGTGTCCAGGGAACATGACTGAGGTTTGATTCTGGAACCCTGTGTCCTGGGAACATGACTGAGGTTTGATTCTAGAACCATGTGGCCTGGGAATATGACTGAGGTTTGATTCTGGAAACCATTGGCCTGGGAACATGACTGATGTTAGATTGTGGAATCCTGTGGCCTGGGAACATGACATCGGTTTGGATTCTGAAAACCTGTGGTCTGGGAATATGACTGAGGTTTGATGGTGGAACCCTGTGGCCTGGCAAGATGACAGAGGTTTGATTGTGGAACCCTCAGGCTTGAGAACATGACTGAGGCTTGATGGTGGAACCCTGTGGCCTGGCAACAGGACTGAGGTTTGATGGTGGAATCCTGTGGCCTGGGAACATGAAATCGTTTTGATTCTGGAAAACTGTGGCCTGGGAATATGACTGAGGTTTCATGGTGGTACCCTATGGCCTGGCAACATGACTGAGGTTTGATTCTGGATCCCTGTGGCCTGGGAACATGACTGAGGCGTGATTCTGGAAACCTGTGGCCTGGGAACATGACATCTGTTTAGATTGTGGAATACTGTGCCCTGGGAACACGACTGAGGCTTGGTTCTGGAACCCTGTGGACTGGGAATATGACTGATGTTTTATTCTGGAACCCTGTAGACTGGGAACATAACTGAGGATTGATTCTGGAACCCTTTAGACTAGGAACATAACTGAGGATTGATTCTGGAACGCTGTGGCCTGGGAACATGACATCGGTTGGATTCTGGAACCCTGTAGCCTGGGAACTTGACTGAGGTTTGATGGCAGAAACCTGTGAACTGGCAACATGACTGAGGTTTGATTGTGGAACCCTGTGCCCTGGAAACATGACTGTGGCCTGGTACTGGAAACCCATGGCCTGGGAAATTGACATTGGTTTGATTCTGGAACCCTGTGTCCTGGGAACATGACTGAGGTTTGATTCTGGAAATCATTGGCCTGGGAACATGACTGACGTTAGATTGTGGAATCTTGTGGCCTGGGAACATGACTGAGGTTTGATGGAGGAACCCTGTGGCCTGGGAACATGACTGAGGTTTGATGGGGGTACCCTGTGGCGTGGCAACATGACTGAGGCTTGATTCTGGAACCCTGTGGCCTGGGAAATTGACTCTGATTTGATCGCAGAAACCTGTGGACTGGCAACATGACTGAGGTTTGATGGTGGAACCCTGTGGCCTGGCAAGATGACAGAGGTTTGATTGTGGAACCCTCAGGCTTGAGAACATGACTGAGGCTTGATGGTGGAACCTTGTGGCCTGACAACAGGACTGAGGTTTTATGGTGGAATCCTGTGGCCTGGCAAGATGACTTTGGTTTGATTGTGGAACACTCTGGCCTGGGAATATGACTGACGTTTAATTCTGGAACCCTGTGGCCTGGGAATATGAGTGAGGCTTGATTCTGGAACCCTGTGGCCTTGGAACATGAATGGGGTTTTACTTTTGAATCCTGTGTCCAGGGAACATGACTGAGGTTTGATTCTGGAACCCTGTGTCCTGGGAACATGACTGAGGTTTGATTCTGGAACCATGTGGCCTGGGAATATGACTGAGGTTTGATTCTGGAAACCATTGGCCTGGGAACATAACTGATGTTAGATTGTGGAATCCTGTGGCCTGGGAACATGACATCGGTTTGGATTCTGAAAACCTGTGGTCTGGGAATATGACTGAGGTTTGATGGTGGTACCCTATGGCCTGGGAGCATGACTTAGCTCTGATTCTGGATCCCTGTGGCCTGGGAACATGACTGAGGCGTGATTCTGGAAACCTGAGGCCTGGGAACATGACATCTGTTTAGATTGTGGAATACTGTGCCCTGGGAACCTGACTGAGGCTTGGTACTTGAACCCTGTGGACTGGCAACATGACTGAGGTTTTATTCTGGAACCCTGTAGCATGGGAACATAACTGAGGATTGATTCTGGAAACCTGTGGCCTGGGAACATGACATCGGTGGAATCTGGAACCCTGTGGCCTGGGAACATGAGAACGGTGTGATTCTGGAACCCTGTGGCCTGAGAACATGTCTGAGGTTTGATGGTGGAAACCTGTGGCCTGGCAACATGACTGAGGTTTGGTTCTGGAACCCTGTTCCCTGGGAACATGACTGAGGTTTGATTCTGGACACCTTTGTCCTGGGAACATGACTGAGGTTTGATTGTGGAACCCTGTGTCCTGGGAACATGACTGAGTTTTGATTCTGGAACCATGTGTCCTGGGAATATGACTGAGGTTTGATTCTGGATACCTGTGGCCTGGGAAAATGACTGAGGTTTCATTGTGGAAATATGTGGCCTGGGATCTTGAGTGAGGTTTGATGGTGGAACAATCTGGCCTGGCAAAATGACTGAAGCTTGATTCTGGAACCCTGTGGCCTGGGAACTTGACTGAGGTTTGATGGCAGAAACCTGTGGACTGGCAACATGACTGAGGTTTGATTGTGGAACCCTGGGCCCTGGAAACATGACTGTGGCCTGGTACTGGAAACCCATGGCCTGGGAACTTGACGTTGGTTTGATTCTGGAACCTTGTGTCCTGGGAACATGATTGAGGTTTGATTCTGGAAACCATTGGTCTGGGAACATGACTGATGTTAGATTGTGGAATCCTGTGGCCTGGGAACATGACTGAGGTTTGATGGAGGAACCCTGTGGCCTGGGAACATGACTGAGGTTTGATGGTGGTACCCTGTGGACTGGCAACATGACTGAGGCTTGATTCTGGGACCCTGTGGCCTGGGAAATTGACTCTGATTTGATCGCAGAAACCTGTGGACTGGCAGCATGACTGAGGATTGATGGTGGAACCCTGGGCACTGGGAACATGACGAGATGCCTGACACTGTAACCCCGTGTCCTGAGAACATGACATTGTTTTGATTCTGGAAAGCTGTTTCCTGGGAACATGACTGAGGTTTGATGGTTGAACCCTGTGGACTGGCAACATGACTGAGGTTTGATTGTGGCACCGTCAGGCTTGGGAACATTACTGAGGCTTGATGGTGGAACCCTGTGTCCTGGCACCAGGACTGAGGTTTGATGGTGGAACCCTGTGGCCTGGGAACATGACATCGTTTTGGATTCTGGTACCGTGTTGCCTGGGAACATGAAATCGTTTTGATTCTGGAAAACTGTGGCCTGGGAATATGACTGAGGTTTCATGGTGGTACCCTATGGCCTGGCAACATGACTGAGGTTTGATTCTGGATCCCTGTGGCCTGGGAACATGACTGAGGCGTGATTCTGGAAACCTGTGGCCTGGGAACATGACATCTGTTTAGATTGTGGAATACTGTGCCCTGGGAACCCGACTGAGGCTTGGTTCTGGAACCCTGTGGACTGGGAATATGACTGAGGTTTTATTCTGGAACCCTGTAGACTGGGAACATAACTGAGGATTGATTCTGGAACCCTGTGGCCTGGGAACATGACATCGGTTGGATTCTGGAACCCTGTGGCATGGGAACATGACTGCGGTTTGATTGTGGAACCCACTGGCCTGGGAACATGACCGTGGTTTGATTCTGAAACCCTGTGGCCTGGGAACATGACTGAGGTTTGGTTCTGGAACCCTGTTCCCTGGGAACATGACTGAGGTTTGATTCTGGGCTCCTGTGTCCTGGGAACAAGAATGAGGTTTGAATGTGGAACCCTGTGGCCTGGGAACATGACTGAGGTTTGATTCTGGAACCATGTGTCCTGGGAATATGACTGAGGTTTGCTTCTGGATAACTGTGGCCTGGAAAAATAACTGAGGTTTCATTGTGGAAATATGAGGCCTGGGATCATGAGTGAGGTTTGATGGTGGAACACTCTGGCCTGGCAAAATGACTGAAGCTTGATTCTGGAACCCTGTGGCCTTGGAACATGAATGGGGTTTTACTTTTGAATCCTGTGTCCAGGGAACATGACTGAGGTTTGATTCTGGAACCCTGTGTCCTGGGAACATGACTGAGGTTTGATTCTGGAACCATGTGGCCTGGGAATATGACTGAGGTTTGATTCTGGAAACCATTGGCCTGGGAACATGACTGATGTTAGATTGTGGAATCCTGTGGCCTGGGAACATGACTGAGGTTTGATGGAGGAACCCTGTGGCCTGGGAACATGACTGAGGTTTGATGGTGGTACCCTGTGGACTGGCAACATGACTGAGGCTTGATTCTGGGACCCTGTGGCCTGGGAAATTGACTCTGATTTGATCGCAGAAACCTGTGGACTGGCAACATGACTGAGGCTTGATGGTGGAACCCTGGGCACTCGGAACATGACGAGATGCCTGACACTGTAACCCCGTGTCCTGAGAACATGACATTGTTTTGATTCTGGAAAGCTGTTTCCTGGGAACATGACTGAGGTTTGATGGTTGAACCCTGTGGACTGGCAACATGACTGAGGTTTGATTGTGGCACCCTCAGGCTTGGGAACATTACTGAGGTTTGATGGTGGAACCCTGTGGCCTGGGAACATGACATCGTTTTGGATTCTGGTACCGTGTTGCCTGGGAACATGAAATCGTTTTGATTCTGGAAACCTGTGGCCTGGGAATATGACTGAGGTTTGATGGTGGTACCCTATGGCCTGGCAACATGAGTGAGGTTTCATTCTGGAACCCTGTGTCCTGGGAACATGACTGAGGTTTGATTCTGGAACCATGTGGCCTGGGAATATGACTGAGGTTTCATTCTGGAAACCATTGGCCTGGGAACATGACTGATGTTAGATTGTGGAACCCTGTGGCCTGGGAACATGACATCGGTTTGATTCTGGAAACCATTGGCCTGGGAACATGACTGATGTTAGATTGTGGAATCCTGTGGCCTGGGAACATGACATCGGTTTGGATTCTGAAAACCTGTGGTCTGGGAATATGACTGAGGTTTGATTTTCGTACCCTATGGCCTGGGAGCATGACTTAGCTTTGATTCTGGATCCCTGTGGCCTGCGAACATGACTGAGGCGTGATTCTGGAAACCTGAGGCCTGGGAACATGACATCTGTTTAGATTGTGGAATACTGTGCCCTGGGAACCCGACTGAGGCTTGGTTCTGGAACCCTGTGGACTGGGAATATGACTGAGGTTTTATTCTGGAACCCTGTAGACTGGGAACATAACTGAGGATTGATTCTGGAACCCTGTGGCCTGGGAACATGACATCGGTTGGATTCTGGAACCCTGTGGCATGGGAACATGACTGGGGTTTGATTGTGGAACCCACTGGCCTGGGAACATGACCGTGGTTTGATTCTGAAACCCTGTGGCCTGGGAACATGACTGAGGTTTGGTTCTGGAAACCTGTTCCCTGGGAACATGACTGAGGTTTGATTCTGGGCTCCTGTGTCCTGGGAACAAGAATGAGGTTTGAATGTGGAACCCTGTGGCCTGGGAACATGACTGAGGTTTGATTCTGGAACCATGTGTCCTGGGAATATGACTGAGGTTTGCTTCTGGATAACTGTGGCCTGGAAAAATAACTGAGGTTTCATTGTGGAAATATGAGGCCTGGGATCATGAGTGAGGTTTGATGGGGGTACCCTGTGGCGTGGCAACATGACTGAGGCTTGATTCTGGAACCCTGTGGCCTGGGAAATTGACTCTGATTTGATCGCAGAAACCTGTGGACTGGCAACATGACTGAGGTTTGATGGTGGAACCCTGTGGCCTGGCAAGATGACAGAGGTTTGATTGTGGAACCCTCAGGCTTGAGAACATGACTGAGGCTTGATGGTGGAACCCTGTGGCCTGCAACAGGACTGAGGTTTGATGGTGGAATCCTGTGGCCTGGCAAGATGACTTTGGTTTGATTGTGGAACACTCTGGCCTGGGAATATGACTGACGTTTAATTCTGGAACCCTGTGGCCTGGGAACATGAGTGAGGCTTGATTCTGGAACCCTGTGGCCTTGGAACATGAATGGGGTTTTACTTTTGAATCCTGTGTCCAGGGAACATGACTGAGGTTTGATTCTGGAACCCTGTGTCCTGGGAACATGACTGAGGTTTGATTCTGGAACCATGTGGCCTGGGAATATGACTGAGGTTTGATTCTGGAAACCATTGGCCTGGGAACATGACTGATGTTAGATTGTGGAATCCTGTGGCCTGGGAACATGACATCGGTTTGGATTCTGAAAACCTGTGGTCTGGGAATATGACTGAGGTTTGATTCTGGAAACCATTGGCCTGGGAACATGACTGATGTTAGATTGTGGAATCCTGTGGCCTGGGAACATGACATCGGTTGGATTCTGGAACCCTGTGGCATGGGAACATGACTGCGGTTTGATTGTGGAACCCACTGGCCTGGGAACATGACCGTGGTTTGATTCTGAAACCCTGTGGCCTGGGAACATGACTGAGGTTTGGTTCTGGAACCCTGTTCCCTGGGAACATGACTGAGGTTTGGTTCTGGGCTCCTGTGTCCTGGGAACAAGAATGAGGTTTGAATGTGGAACCCTGTGGCCTGGGAACATGACTGAGGTTTGATTCTGGAACCATGTGTCCTGGGAATATGACTGAGGTTTGCTTCTGGATAACTGTGGCCTGGGAAAATAACTGAGGTTTCATTGTGGAAATATGAGGCCTGGGATCATGAGTGAGGTTTGATGGTGGAACACTCTGGCCTGGCAAAATGACTCAAGCTTGATTCTGGAACCCTGTAGCCTGGGAACTTGACTGAGGTTTGATGGCAGAAACCTGTGGACTGGCAACATGACTGAGGTTTGATTGTGGAACCCTGTGCCCTGGAAACATGACTGTGGCCTGCTACTGGAAACCCATGGCCTGGGAACTTGACATTGCTTTGATTCTGGAACCCTGTGTCCTGGGAACATGACTGAGGTTTGATTCTGGAAATCATTGGCCTGGGAACATGACTGACGTTAGATTGTGGAATCTTGTGGCCTGGGAACATGACTGAGGTTTGATGGAGGAACCCTGTGGCCTGGGAACATGACTGAGGTTTGATGGGGGTACCCTGTGGCGTGGCAACATGACTGAGGCTTGATTCTGGAACCCTGTGGCCTGGGAAATTGACTCTGATTTGATCGCAGAAACCTGTGGACTGGCAACATGACTGAGGTTTGATGGTGGAACCCTGTGGCCTGGCAAGATGACAGAGGTTTGATTGTGGAACCCTCAGGCTTGAGAACATGACTGAGGCTTGATGGTGGAACCCTATGGCCTGGCAACAGGACTGAGGTTTGATGGTGGAATCCTGTGGCCTGGCAAGATGACTTTGGTTTGATTGTGGAACACTCTGGCCTGGGAATATGACTGACGTTTAATTCTGGAACCCTGTGGCCTGGGAATATGAGTGAGGCTTGATTCTGGAACCCTGTGGCCTTGGAACATGAATGGGGTTTTACTTTTGAATCCTGTGTCCAGGGAACATGACTGAGGTTTGATTCTGGAACCCTGTGTCCTGGGAACATGACTGAGGTTTGATTCTGGAACCATGTGGCCTGGGAATATGACTGAGGTTTGATTCTGGAAACCATTGGCCTGGGAACATGACTGATGTTAGATTGTGGAATCCTGTGGCCTGGGAACATGACATCGGTTTGATTCTGGAAACCATTGGCCTGGGAACATGACTGATGTTAGATTGTGGAATCCTGTGGCCTGGGAACATGACATCGGTTTGGATTCTGAAAACCTGTGGTCTGGGAATATGACTGAGGTTTGATGGTCGTACCCTATGGCCTGGGAGCATGACTTAGCTTTGATTCTGGATCCCTGTGGCCTGGGAACATGACTGAGGCGTGATTCTGGAAACCTGAGGCCTGGGAACATGACATCTGTTTAGATTGTGGAATACTGTGCCCTGGGAACCCGACTGAGGCTTGGTTCTGGAACCCTGTGGACTGGGAATATGACTGAGGTTTTATTCTGGAACCCTGTAGAGTGGGAACATAACTGAGGATTGATTCTGGAACCCTGTGGCCTGGGAACATGACATCGGTTGGATTCTGGAACCCTGTGGCATGGGAACATGACTGCGGTTTGATTGTGGAACCCACTGGCCTGGGAACATGACCGTGGTTTGATTCTGAAACCCTGTGGCCTGGGAACATGACTGAGGTTTGGTTCTGGAACCCTGTTCCCTGGGAACATGACTGAGGTTTGATTCTGGGCTCCTGTGTCCTGGGAACAAGAATGAGGTTTGAATGTGGAACCCTGTGGCCTGGGAACATGACTGAGGTTTGATTCTGGAACCATGTGTCCTGGGAATATGACTGAGGTTTGCTTCTGGATAACTGTGGCCTGGAAAAATAACTGAGGTTTCATTGTGGAAATATGAGGCCTGGGATCATGAGTGAGGTTTGATGGGGGTACCCTGTGGCGTGGCAACATGACTGAGGCTTGATTCTGGAACCCTTTGGCCTGGGAAATTGACTCTGATTTGATCGCAGAAACCTGTGGACTGGCAACATGACTGAGGTTTGATGGTGGAACCATGTGGCCTGGCAAGATGACAGAGGTTTGATTGTGGAACCCTCAGGCTTGAGAACATGACTGAGGCTTGATGGTGGAACCCTGTGGCCTGGCAACAGGACTGAGGTTTGATGGTGGAATCCTGTGGCCTGGCAAGATGACTTTGGTTTGATTGTGGAACACTCTGGCCTGGGAATATGACTGACGTTTAATTCTGGAACCCTGTGGCCTGGGAATATGAGTGAGGCTTGATTCTGGAACCCTGTGGCCTTGGAACATGAATGGGGTTTTACTTTTGAATCCTGTGTCCAGGGAACATGACTGAGGTTTGATTCTGGAGCCCTGTGTCCTGGGAACATGACTGAGGTTTGATTCTGGAACCATGTGGCCTGGGAATATGACTGAGGTTTGATTCTGGAAACCATTGGCCTGGGAACATGACTGACGTTAGATTGTGGAATCCTGTGGCCTGGGAACATGAAATCGTTTTGATTCTGGAAACCTGTGGCCTGGGAATATGACTGAGGTTTCATGGTGGTACCCTATGGCCTGGCAACATGACTGAGGTTTGATTCTGGATCCCTGTGGCCTGGGAACATGACTGAGGCGTGATTCTGGAAACCTGTGGCCTGGGAACATGACATCTGTTTAGATTGTGGAATACTGTGCCCTGGGAACCCGACTGAGGCTTGGTTCTGGAACCCTGTGGAGTGGGAATATGACTGAGGTTTTATTCTGGAACCCTGTAGACTGGGAACATAACTGAGGATTGATTCTGGAACCCTGTGGCCTGGGAACATGACATCGGTTGGATTCTGGAACCCTGTGGCATGGGAACGTGACTGCGGTTTGATTGTGGAACCCACTGGCCTGGGAACATGACCGTGGTTTGATTCTGAAACCCTGTGGCCTGGGAACATGACTGAGGTTTGGTTCTGGAACCCTGTTCCCTGGGAACATGACTGAGGTTTGATTCTGGGCTCCTGTGTCCTGGGAACAAGAATGAGGTTTGAATGTGGAACCCTGTGGCCTGGGAACATGACTGAGGTTTGATTCTGGAACCATGTGTCCTGGGAATATGACTGAGGTTTGCTTCTGGATAACTGTGGCCTGGAAAAATAACTGAGGTTTCATTGTGGAAATATGAGGCCTGGGATCATGAGTGAGGTTTGATGGGGGTACCCTGTGGCGTGGCAACATGACTGAGGCTTGATTCTGGAACCCTTTGGCCTGGGAAATTGACTCTGATTTGATCGCAGAAACCTGTGGACTGGCAACATGACTGAGGTTTGATGGTGGAACCATGTGGCCTGGCAAGATGACAGAGGTTTGATTGTGGAACCCTCAGGCTTGAGAACATGACTGAGGCTTGATGGTGGAACCCTGTGGCCTGGCAACAGGACTGAGGTTTGATGGTGGAATCCTGTGGCCTGGCAAGATGACTTTGGTTTGATTGTGGAACACTCTGGCCTGGGAATATGACTGACGTTTAATTCTGGAACCCTGTGGCCTGGGAATATGAGTGAGGCTTGATTCTGGAACCCTGTGGCCTTGGAACATGAATGGGGTTTTACTTTTGAATCCTGTGTCCAGGGAACATGACTGAGGTTTGATTCTGGAACCCTGTGTCCTGGGAACATGACTGAGGTTTGATTCTGGAACCATGTGGCCTGGGAATATGACTGAGGTTTGATTCTGGAAACCATTGGCCTGGGAACTTGACTGATGTTAGATTGTGGAGTCCTGTGGCCTGGGAACATGAAATCGTTTTGATTCTGGAAACCTGTGGCCTGGGAATATGACTGAGGTTTGATGGTGGTACCCTATGGCCTGGCAACATGACTGAGGTTTGATTCTGGATCCCTGTGGCCTGGGAACATGACTGAGGCGTGATTCTGGAAACCTGTGGCCTGGGAACATGACATCTGTTTAGATTGTGGAATACTGTGCCCTGGGAACCCGACTGAGGCTTGGTTCTGGAACCCTGTGGACTGGGAATATGACTGAGGTTTTATTCTGGAACCCTGTAGACTGGGAACATAACTGAGGATTGATTCTGGAACCCTGTGGCCTGGGAACATGACATCGGTTGGATTCTGGAACCCTGTGGCATGGGAACATGACTGCGGTTTGATTGTGGAACCCACTGGCCTGGGAACATGACCGTGGTTTGATTCTGAAACCCTGTGGCCTGGGAACATGACTGAGGTTTGGTTCTGGAACCCTGTTCCCTGGGAACATGACTGAGGTTTGATTCTGGGCTCCTGTGTCCTGGGAACAAGAATGAGGTTTGAATGTGGAACCCTGTGGCCTGGGAACATGACTGAGGTTTGATTCTGGAACCATGTGTCCTGGGAATATGACTGAGGTTTGCTTCTGGATAACTGTGGCCTGGGAAAATAACTGAGGTTTCATTGTGGAAATATGAGGCCTGGGATCATGAGTGAGGTTTGATGGTGGAACACTCTGGCCTGGCAAAATGACTGAAGCTTGATTCTGGAACCCTGTAGCCTGGGAACTTGACTGAGGTTTGATGGCAGAAACCTGTGAACTGGCAACATGACTGAGGTTTGATTGTGGAACCCTGTGCCCTGGAAACATGACTGTGGCCTGGTACTGGAAACCCATGGCCTGGGAACTTGACATTGGTTTGA